>NC_084611.1:34828734-35058734 GCF_033978795.1 Nerophis ophidion
CCCCCTCCCCCTCCCCCTGTCAGCCTGCGCAACGCAGCCTAATACGCATCCTTATATAGCATGAATGTATATAATGTAAATAAACATACAGGATTATATGTGTTTGTCTAACTTCTACTGAACCATTGCACGCAAAAGTGGTAGCATTTGTCGTAACCCATCCGTCCATTTTCTACCGCTTGTCCCGTTCAGGGTCACAGGGGGGTCGCTGGAGCCTATTTCAGCTGCATTCGGGCCAACTCATCACAGGGACATTTGTCATAACAAACAAGTTTATGTTTGCTATTGAATGGGAAAGACTTGAAATTTCTCACACGGCTTGACAAAAACGGCCACTGTAACTTGAAGGTGTTCTGCCCAATGACTGTGACATTTGGTACACACATTAAGGAGACCAACATACACACATACTGTACATATTCATTCACTGTACAAACATACATTTACACATACTGTACATATACATACCTACACTCATGCATATAATCACGTTTCATCAAACATATATTAACGTTGTTGCCCTAGGGGAACCTGGGTAACACATGGCACACTGTCAAAGCTTAACCGATTTTTACTATAACAATCTACAAGGTTAATATCGTTGGCTTCTCTTTCGTCCTCCCCATTTTTGTGCTTTCTTTTGTATTTCTAGTTATCATTACATGTATGTACAGTATTGTTGCATTTGAAACCACTGTATTGTTGATAACAGAGGTAAATTATTGTTCTTGTTCATATTATTGTTATTTTTATTTTTATTTGTCATTTCTGTATTATTTTTTTCCACTAACTTCACTTTTACCATCCTATTAGTTATGGGATATCTTATATATCTTATTTACTGATGTTGTTCTGTTGTTGTTATTGTTATGTTTGCTGTTGTCGTTTTTGTCTCTCTGTCTTATCCCCCTCTCGTCCCCACAATTTCCCCCTCTGTCTTCCTTTTTTTCCTCTCTTTCCATCCCCTCCTGCTCCGGCCCGGCTGCACCAAATAATAATATAAATACATTTAATAAAGTCAAATACAAATAAGGCAACAAGAGAAGTATCCCACACTTCTCTTTTGTAAAGTAAATTGGGCATCTACATCAACTATATGAGTTGCCTGAGTAGCTGGACAGGACAAAAAACAACAAAAAAACTGACAAGCATAGGTGTGTCAAATTTGATCAAGATTGGTTGAAAAACATCAAGCACATCTGGTTAAAAAACACTGAGGATATATATTACAGAACATGAATAATAAACTAACACAACCAGACACAATTCAATTGCGACGGATGCAAAGTAGATTAAAAAATGGACATAAAACAAGTAAAACAATTCCTGTGTGTGATCTGGACAATGTTTTGCACACACTTCCAGCTGCACGGAAAAAATGAGGATGGATTGTTGCTGCTTCAATGTCATCATGTCATCAATAAAGTTATTGACTGTTCTTATCTTGGCAGAATAATTGTCTTATCAAGACTATTAAAGCTGCACTGGAAAGGAGAAATACACGAAAATATGACATATTACTAGAACAATCCAAGAATACATTCATCCATTTTCTACCGCTTATTCCCTTTGAGGTCGCTGGAGCCTATCTCAGCTACAATCGGGCGGAAGGCGGGGTACACCCTGGAAAAGTCGCCACCTCATCGCAGGGCAGAATACATTCATATGTATAGCTAATATAGCCTACAGGTTTTATTTTTTGTCCATTTTATTTACATTTTTATCCATCCATCCATCCATCATCTTCCGCTTATCCGAGGTCGGGTCGCGGGGGCAGCAGCCTAAGCAGGGAAGCCCAGACTTCCCTATCTCCAGCCACTTCGTCTAGCTCTTCCCGGGGGATCCCGAGGCGTTCCCAGGCCAGCCGAGAGACATAGTCTTCCCAACGTGTCCTGGGTCTTCCCCGTGGCCTCCTACCAGCTGGACGTGCCCTAAACACATCCCTAGGGAGGCGTTCGGGTGGCATCCTGACCAGATGCCCGAACCACCTCATCTGGCTCCTCTCGATGTGGAGGAGCAGCGGCTTTACGTTGAGCTCCTCCCGGATGGCAGAGCTTCTCACCCTATCTCTAAGGGAGAGCCCCGCCACCCGGCGGAGGAAACTCATTTCGGCCGCTTGTACCCGTGATCTTATCCTTTCGGTCATGACCCAAAGCTCATGACCATAGGTGAGGATGGGAACGTAGATCGACCGGTAAATTGAGAGCTTTGCCTTCCGGCTCAGCTCCTTCTTCACCACAACGGATCGATACAACGTCCGCATTACTGAAGACGCCGCACCGATCCGCCTGTCGATCTCACGATCCACTCTTCCCCCACTCGTGAACAAGACTCCTAGGTACTTGAACTCCTCCACTTGGGGCAGGGTCTCCTCCCCAACCCGGAGATGGCACTCCACCCTTTTCCGGGCGAGAACCATGGACTCGGACTTGGAGGTGCTGATTCTCATTCCGGTCGCTTCACACTCGGCTGCGAACCGATCCAGTGAGAGCTGAAGATCCCGGCCAGATAAAGCCATCAGGACTACATCATCTGCAAAAAGCAGAGACCTAATCCCGTGGCCACCAAACCGGAACCCCTCAACGCCTTGGCTGCGCCTAGAAATTCTGTCCATAAAAGTTATGAACAGAATCGGTGACAAAGGACAGCCTTGGCGGAGTCCAACCTTCACTGGAAACGTGTCCGACTTACTGCCAGCAATGCGGACCAAGCTCTGACACTGATCATACAGGGAGCGGACTGCCACAATAAGACATTCCGATACCCCATACTCTCTGAGCACTCCCCACAGGACTTCCCGAGGGACACGGTCGAATGCCTTCTCCAAGTCCACAAAGCACATGTAGACTGGTTGGGCAAACTCCCATGCACCCTCAAGAACCCTGCCGAGAGTATAGAGCTGGTCCACAGTTCCACGACCAGGACGAAAACCACACTGTTCCTCCTGAATCCGAGGTTCGACTATCCGGCGAAGCCTCCTCTCCAGTACACCTGAATAAACCTTACCGGGAAGGCTGAGGAGTGTGATCCCACGATAGTTGGAACACACCCTCCGGTCCCCCTTCTTAAAGAGAGGGACCACCACCCCGGTCTGCCAATCCAGAGGTACCGCCCCCGATGTCCACGCGATGCTGCAGAGTCTTGTCAACCAAGACAGCCCCACAGCATCCAGAGCCTTAAGGAACTCCGGGCGGATCTCATCCACCCCCGGGGCCTTGCCGCCGAGGAGCTTTTTAACTACCTCAGCGACCTCAGCCCCAGAAATAGGAGAGTCCACTACAGATTCCCCAGGCACCGCTTCCTCAAAGAAAGACGTGTTGGTGGGATTGAGGAGGTCTTCGAAGTATTCCCTCCACCGATCCACAACATCCGCAGTCGAAGTCAGCAGAACACCATCCGCACCATACACGGTGTTGATAGTGCACTGCTTCCCCTTCCTGAGGCGCCGTATGGTGGTCCAGAATCGCTTCGAAGCCGTCCGGAAGTCGTTTTCCATGGCTTCCCCGAACTCTTCCCATGTCCGAGTTTTTGCCTCCGCGACCGCTAAAGCTGCACACCGCTTGGCCCGTCGGTACCCGTCCACTGCCTCCGGATTTACATTTTTATTTTCATTTTATTTTACTTATTTTAATTGTCCATCCATCCATCCATCCATCCATTTGCTACCGCTTGTCCCTTTCGGGGTTGCGGGGGGCGCTTGAGCCTATCTCAGCTGCATTAATTTATGTAAATGTGGCTGTGGAAGTACTTTTTTTTTTTCAATATCAATATTAATATTGGGGCGGTTTAGTTTGGTTGGTAGAGTGGCCGTGCAAGCAACTTGAGGTTTCCAGGTTCGATCCCAGCTTACGCCATCCAAGTCACTGCCGTTGTGTCCTTGGGCAAGGCCCTTTACCCACCTGCTCCCAGTGCCACCCACACTGGTTTAAATGTAACTTAGATATTGGGTTTCACTATGTAAAAGCACTTTGAGTTACTAGAGAAAAGCGCTATATAAATATATTTAAAAACATCTAAATATCTATCTATAGCAGGCCTGGGCAATTATTTTACCCGGGGGGCCAGATTTAGATTAAAAAGTGTGTCTGGGGTTCAGTATATCTATTTTTAGGAACACTAATACAAAACCTCACAATTATGATTGGAAGCTAAAAACGTTATGACAGACCGCCTTAAAAAAACGGAATGGAATTTTACATTTTTTTACTGACTGAGACATGAATGTACTAGAAAATAAAGAATGTGGGATTTACAATATTAAAGGCCTACTTAAATGAGATTTTCTTATTTAAACAGGGATAGCAGGTCCATTCTATGTGTCATACTTGATCATTTCACGATATTGCCGTATTTTTGCTGAAAAGATTTAGTAGAGGACATCGACGATAAAGTTCGCAACTTTTGGTCGCTAATAAAAAAGCCTTGCCTGTACCGGAAGTAGCAGACGTCACTGGTTGTAGGGCTCCTCACATTGTTTATAATCATAGCCTCCAGCAGCAAGAGCTATTCGGACCGAGAAAGCGGCGATTTCCTCATTAATTTGAGCGAGGATGAAAGATTTGTGGATTAGGAAAGTTAGAGTGAAGCACAAAAAAGAAAAAAGAAAAGGCGACGGCTCCATGCGGCGGCAGTTGGACCGTTTCAGATGTAATTAGACCCATTTACTAGGATAATTCTGGAAGATCCCTTATCTGCTTATTGTTTTCATAGTGTTTTAGTGAGATTGTAAAGTCATACCTGAAAGTCGGAGGGCTGCGGTGAACGCCAGTGTCTCTCAGAGAAGCCAATGGAGGAGCCAAGATCACAGCTGCTTTTTTGAGCGGCAGGATGAGGTCGCATAATCCACTGAAGTCTCCGGTAGGAGCCGACCTAATATCACAATTTTCGAATCCAATAACTTGCTGGTTGACGTAGAGAAACATGTTCGCTTGACCGCTCTGTGTTGAAGCTTCACAACAAACAAAGAAACACCGGCTGTGTTTCTGTGCTAAAGGCAGCTGCAATCCACCGCTTTCCACCAACAGCATTCTTCTTTATAGTCTCCATTATTAAATGAACAAATTGCAAAAGATTCAGCAACACAGATGTCCAAATTACACGATGAAAAGAGACGACTTTTGGCCGTGTGTGGTGCTGGGCTACAACCCGAGACGTCACAAACACGCGTCATCATTCCGCGACTTTTTCAACAAGAAACTCTGCGGGAAATTTAAAATTGTAATTTAGTAAACTAAACCGGCCGTACTGGCATGTGTTGCAATGTTAATATTTCATCATTGATATATAAACTATCAGACTGCGTGGTCGGTAGTAGTGGGTTTCAGTAGGCCTCTATGAAGGATAAAACACTGAATATTGACAACATATTTTACGATCAACCGAAACGCAACCAAAATTCAACAAACATAGTGAAAAAAAAACCCACTTACAATCTGAGATACCTCATAGTGACCATAGTAAGTAATTAGATGACCATAATAAGTAATTAGATGACCATAGTAACTAATTAGATGACCATAGTTAACTAGTATATGATGCAGATTCCAACCATTGAAATACTTAGTATAGTTGAAGATTTACGGTCATTAGAAAACATCACTGCACATCATAATGGCAGCTACACTTTCCATCTTAAAGATCTAAAAAAATTATTTGGGCCGCATGTGGCCCCCGGGCCTTAACTTGCCCAGGTCTGATCTATAGTAATACTATATCACGACAATGAAAATGTTTTGTTTGTTTCAGGATAAAAACAAAACATTTAAAAAATGGTAACAAAAAATACATTTACAACATTTGGAGTGTACATACATATATACACAAATATGACAGTATTCTCGCAACAATACAAAGGCAAAATCACTAACATCAGAAAAAACAATAACCATAAGGATATTTTTTTTAAAGATTACATAAAACATAATTAATTCATCATCAAAAATGTTCCATATTTGACTTAAATCAAAAACATTTTGCATAGATGGATTTAGTATGTGTGGAGTTTGCATGTTCTCCCCGTGAATGCGTGGGTTCCCTCCGGGTACTCCGGCTTCCTCCCACTTCCAAAGACATGCACCTGGGGATAGGTTGATTGACAACACTAAATGGGCCCTAGTGTGTGAATGTGAGTGTGAATGTTGTCTGTCTATTTGTGTTGGCCCTGCGATGAGGTGGCGACTTGTCCAGGGTGTACCCCGCCTTCCGCCCGATTGTAGCTGAGATAGGCGCCAGCGCCCCCCGCGACCCCAAAAGGGAATAAGCGGTAGAAAATGGATGGATGGATGTAGTAAGGTAGAAATGGATGGATGGAGTAAGGTAGGAAATGGATGGATGGATTACTACATGTACAGAAAGTCGACATATAGAGACGGGGGGCATGCTGCCCTCTGGCGTCTACAAGCGGTATTGCATGCAGTGCTTAAATAGGGTCATTTGCATCCAATGACAGTTTGTGCGTGTGTGTGTGTGAACAGGCATGGTTGTCCCAGATGTCTTTTGGGTGGACCACTAGTCATTTACTCTGACCTTTGACCTTTCCAGATGGTAACACCCAATTTCTCATCCCTGACCCCTCCCAGGAGGCCTAAAGTTTGTGTGTGCATGTATATGTGTGTATACAGTTTTTTTTTTTTCAAATAACATTATTTTCGCTGCATCCATCTTTTACCCGCTGTCATGTGGACAATCCGCTCCTCTGCGGTGCAACTTGTGAGTCCATGTTTGTGGGCGGGGCCAGAGGAGACAATGGTCTTTGTGTTGCTGTGCAGGACACCCCTCCCCCTCTAATATATTCATTACTGTCATTAACCTTCCTTGGATGGACCGTCGCCGTTATCTAATTATTCGCCCCCCCCCTCCACCTGTTGTCTGACAAATGAACGGTCTCGCCTCATCGGCCACACGGGTGATTGGGGGGGAGGACATGGACCCGTGCCAAGAACACACACACACACACACACACACACGCACACACACACACACACACACACACACACACACACACACACACACACACACACACACACACACACACACACACAGCATAATGAAAGCGGTGCACGGTGGCAAACATATGTTGTCGTTATTGAAAGAGCGATGCCAACATGAGAGCAGCCAAGGAGAAACAACCGAAGGGAAGAAGACAAATAAAGACAACTCCAAAGCATAGTCTAAATCTGAGGACTCTATCTAGAGGTAATTAAATATTCAAAACACAGTGCTAATGTTCAAACCATAGCTAAAAAAATATTGAATATACTATTAAAAAACAACAACCAAAAAACTAAATACTAAGGCCTGGCTTGGGCAATTATATTGACTTAGGGGCCCACATTTAGATATTTTTTTTTATCTGGGGGCCGGTGTATCTATTTTTAGGAACATTAAAACAAAACTTAATAATAATGTCTGATTGAATGCTAAAAATGTTATGACAGACCACCTTAAAAAAAATGTAATGGAATTTTACACTTTTCTAAGAACGATAAAACACTGAATATATATATACATATATATATATATATATATATATTTTTATTAAATAAACATAAAAAAAAAAAACCACAAGATACAATTTCAATTAGTGCATCAACCCCCCCCCCCCCCCCCCCAAAAAAAAACCTCCCTCCCCCATTCACACTCATCCACACCCACTCACACAAAAAGGCTGTTGTTTCTTTCTGCTACCAAAATTCTGGTTCCCACAACATAGACAACACAGTCTGCAAGGGACACAGTCCCTGAAGCACACATGATTGTGTGTGCCGCCGGTCCACTAACATTATCATTAATTACAATTTTTTATGTAATTGTTTTTAAATGATTTTACTTACTTTTTTATCCAAGAAAATGTGTTTTTTAAATTTATTTATGTTTTTTTTTATTTTTAATAAAAACAAAAACAATAAAAAAAGGACCTTATCTTCACCAGACCAGGTTTTAAATGAAATTAGATTTGTTTAAAGGGTTTTTAAAACCACATCCAGTCCAGATAATGTCCAAGTCGGTTTCAGCAACACACACCTTCATCCATGTACAACAAAAAACGAGGGAAACAACAGATTGCATATAATTTATAAACAAAATTAAATTTTCATAATAAGCATTTGTGTATAGTCCATATTATGTCCAAGTCGGACTCAGCAACACACACCTTCATCTTGTACACTCAAAATAGGGAACACAACATAAGATAACATATATGTTGCCGAACACTGAATATTAATATATGAACGTCACACCCCCTCTCATTTGACATATTTTACAATCAAACGAAACGCAACAAAAATTCAATAAACAGCGAAATAGGAATGTGAAGGGTAAAAAGAACCCCACCTACAATCCAATATATCACTAGGGTTTACAACTTTGTTGTGAAAATCTCCTTCCACGTCTGTCCCTGACACCCACATTTCAGGCTGTGGAAACACTCTGTGGAAACGCTCCCCGCCCACACTGCTTGGTGCCTTGTCTGAGCTGCTGTGACTTACATGATCATGGTAACTAATTAGATGACCTGAGTAAGAGTGTCCGCCTTGAGATCGGGAGGTCGTAAGTTCAAATCCCGGCCAAGTCATACCAAAGACTATAAAAATGGGACCCATTACCTCCCTGTTTGGCACTCAGCATTAAGTGTTGGAATTGGGGGTTAAATCACCATAAATGATTCCCGGGCGCGGCACCGCTGCTGCCCACTGCTCCCCTCACCTCCCAGGGGGTGATCAAGGGTGATGGGTCAAATGCAGAGAATAATTTCGCCACATCTAGTATGCGTGTAACAATCATTGGTACTTTAACTTTAACTTTTTTAACTAATTAGATGACCATAGTAACTAGTATAGTATCTAGGGGGGGCATGGTGAAGTGGGTAGAGACCGGCCAGAAACCTGAGGGTTGCAGGTTCGCTTCCCACCTATTGACATCCAAAAAATCGCTGCCGTTGTGTCCTTGGGTAGGACACTTCACCCTTTACCCCCGGTGCCGCTCACACTGGTAAATGAATGATGAATGAATGATAGGTGGTGGTCGGAGGGGCCGTAGGCGCAAACTGACAGCCACGCTTCCGTCAGTCTACCCCTGGGCAGCTGTGGCTACTGATGTAGCTTACCACCACCAGGTGTGAATGAATGATGAGTTCCCACTTCTCTGTGAGCGCTTTGAGTGTCTAGAAAAGCGCGATATAAATCTAAGTCATTTATTTAGTATATCATGCAGATTCCAAGAATTGATAGACTTAGTATAGTTGAAGACTTAACGTCATTATAAAACATCACAGCACATCATAATGGCAGCTACACTTTCCATCTTAAACATATAAAATAATTTCGGGGGAATGTCCGGCGGGCCAGATTGAAAAGCTTAACTAGCCGCATGTGGCCCCAGGGCCTTAATTTGCCCAGTTTGATTTAGGCCTACTACGCTACTGTGTTTTTACGTGGGTCATTGTGGTGGTACTTGGAGCCGAGTGTTTCTCTGAAGCGGGACTTGGTGAAAGAAGGTTTTGAGATTAACTGGTCTAATTATAATATAGGAATTGTTATGCCTCACAATAATCGTCACATTACACCTTTGTTTTTGGATAATATTTTTAGAATGTTCCGCAGGCCAATAAACAATTAGCTGTGGGCCCCATTCACAAACAAGGACGGGCCGAGGGTCACCACTTTGTGAACAAATCCATGAGCAAATTGTCGAAAAGTTTAAGTACAACATTTCTCAACGAGCTATTGCAAGGAATTAAGGGATTTCATATCATCAAAAGATCCAGAGAATCTGGAGAAATCACATCATGTAAGCGGCATGGCCCAAAACCAATATTGACTGCCCCGTGACCTTCAATCCCTCAGGCGGTAGGTACTGCATCAAAAAGCGACTTCAGTGAGTAAAGGATATCGCCACATAGGCTCAGGAACACTTCAGAAAATCACTGCCAGTAACTACTGTTTGTCGCTTCATCTGTAAGTGGAAGTTAAAACTCTACTGTGCAAAATGAAAGCGGTATAGCTCGGTTGGTAGAGTGGCCGTGCCAGCAACTTGAGGGTTGCAGGTTCGATTCCCGCTTCCGCCATCCTAGTCACTGCCGTTGTGTCCTTGGGCAAGACACTTTACCCACCTGCTCCCAGTGCCACCCACACTGGTTTAAATGTAACTTAGATATTGGGTTTCACTATGTAAAGCGCTTTGAGTCACTAGAGAAAAGCGCTATATAAATATAATTCACTTCACTTCACTTCACTTCACATTTATCAACAACACCCAGAAATGCCAGCGGCTTTGCTGGGCCCGAGCTCATCTAAGATGGACTGATGCAAAGTGTATAAGTTTTCTGTGGTCTGACGAGTCCACATTTCAAATTGTTTTTGTAAACTGTGGATGTTGGGGAATTTTTTTAAAAAGGGAAAAACAGTTTGCTTTGAGTCAACATTTCAACTTTTTTTCGTCAATTACCTTTAAAAAAAAAAAAAATTTTAGAATGTTCCGCTCCGCCAATAAAAAATGAGATGCGGGTCACACTTTGGATATCCATTTTAGACTTTGGACTTACAAAAGGAGTCGCTTCCATTTTGTGGTGTTTAGTCCAGTGTGTGGTAAATCTTGTATAATAGTCCATCAATCAATCCATCCATCCATTTTTCTACCGCTTGTCCCTTTTGCGGTCACGGGGGGTGCTGGAGTTTATCTCAGCTGCATTCGGGCGGAAGGTGGGGTACACCCTGGAAAAGTCGCCACCGCATCACATTTTATATAATAGTCGAGGAACACAAATAAAGAATAACTCAGTCGTATTTTTGGTGGTTTACTTAACACATTTCAACACAATAAAACAGATAAGAAACTGAGAACATAGCGCTTTCATGAAATAACCCCAGCAGGCACAAGAAATTGATACAACGTTGATTACACGCACACGTCCTTTAAAACTGACCTTGAAACAACGTTGCAAAATAGTGGTAATTGTAAACTGAGACAACGTTGATGTCTATCGTTGGATCCACGTTGTTTGTCGGGAAATTACCAAATTTCAACACTCAAATCATCGTCACAACCTGACATTGAATGAACGTCGTCAAAAAGCATGTTGTTTCAACGTCGTATTTGTGTTGTAGAATATTTGTATTTTTAAGTTTGAGTTGCTCACCGTCAGGACTTAACTCAACAAGTTCTCAACGTTGTTTTCACGTCTTGTGCTTGCTGGGATACAACTGTCTTCTCCATCTTGTCACTTGCTCGGACCATCACTATTAACATTGCAAGTGTTCACACAGATGAACTCGGAATGTGCTGGAAGCGTAACACTGTAGGGCAGACACAGGAACAGGTTCAAATGAGTACTTCAAGTGTAAAAAATGCTGAAAACGGACTTACAGTACGTACGTGCAAGAAGAGTCTTGACACAGATCTTAACGTTTGTTCTTAAAAAGATGTTTTAAGAGTAAATGATTCTTCATGGTACAAGTCATCTTTACTGTCCATGATGTAAATGCATGCCTCCATTTCATCGTCGTTCATATAGTCGCCAGGTGTGAGGTCTGCAAAAGTATCTAAATTATTGTTAAAAATAAAAAATAAATACAATTTATTTCTGCTGAGTTGCTGGTGTAAAAACGGTGTGTTTACAGTAAACGAATCGCCACAATGATGCTGACGAGGCAGTTTTCTGCAGCATTCTGTTGTAGCGGTGCATTATTAAAGTTAAAGTACCACTGCTAGTCTCACACACGCTAGGTGTGGTGATATTACCCTCTGCATTTGACCCATCACCTTGTGAGGGGAGCAGTGAGCAGCACACTCGGGAATCAATTTGGTGATTTAACCCCCAATTCCACTAACCCCTGCAGGGAGGTAATGGGTCCCATTTTTATAGTCTTTGGTATGACTTGGCTGGGGGTTTGAACTCACTACCTACCGATCTCAGGGCGAACACTCTAACCACAAGGCCACTGAATATACTTTATAAATAATGACAACTTGGTCAAAAACAGTCATTTTTATCACCTTTCTCATGCACTCCAGATCATTATTTCAGGTTAAAAAAAGTGACTTATATGGACCTCTGCATACCCTTTAAAATGGGTTGCAGAGGGTGTAAAAATCGTATGTTCTGTTAACGCTGGCTGATTATTACAACATTGGTTCTGTTGCTGCAGTGTTGTGCAACAAATATAAACTTTATACTAGAGATGTCCGATAATGGCTTTTTAGCCGATATTCCGATATTGTCCAACTCTTAATTACTGATTCCGATATCAACTGATACCGATATATACAGTCGTAGAATAACACATTTTTATGCCTAATTTTGTTGTGATGCCCCGCTGGATGCATTAAACAATGTAACAAGGTTTTCCAAAATAAATCAACTCAAATTATGGAAAAAAAATGCCAACATGGCACTGCCATATTTATTATTGAAGTCACAAAGTGCATTATTTTTTTTAACATGCCTCAAAACAGCAGCTTGGAATTTGGGACATTCTTTCCCTGAGAGAGCATGAGGAGGTTGAGGTGGGCGGGGTAGGGGGGGGTGTATATTGTAGTGTGCCGGAAGAGTTAGTGCTGCAAGGGGTTCTGGGTATTTGTTCTTTTGTGTTTATGTTGTGTTACGGTGCGGATGTTCTCCCGAAATGTGTTTGTCATTCTTGTTTGGCGTGGGTTCACAGTGTGGCGCATATTTGTAACAGTGTTAAAGATGTTTATACGGCCACCCGCAGTGTGACCTGTATGGCTGTTGACCAAGTATGTTTGCATTCACTTGAGTGTATAAAAAGCCGTAGATATTATGTGGTTGGGCCGGCACGCCCCAAATATTGTTGTCCGGGGGGAAATTGGGAGAAATTTGTTACAATGGTTGCCAAGGGAGAATTTCAGTAGGGGCACTGAAATTCGGGAGTCTCCCGGGAAAATCGGGAGAGTTGGCAAGTATGACTGGGAGACGCAACTGCTCTGTACTTCTCTCTACGTCAGTGTACCACTCCGTACAGCGGCATTTTAAAAAGTCATAAATTTAACTTTTTGAAACTGATACGATAATTTCCTATATTACATTTTAAAGCGTTTATCGGCCGATAATATCGGCAGTACGATATTATTGAACATCTTTACATTATATTATATATATGTAATACTTTATAATTAATGACAGCTTGGTCAAAAAGAGCTATTTCCCCCCTTTCTCATGCACTCCAGACCATTATTTCAGGTTAAAAAAAAAGTGACTTATATGGACCTTTGCATGCACTTTAAAATGGGTTGCAGTTGGTGTAAAAATCTAATGTTCTGTTAACGCTGCCTGATTATTGCAATATTCATTCTGTTGCTGCAGTGCTCTGCAACAGATATATACTTTATACTATGTATATATATATATATATATATATATATATATATATATATATATATATATATATATAAATATACTAATACTTTAAAACTAATGACAGCTTGGTCAAAAACAGCTATTTTTTCCCCCTTTCTCATGCACCCCATTATTTCAGGTAAGATAAAAGTGACTTATATGGACCTCTGCATGCACTTTATAATGGGTTGTGTAAAAATCATGTGTTCTGTTAACGCTGGCTGATTATTGCAACATCGTTTCTGCTGCCGCGGCTATAATTTAAAATATTTTCACTTGCTTTCACACCTCTTTCCTTCTGTGACGACATCTCTTCATGAATGCAAACATTGCGTGAAATAAGCGACACTAGATGATGGCAAACATTCCAAAAAAAAAATCATGGAATGACCAAAAGGAGAAGCAAAAATTCTGCTGCAATTCCGCTTCCTGGGCAAAAGCCTTGTTCATTTCGCTGAAGTCCCGTTAACATTATGTCTCATTTCATCTCCCGTTTGTCCTCATCGGGCCCAATAAAAAAGTCCAGGCCTGACAAGTCGATCAAGTGCAGCAGGAGAAGTTGGGTTTTTTCCTGGGAGCGTCCAAGTTAGGCAGTGACCGATAGTGACACTTTTCATCAAACGTGGCATGTTTGGTCACCTCCCTGGCACAGGAGAGAAGGTCAGTTTAAAGAAAGACACTTTCAATAATAACATCACTTTGGAATCTATTTTCATATCTATTCTTTTTTTACCTGGCTAAATGCAGCACAGCTTCCACTATGTTGGAGCCATCTTTGGCGCTGGTTTCACAGAAGAGAGTGTTGTATGTCTGTTTGCATAAACACATCATTTTGTTTACACTTTCAAGCAGGAAAGAAAACACTGAACAAAAATCAATAAAAATATGACAGCTAAAAGTAATAATAATAATAATATACTATAGTAGGTTACACTTGATTTTAATGTATTTTTTTACACATAAACATTATTTTTATATTTAATGTGATAAATAAAAATAGATTTGATAGTTTATTATTGTTCAATAAGACATTATTAATTACATTTTAAAAAATCAAAATTCAACCATTTTTAAACAAAATATTATTTCTCACATTAAAATATATTTATTAATATTACAATGTATATCATTCATACAATATAATGAAAATATAGTATAATTTAAGTGAAATGAAATATTAAAAAAATTATATTTTCTATTTTAATTTTGTATTTTATTTTAATACATTTTGTTATTGTATTTTATAATTGTATCCATCAAAACTATTTGCCTTGAGCAATGAATCACATTTTTTTTAAATCTAAATATTGTTAAAAAAATATAAAAAAAAATAACAATTCTGAAGAACCTTTACAAAATAAATCTCATTAATCTCTGAGGTGAACCATAAATTACTTAACTATTTAATTATGATAACTTTAATTGTTGTGTATTTGTTTATATGTGTAATATTTATTTATGTATTTAATATTTGTTTATTTACTGTATATTAATTTATTTACTAATTTATTTATTCACTTTTGTTTTACAGAGAACAGAGTAATGAGATAAAACTGCTATGATACAAAAAGGGGTATAACTAAATGAGATCTACTTCTTCCTACTCCTTTCAAACATGCTGTAATGAAACAACTGTAAATATGTGACGCACTACATCAAGGCCGCGGAACAAAGACACAGTGCAGGCTTACACACAAACATGCATTCACAAAAATATACGCCACACACATACAATACCTACCCCCCCCCCAATCCAACGCCCTCTACACAAATCCCATAGGGGTGGTGAAATGATGGTCAGCGCCCAAGAGCTGCGGCCTACCACCATGACCCCGCACTCCCTTCCCTCTGTTACTAGATATCTCCAGATGTATGTAGTAATATGTATATGTGCTTTGCTATGGAGTTTTTTTCCCCACTCCAGACTTGGCCCCCTTAGGAGCCCAGTTTAGGTTGTATTTTTTTTCTCATTCTTTCCCAGCGTTATACCTTTTTCCCCATCTTTTATGGGGCGCCTCGTGGTGACCCATCAGCGTTCCTGTTCTGTAACCATGTACACTGTTTGTTTGTCCAATCTTGAACGGGTTTGTGCTGAAAACAAAGTTTCATTGTACTTGTGCAATGACAATAAAGTCCTACCTATCTACCTACCTACCAATTAATTGTAATTGTATTGTAGGCATGTTCGAAATAAACGGAAACTGAATGACTAACTAAATTAAAGTGTAGTGACGAAAAGTACAGTAACGACAATAATAACAATACTAATAATCACCATAGCTAGTTTCTCTCCATAGCTGGTGGGGACACAGTTGGCTGCTTCTTGTCTGAGGTCACACTTATTACCAATCAGCATGATGGGGACGTCCTCCTGAGAGATGTCCTGTTGCGCACATGAAATATAACATCAAAACACAAACAGCAACAGCAGAAAAACACAATACAACACACACCATCATGTCCGACACTTACATATCTGCTGCTTGTGTAAAGAGACAAACAAAACATTAGGACCGAAAGTGAAACATGTCTACTCGTCCCTGTCCACGTTGACTTTAGAGCTTTACCTCAATCATGTCCACCCACTCCCTCACACTCAGGAAACTCTTCTCGCACGTGACGTCGTAGAGCAGCAGCACACCGTCCGCTCGCCGGAAATACGACTTTGCGATACTGCGAAATCTGGACAAAGAACACAAATTTTAAAAAGTAGTAACTACTTGTTCACAAACAAACCTGGGGACGACCACACACGCACGCACGCACGCACGCACGCACGCACGCACGCACGCACACACGCACACACGCACACACACACACACACACACACACACACACACACACACACACACACACACCTCTCCTGTCCGGCAGTGTCCCAAATTTGCAACAGAGTGGGCTCTCCGTCCACTACAAGCGTCTTCATTTGGAAATCAACACCTGAACACAAATAAACGAGTACATTTAAACCACAACTTTGTGGTGGACACAGGTAGAGCGGGGTAAATATGCACATTTTAAATGACATAAACATGGTAAGAACTAAAGTTGTCAAGCTAATGAAGGCTACATGTTAAAAGCTAACAGAACTGTTAGTGTGTTAGAACAGTAAACATTTGATTTGGTTTTGCTTTGTAGGTTTATTGAGCATTGTAACATTATGAGAGCTGAGATGACAGGTGTCCTGGCTTGTCCACCAAAATAAAAAAGTTAAATATTCTAATATTGATTATAATGTGATATAAAATAATATTGATGTATAAAAGAAGCCATGACAACAACAGAGAAGCTATTTGTATTATTACCATCAGGGGTGTCAAACTCGTTTTTATTAAGGGCCACATGGCAGTTATAGCTGCCCTCGGAGGGCCGCTTGCATCATGATAATATACACTATATTATATTAACATGATACTAGCCCCATGATACTATTACACAATATACAGCATGTTAATGTATTGCATGATCAGATAATAATTCAGTTTCAAATACATGCATTATTTTTTTAACATGCCTCAACACAGCAGCTTGGAATTTGGGACATGCTTTCCCTGAGAGAGCATGAGAAGGTTGAGGTGGGCGGGGTTAGGGGGGTATATATAGTAGCGTCTCGGAAGAGTTAGTGCTGCAAGGGGTTCTGGGTATTTGTTCTGTTGTGTTTATGTTGTGTTACGGTGCGGATGTTCTCCCGAAATGTGTGTGTCATTCTTGTTTGGTGTGTGTTCACAGTGTGGCGCATATGTGTAACAGTGTTAAAGTTGTTTATACGGCCACCCTCAGTGTGACCTGTATGGCTGTTGACCAAGTATGCCTTGCATTCACTTGTGTGTGTGAAAAGACATAGATATTATGCAGTTGGGCCGGCACGCCCCCCAATATTGTTGTGTGGGTGGAAATCGGGAGAAATTTGGGAGAATGATTTTCGGGAGGGGCACTGAAATTTTTTATTTCCGAGCTTTCGCGGGCCTGTCTCTGTCTCTGGCCATGCTCCTTCCACCCCAGCAGACGATGGCGTGGAACACCGCAGAGGCCACCACAGTGTATATGGGTCCTTTGTGTTCTTTGATGTTTCCCTCTTCCACACATGTAAAAGGGATGTGTGCTATGGCTATGAGTTGTGTTTTTCCCTTGGCCTCAGTCTGGACTCTCTCTCCGGGGGCCCAGGTTTAGACCGATTTTTTTCTCACCCCCACCCCCCATTGTTTACCTGTATCTCAACTTTTTTGTAAGGGGCGCCGAAAGTAGGCAGACCCGTCAGCGATCCAGTTCTGTCTTAGGGGTGTGGGAAAAATCGATTTGAATTTGAATCGCATTTCTCACGTTGTGCGATTCAGAATCGATTCCCATTTTTAAAAAATCGATTACATTTTTTTTTTTTTTTTTTATTTTTATCAATCCAACAAAACAATACACAGCAAGACCATAACAATGCAATCCAATCCTAAAACCAAACCTGACCCAGCAACATTCAGAACTGCAATAAACAGAGCAATTGAGAGGAGACACAAACACGACACAGAACAAACCAAAACTAGTGAAACAAAAATGAATATTATCAACAACAGTATCAATATTAGTTATAATTTCCGCATAGCAGTGATTAAAAATCCCTCATTGACATTATCATTAAACATTTATATAAAAAAAAAAAACAATAGTGTCACAGTGGCTTTCACTTGCATTGCATCTCATAAGCTTGACAACACAATGTGTCCAATGTTTTCACAAAGATAAAATAAGTCATATTTTTGGTTCGTTTAATAGTCAAAACTAATTTACATTATTGCAATCAGTTGATAAAACATTGTCTTTTACAATTATAAAAGCTTTTTACAAAAATCTACTACTCTGCTTGCATGTCAGCAGACTGGGGTAGATCCTACTGAAATCCTATGTATTGAATGAATAGAGAATCGTTTTAAATCAGGAAAAAAATCGTTTTTGAATCGGAAATCGTGTTGAATTGAAAAAAAATCGATTTTGAATCGAATCATGACCCCAAGAATCGATATTGAATCGAATCGTGGGACACCCAAAGATTCGCAGCCTTATTCTGTCTCCCTGTAATGTTTGTCTGAACTTGAATGGGATTGTGCTGAACATTTTTACTTCCCCTCAGGGATTAATACATTCTTTCAGATTCAGAAATAAAACAATGTGGCGGGCCAGATCTGGCCTTTTTTCGACACCTGTGATCTACATGATTTTGCAGGCTGTTACATTGAAGTCAGTTTATTATAAATGGCGTCTTTAAACTCACCGAGGGTTGCGTTGGCGTTCATCTTGAATTCATTCATGCAAAGACGAAGCAGGAAGCTGGACTTTCCCACAGCGGCGTCCCCCGCCAGGACAATCCTGTAGGCCTTTTCTGACGTCATGTAGCCAAGATCGGACCGGCCCTCCTTCTGGAGACAACAACACAACTTTGGAACTTACATACTGCTCTTTAACATTGCTTCTGCTCACTCCAAGCAGAATTGGGCAGTGGAAGTATTCGAAATTATGTGTTTCCACCAAATACTTTTGAGACCCTGGAAACAGAGTAATTACATAACATGGCTTGTATTAAGACCTCCATCGCCTGTCTCATCTCACCTTCACGCTGATGGCACTAATGGCTTTTCGAGTGGGTGGAGCCACAGAAGCTGATACGGGAATGGGTTCAGATGGCTTACAGTCCAAAACTGAACTGCTGTCTGAGCCAAATGCCGACTCGACGTCCTGCGTCTCTGGTGGCTGGGTTGTGAAAAACACGACATTGAAACATGAATATTTAATATATTTAAAATAGACACCCAAATAACAATACATTACTGTAATAACCGCACACAAACACCTATTGTACCTCCATCTCCTGTCTCATCTCACCTTCACGCTGATGGTACTGATGGCTTTTGGGGTGGGCGTGGCCACAGGTGTGGGCGGGCCCACAGATGCGAATACAGGAATGGGTTCAGATGGCTTCCAGTCCAAAACTGAACTGCCGTCTGAGCCAAATGCTGACTCGACATCTTGCGTCTCTGCTGGCTGGGATATGAAAAGCACGACAACAAAACACGAATAGTTAACACATTAAATATACATTGTAATACTCACATGTAAACCAATAAGATATTGTCATAATAGTCACAAGCAAACAAGACATTATTGTAATAATCACATTCAAACAAGATATTATAATAATCATATGCAAACAAGACATTATTGTAATAATCACTTGCAAACAAGACATTATCGTAATAATCACACACAAACAACAAGACATTATTTTAATAATTACATGCAAACAAAAATACATTATCATAATAGTAACAAGTAAACAACAATACATTATTGTAATAATTGCATGCAAACAAGACATTATCATAATAGTCACAAGCAAATAACAAATTATTGTAATAATTATGTACAAACGACACAATATTGTAATAATCACATGCAAACAACAATATATTATTGTAATAATCAAATGCACGCAACAAAATATTATAATAGGCACAAGCAAACAACAACATATTATTGTAATAACTGTTACGTGCGGGGGGTCGCAGCTTGCTGCGAGGTTCGTTCCCACGGGATGCAAATGGACCACTCCGGACAGGACGTGCAGGTAGTAACATAACTTACTCTCAAAAAGTCAAACAAGTACCAAAAACTGAAAACAAACCAGAGGAAAAATGTGCCGATCGCACTCGAAGCAAAGGCTAACACTTAGCATAGGCAAGAAGACAAGGAATAGTCACGTGACTGTAGAAAAAGCAAACAATGAAGCCAGGCCGACTGACCAGCAAATGCAGGCTTAAATAGTCCCTCTGATTAGTGCTCGGAAAACAGGTGAGCGTCCCGAGCACCAATCAGAGACAGGGGGAAACAATAAGCACCCATGGTAACTTAAAACAAACAAGGGTGCACAAAAACAGGAACTAAGGGTGGCCAAAACAAACAGAATATAACAAAAACATGATCCGGGCCATTAATAATGACAAAAATCCCACGTAAACCTCAAGACATTATCATAATAATCACATGCAAAAACGACAAGACGTCATCATAATAATCGCATGTAAAACAACAAGACATTATCATAATTATCACATGTAAACAACAATACATTATCATAATAATCACATGTAAACAACAATACATTATTGTAATAATCACACGCAAACAACAAGACATAATCATTATAATCACATGTATAATCACACCTAAAATGACTGTAAAAAGTTCATGTCCGGTCATAAACATGTAAACATACAGTGTACTATGTACAATATGGTTGTAGCTGCTTACCGTACTTTGACTTAAATATGACTATTTAATACATTTTCTGGCCATAACATAAGGTACACACCTGTAAACTAGGTTTAAGTGGCAGTCAAAACAGCAAAATAAAATGTGAAATCATGTATTACATTACCCATTAATGGATTAAATAATGACATATAATCAGACTTTTAAAAATGTTTAATACCTTTTAAATAATTAGATTTGTATTTAGTTAAAGAAGATTAAAAGTACCAAAAAAGGGGAAATATCATTCCAATTTAATAGTGGACGATACAATATCAATTAACTAATTGAATATTAAATATTTGATTAGATTACCCATTAAGTCAACTGGAAAGATGCGACGCATTACATTGTAATTGCATTAAATGCATGCTCGAAATAAACTGAACTGAACTAAAAAAGAATTCATCTGTAAATAGTATACCGAACATGTTTTTTAGATATCAATTTTTTTTTTACTTTAGACAACTTATATTTCAGTTTTATATATTTGAATGGCATTTTTACTTTTTTAAGACATTTTTATTAATTTAATTATGGAGTGTTGAATATAGGGCAAATTAAATATTTAATTAAAACATTCATTAAAGGGTGAAATAAATTACACATATAATACATTTATTATGTGATAAAAATATATTACATTCATTATGGGGCGGTATAGCTCGGTTGGTAGAGTGGCCGTGCCAGCAACTTGAAGGATCCAGGTTCGATCCCCGCTTCCGCCGTCCTACCCACCTGGACACTGGCAATTTCCCCTCGGGGATTAATAAATTATCTCTGATTCTGATTCAGATGATTCTCCTCCCAGTGCCAAGCACACTAGTTTAAATGTAACTTAGATATTGGGTTTCACTATGTAAAGCGCTTTGAGTCACTAGAGGAAAGCGCTATATAAATATAATTCACTTCACATTAATTCAACCGTGAAACATAAGCTGAAATATCCTAAAATACTTAGATAATTATACTGAACATATCTATTTATTTCATTACCAACATACCGCATATATTTCATGATGTTTATATTTATTTCAAGGCAGTTTTTATTATTTTGTTTCATTAAAACAAAAACAAATGTCATGGTTTCAACAACATGTACACTAAACAATTAGAGGAGGCCTAGTGGGTTACACTGTTGTCATTTACCACTTCACATTTCCAATACACTGATTAGAGCAGATGAGGTGGTTCGGGCATCTGGTCAGGATGCCACCCGAACGCCTCCCTAGGGATGTGTTTAGGGCACGTCCAGCTGGTAGGAGGCCACGGGGAAGACCCAGGACACGTTGGGAAGACTATGTCTCCCGGCTGGCCTGGGAACGCCTTGGGATCCCCCGGGAAGAGCTAGACGAAGTGGCTGGAGATAGGAAAGTCTGGGCTTCCCTGCTTAGGCTGCTGCCCCCGCGACCCGACCTCGGATAAGCGGAAGATGATGGATGGATGGATGGATGATTAGAGCAGAATCATCCATCCATGGATGGATGGATGGCTGATTCTGCTCTAACAATTATTTCTATCATCGAGCACCAGGGGGCAGCAATGTTCTTTCATGTGGTTTGCACTGCACATTACTCATCTTCAACGATTCAAAATAGAGCCAATAAATGTAAAATATAATCAAATACCTTCAATGTGTCATCTCACCTCAGCGTCAGACGTTTCTTCAATCAGGCTGTCAGTGAACTCCATTTTCTTCTTCCCCCTATCCTCCACCTCGTCTTCCTCTTCCAGGCCTTTGGCTTCCTGCTCAGAGTCGTAACCGCCGTGCGATCCTCGCAGCGTGGACAAGCCGCTGTCCATGTAGACCTCGGGCAGACTGTCCTCCTCGCACTCGCTGCTGTTGCGCCTCCGCAGCCCCGGGTCACACAGCGCCAACGCCAAGGAGTCGCTGCTGGGCCGGCGGCCCAACATTGGGTAGTCGTCCGGGCGCTGGCAGAACCTGAAAAAGGGTCGCAGAACCCAACGGCACCATGATGAGAATCAGACGATGCAGTTGGAGGCTCTTTTCTAAAGCCGGTTTTTCAGGTTTTAACGAGTTAGCATCTCCAGTGCTTAAGTAAATGTTTGTCCTAAATGTGCTTCAAGAATAAAAAAGACAAAAAGAGCACTCAGTCAGACCTCCACCAAGGATCATAAGTACAACAAAATAGAAATACATGGCTGTAGATGACCACCATGTATCCCGGCAGACATACATTTCAACACACGTATACACATGAAAATATGTTTTCCCACTGCAAGGTAACTCTACTCAGGTTGTTCATTGCCAATAGCAGGTACCAGTCAGTACTGGTAGGTACTAGAAAGAGTCCGCTTGGATTCCAAGTGTGCTGAGCAAATACCGTACAGGTTCAAGTTCATTCTCGCAGCATCAACATAAGAAGAAACATTTCTGGCCAATAAAAATTACAATTAAAAAAAGTGTAGTGGGAAATAGCCATTTGAGAGCGTGGTCTCTGGCGAATGACTTCCCTGGGTTAACTCTTGTGCATGTACCATGTGAGATTTTCACCTTTCAAATAAATCCGGCCTGATCTACTGAAGGGTTGCATGTTTGAAAACATGTGCAAACTTAAATACTAAACCAGCGGTCCTCAAACTTTTTCACCCAAGTATCATCTCAGAAAAAAATTGTCTCTCCAAGTACCACCATAATGAATAACAATAAAATACAGTAGCATAGTAGCTCTACGTATTCATTAAAAGAAAGGCAGAGGTTTTATTTACCAAGTATATTTAATATTTTTTGGACACTGTAACATTACACACAGTTTGAACAGTAACACTGTGTTTGAATATAGAAAAAAGAACAAAACACAGTACTTTGGCGTACCACTAGATGGAGCCCTTGTACCACAGATAATACACGTACAGTTTGAGAATCACTCTACTCAGCTCATGTGCAGAGGATTGCATTTCTTCAATGAGCAAAATAAGGAGGGCAATCTATTTGGCGTGTCTGAATATATGCAGATTATTAGAGTGCCCACAACAGTAGAAGGAGGCGCTGCGAATATAGTTATTTAGCACTCGCGATGTGATCTATCAAGACTAAAATTGTCTTGTGGCTGCTGTTTTGGAATGTTGGGGCAAACTGGCACAGTTTTGCACAAATGGCTGCGAGAAAGAGGCGCTGCAAAGACAGATGATGGAGAGAGAGAATATTTTGTGTGTGCGCATGTCAACATATAAACATTTTAGACATACTGTCCTTTTCAGTAATATTCTTTTATAATTGGTTATCTGATGGATGACTTAGTGTGCTGTCTTAAACAAATTAAATTGATTAATTTTGGTGTCTGTTTAATGGACTTTGTTATATATATTAATACTATAGCTCCTATATGAAAAAAACTTCTTGCAATATACTTTTTTTGTGTCTGGATCATTCCCAACACTGCAGTGCCTCCTAGAAAACATAAAAGTTGGTTCTGTTGTCTAGATTGCGCTTCAATATAGCCTAGGAGGTAAGGTGGTACCTCAGCAGGCACAAGACAATAAAACAGTGTTAAAAACTTGTTGAATTAGGTCCTGACGGTGAGCAACTCAAACATAACGTCGGACAACGTTATGTCGTTTAATCAATGTTGTTCTCTGACGTTGATTAGACCATTAAATTGTTATATTTCCAACCGATATATTTTACAACACAAATACAACGTTGAAACAACATCGTTTTTGACAACGTTTATTCAAATGTCAGGTTAGGGTTGTACGATACAACGTTGAAACAAAATTGTTTTTGACAACGTTTATTCAAATGTCAGGTTAGGGTTGTACGATATACCGGTACTAATAAAGTACCGCAATACTAATTGATTGAAATCGGTACTATATTGCCTCTGAAAAATACCGGTACCGTCCTTTCATCTGCGGTGATGACTACAGAGCCGAGGCGCATGATGTTGAGTGTGTCAAAACGCACACACATAGTGCATGCAAGCAATAACATATTGGAGAGGAAGAATGGCAAAAAAACCCGACAATTCTACTGGTTGATAAACTAACGATAAAGGTGACGCTTTAAAGAAGGAAGCACCGCGCTTCAAGTGTTGCTATAAAACACGCCTCGCCAAATGTGGCGATTAATAGATGATGTCTGTTACCTGACACCTTTTATGTTTGCTACTTCTCTTTGTTTATAATGTCTATTTTCTGCTGGATTTGCTCTCTATTTTATGCTGCAGCTGTTACACATACTGTAATATAGTACATGGCAATGTTATATATTGTAAATATCAGTGGATCTCAAATGGGGGTACGCGTACCCCTTTGGGTACTTGAAGGTATGCCAAGGGGTACGTGAGATTTTTTTTAAATATTCTAAAAATAGCAACAATTCAAAAATCGTTTATAAATATATTTATTGAATAATACTTCAACAAAATATGAATGTAAGTTCATAAACTGTGAAAAGAAATGCAACAATGCAATATTCAGTGTTGACAGCTAGATTTTTTGTGGACATGTTCCATAAATATTGATGTTATTGATGTTGCTTTTTTTGTGAAAAAATGTTTAGCATTAAGTTCATGAATCCAGATGGCTCTCTATTACAACCCCCAAAGAGGGCACTTTAAGTTGATGATTACTTTTATGTGTAGAAATCTTTATTTATAATTGAATCACTTGTTTATTTTTCATTAAGTTTTTAGTTATTTGTATACCGGTATATATTTTTTCCAAATAGTTCAAGAAAGACAACAGTGTAATATTTTGCACTGCAATAAAATTTAATAAATCAGAAACTGATGACATAGTGCTGTATTTTACTTCTTTATCTCTTTTTTTCAACTAAAAATGCTTTGCTCTGATTAGGGGGTACTTGAATTAAAAAAAATCTGCACAGGGGGTACATCACTGAAAAAAGGTTGAGAACCACTGGTATATATGATACAAACATATAATATAATATATCCTATACTGTACATGTAATATGTAAATATTACATATATATGTTATATTTTATATTGCTTTTAGTCTATTTTATACATGTATTGTCCTTTCCATCTTTTCCAACATTTTTAACTGAGCTACTGTGTGGAACAATTTCCTTTGTGGATCATTAAAGTTTAAGTCTAATTAGTATTACCACCTTTGCTTCAAACTTAGGTAAACATTTAAATAATAAACATTCAGATCTGCACAAGGAGTTATAAAGAGTGATAAGTAATAATGTAGTTGTTACATTTTTCCTGCTGTTTGGCTGTGGTGCAGACTGTCGTCAAGGAGCAAAGGGCAGACGTTCCCTTCGAGGTCGATGTTTTTGTCGGGGTTAACCTTTTCATTTTACAATGGGTCTGCTAAGCTCCGTTTTCCGGTCAGAATTCGAGGCCGCCGATTTGTGACATTCTGGTTGCTTTATTATTAGTTTTGTAGGACACAACCGGACGCGTTCATTTTTGTACTGCGTACTGCAGGCGCTACCTCTCCCTCTCTTTATTCGTCCACTGACACACTGATGTCACTCAGCCAACACCTTGCCATTCTCACAAACACTAGTCTCATAACCAGCTCCTCTGTTGTGCACATGTAGATATATAACATGTAGATACATAACAGGTAGATACATAGATGCGCACACAGCTGCTTAGATTGATGCCAAATATTAGTGGAGATAAGACCGCCCATCTAACGTCAACTAGTGCCAGTAAAATGACTGAATTTGGTAACAAACTGCTACAATTTGTGTTTTATCTTTAACAAATGTGTGTTTTACCTGCTACATGGCTTATCAGTGTACATTTATCCATAGTTTTGTTTTAAGTACTGACTAATGATTGTATTTTTCTTGAAGCACAGACCAGGATTGGCAACCATAAATTGAAATTAATAGAATATTATGTTAATAATGCTTTTTTTTTTTAAATCATGTTCTTATGTAATTCTTGATTATAGAAAATTGTAAATTGTTCTGTATGTTCGTATGGGTTTAATGCCCTTTAATTAAAATTTCAACTTTCTAAAATTGTTATTTGAGTGCAATAGGAAACATATGTTAATCGTATTGTAAGAATTTCTGTTAAAATAAAGCCAAAATTGACATTTTTTAGTAGTATCGAAAAGTATCGATATACATTTTGGTATTGGTATCGGGACAACCCTATGTTAGGTTATGTTGTTGATTTGACCATTGAAATTTGGTCAAGGTTGGACATTAGCTACAAATAAAACTATTTCCCAACATTGTTCCAAAGTCAGTTTTAAAGGAAATGTTTGTGTAATCAACATTGTATCAAGGTCTTGCGCCTGCTGGTACATAACATATTTGTGTGCTGCATGTCAACAACATGACGAAACGCCACAGTTTGGACCATACGATGCCATGAATGTGGAGGGAAATGAGTGTCTCCACGGTGACAGCTGATATACACGCAAAAACCTCATTTAAACATGGCGGTTTGCACCACTTTTGCACTTGTTGTCAGCTATCAGTTGCTGTTGTAGATAACTCGCCACTAATAATACACATATATTTATAGTTTGTACATACTATTTAGCACTTGTTATTTGAATCAGGCCCTAAGTATTTGAATGTGCCACTGAAACTGCAATCTGCATCAAATCCAGTTTGACATGCTATATATAACAAATTTAACCTTACCTGTCCAAAGCGTACGGGGAAGTGTAACAGATGCTTTTACTTCTGCCTTTGTCCTTTGTGTTACCCGATGACCCGCTGTTACCGGACTGTAACACACACATTCACACAGTACTTCCAAGAGTAATTTTACAAAGAATAGCCGATGAGTTTGTCCAGCACGACTCTTAAGGCATTGGGGAGTCAGGTTACCTTAGTGAGCCTCTCCAATGCAGCTCTCAGGCTGTCGTTGCTGTCGTTGAGCTTCCTGTTGGCTGTCCTGTCCGCGCACAGAAACACATTATTTTTTATACAACCATACCTAATCTGTTAAATTGAAGCAACAGCTGACTAAAATGTCCTTTGGTGTCGCTGCGCGTGACTTACTGCAGAATGTCAATCTGACTCTCCAGGATGTCGCGCTCATCAGAGAAGTGCACCATGAGCTCCTCGTCTCTGCAGGTACAAAAATGTTATACAGCTTGAAAAATACCCAAAATGTGAAAAATAATTTTATACAAACAAAAATGCAAGTTAGCTGCAAAATGGCATTTTCGGGAAATTTGCCTTTCATGACCCGGCCATAGGGGTGCCTTTTTTTTAACATCTCTGTATTTTTAGGCCATATCGCAATACATGATATAGATCTCGATATTTTGCCATAGCCTTGAATTAACACTTGACACATATAATCACAGCAGTATGATGATTCTATGTGTCTACATTAAAACATTCTTGTTCATTCTGCATTAATATATGCTCATTTTAAACTTTCATGCAGAGAGGGAAATCAAAACTAAGTCAATTGACCAAAAGTGTATTTATTAAACAGTTATTAAGCAGTGGCACAAACATTCATGTCATTTCCAAAACAGAAAGTGCAAGATTGTCAGAGACATTTTAAAACAAGCTATGAGTGCACTTTTGTGCATGATGTCACTAAGATGAAATATCAAAACAACACAAAATTAAAGTGCACTTTTTGTACAGAACGCCACTACAATAGTTTAAAACAACTAAAGTGCACTTTTGTGCATGATGTCACACAAGATATTTCAATAACTGTCAAATACAAATGAGCTGCATGATAGGAAATCAAATAGTGTATGTCCTTCGCTATGTGGTAGGTTACTGCGGAGGCTATCTCCTTTTGTTGTTGACTATTTTTTTTATACAGTGTTGATCTGGAAATGTTTGCCTCGGCCTTTTGATGGTGTGGGCGTTTGGCACCGAATGGAGATGTTGAACTGCGGAGTATGCACTCTTCATTCTCTAGCAGGTGACTTTTCAAATGATGCTACATATTAGCAGTAATGCTACTTTTTGTAGAAACGCTATTGCCCCACACTTGACAAATTACGGTTGTCTGTTCGACATATTTGGACCCTCTGTTGTTTTTCTTGAGAATTAATTCTTACTTAATTTGTTACCAGATTTGCGCCTTATTTCTCTCGTATTACCACTCGCACCACAGCTAACGTTACCCATGCTGCTAACTTTCTGCTCGGCGAGGGCGTAAACGTATGTGACCTATGTAAAAAGGTGCGCTTGCTGTCTGTGAGAAAGAGGGACAAGAAAGATTGAGAAGAGCCTTTAGTGTAATGCCAGCAGCTAAAAGCAACTGCGCGAGAACGTATACTCGAATATCACAATATAGTCATTTTCCATATTGCACAGACAAACCCACTATATATCGAGTATGTCGATATATCGCCCAGCTCTACTATTTTTTATAGCTAGCAGTAGCTGCAAACAAGGGAGCTGGCTAGTTGCTAATGCATCTTACTGTGAAATGTTCATTGACTTCATTGTGTTGCTGTGCTTAACTTTGGCTTGAATGATATCCACTCATCATCATTGGTCACTTTTTTCATTAAAACTTTGCATCAACAATTCCGCCTTCTAATAAACGTCTTTTGGTTTAGATTGACAGCACCAGACAGGTGTCAACGTAACACTGTGGCACAATGTTTAATGTCGTACTTGTGTTGGTGTGGCGTTGGATTGTGTACCTAATGGAGGGTCCAAAGAGTCACATGATGCCGTGATAGGAGTCATGTGTGCCTTTATCATATTTAGGTTGCGCCACACAGCAGCTGTAAGGCAGGGCGTGTAGTTTATGTCATTTGTGACGGTCTGTTGACTGTTGTCAAGTCTGTGCTGGTGTTGCTAGGCAACCCTTGAGAGGAGGACACAGACCATGTGCCTGTCCTCGTTTCAGGTCCAGGATATCCTGTTTCGACTGTGACAAAGAGAAACCCCTGCGGGAGCTCATAGTCACAAGGGGGGGCTGGTTCTGATTGCCATCTCCGACCCTCAGGAGTTTGAGGAAACTGCCGCCAAGACATGTTGCACGGCGTGCTGGGTTACACTGTTCAACCCCAGCCCTGTAGATGGCGATAATGTTCATTAGCACAGCCTGACTCATATTTTCAGCTTCTTTTCTACAGCTCCCTCTGCTGGATGTAGTGGTCCTCATCTGCAAGTGGACTGTGGTGGGTTACATTCCAGAATCTGGCCTTGCGCAAAATTCTTGCTGAGTCAGCACACCCGTCTTACCAAGCATTGGCACAAATGTGTTGTAAAGCAACATTATGCGACAATAGTACCTTAAAACAGTGTTTTTCAACCACTGTGCAGTGGCACAATAGTGTGACGTGGGAGATTATGTAATTTCACCTATTTGGGGTAAAACATATTTATTTGCGAACCAGTAATTATAGTCTGCAAATAATGTGTTGTTGTTGAGTGTCGGTGCTGTCTAGAGCTCGGCAGAGTAACCGTGTAATACTCTTCCATATCAGTAGGTGGCAGCAGGTAGCTAATTGCTTTGTAGTTGTCGGAAACAGCGGGAGGCAGTGTGAAGGTAAAAAAGGTGTCTAATGCTTAAACCAAAAATAAACAAAAGCTGAGTGCCTCTAAGAAAAGGCATTAAAGCTTGGGAAGGCTACAGTATGCAGAACAAAACTAAAACTGAACTGGCTACAAAGTAAACAAAAAGAGAATGCTGGACGACAGCAAAGACTTACTGTGGAGCAAAGACAATGCACATCCGAACATTTACATGACAATCAACAATGTCCCCACAAAGAAGGATAAAAACAACTGAAATATTCTTGACTACTAAAACAAAGTAGATGCAAGAAATATCGCTCAAAGGAAGACATGAAACTGCTACAGGAAAATAGCAAAACAAGAGAAAAAGGCACCAAAATAGGAGCGCAAGACAAGAACTAAAACACTACAGACAGAAAAACTTCAAAACAACTCAAAAGAAGTCACGGCGTGATGTGACAGGTGGTGACAGTACACCTACTTTGAGACAAGAGCTATCAATCAATCAATCAATGTTTACTTATATAGCCCTAAATCACGAGTGTTTTAAAGGGCTGCACAAGCCACAACGGCATCCTCGGCTCCGATCCCACATCTATATTGATGCATGGTTGGTTATGGTTTAAAGTCCAACAATTGCGACAACGACATTTTACTGTCAAGTTTAATTTTTTAATGATTTCTGCTGGTGGTGTGCCTCCGGATTTTTTCAACGCAGAAAAATGTGCCTTGGCTCAAAAAAGGTTGAAAAACACTGCCTTAAAACAACAGCGCCATGTTGTTACCATGGCAACACAAGATGACCTACACTAGTGGTCTGCAATACTGGTGGACCAACCGGGAAAACCTACTGTGATAGCATTAGATAGCATCTTTACTAATTAGGACTTCTTTGGCTTCTGACCATGTCTTTGTAACATTCTGCAGTGGTCTACGATGTTTCTTGATGAACATCCGTAGTAACGTTTATTTAACTTATTTAACTTGACGTAGCGGTCTGAAATACTGCTTGACCAGCCAGGACACATCTGATGTTGTGTTAGTGCTAGCATCCGTGCTAATTGAGTTCATGACTTCATGAGCTTCTTGGTTAACTTCTGTGGAAGGCTTACAAGTAAACAACCTTGGAGTTAATCTAATAATTTCTTATTGCTACTTTAAAGGCAGAAGGGAAAAGAGAATATTCAAACATCACCTCTCTGAGTTCATGCTTTGGTCGGTCAGCTCGTTCTTGAGCGAGTCCATGTCGCTCTGCAGACACGCCACTTTGGTCTGAGATTTGAGCAGCTCCTGTTTTAACCGCTGATTGTCCTACAAATGACACAAAGACGGCCAACTGAACATGACTGATGGGACAAGAGAATGTTATGGTCTTCTTCTAGTCTCACCAGTGTGAGCTCGTTGATCTTCTTCTTCAGGCTGGGACTCTCGTCCTTCACAGTGATGTTCTTGTACTTCTCCTCGATCTGGTAAAGACACATTTTAGAGGTTTATTAAAAACATTATGCTAATAATGTTAAAATATGTCATATTCATGCTTCAGGCAGAATACACCTTATGTAAAGGTAGCATTACCGTTTTTTAATAATAATTTTCTCGTAAAAATACCACTTTTAGTCTATTTTTTTTTCCTGTTATAGTATGACTTAGTTCTCATAATGTTGTGTTTTGGGTGATATTACAAATAAGTCCAGTAAAGTTTAAACTTTTTTGTTGTAATAAAACCACATTTTGTCATAAAATCATGCTTTAATCCCCAAAAGTATGTACTAGTGGGGATAAATAATTAAAAATATACTAATAATGACTAAAAATACATTTGATCTTCAAATAAATATATATTTTTTTCCTAATAAAATTACAAATTAATTTTGCAGAGATACTACATTTTTTTTATTTTGCCTTTGCCCATCAGGTGTCATTAAACTCTCCCATCTTGCAGAATTATTACAAACAAATGTGTCACTATTTCATTGGAATAGTTTAAAAAAGCAAAACAATCTTGTAATGTTACAACTTTTGCTTGTTCTATCACACCATTGTCATGTAAAATTACAACTTACTTTTGTAATATTACAACATTATTATGTAAAACTACAATGTTTTTCTTGTAATATCACATTGTTTTGTAAAACTACAATGTATTTCTTGTAATATTACTTTGTTGGAGAACTCCAATTTTTTATTGTTACAACATTATTAGGTCAAACTACAACTTTTTTTTCTTGTAATATTAAAACATTATAATGTAAAAGTACAACTTTTTTCTTGTAATATTACTATGTACAATTACAACTTTTTTTTTTGTAATTGTGACGTTTGCTGGGCATGGTGGCGATGGTGCGTCTTCCAAGATGCAGTTCGGGCTCGAACACAGCGTAAAGGTAAGAAATGATTGATTTATTTAACAAATAACACAGACTTAGTCAAAACAAACCGAACTAGCATGTGAGCTAGAAAATAACAAAAAGCGCTAGCATGGAAGCTAGGGAAAAAACAGGCTAAGAACAGAAACACTGAATCTAGGCAGAAAAGGCAAAACAAAAAGTGCTAGCATGGAAGCTAAGGAAATAAACACGGGAGTAGCGTGGAAGCTAATAAGTACAACACAGATTTACCAGAAACAGGGAGCAGCGTCGTCACTTGTCGTGGGTAACAAAAGCTAGGATGCGAGGTAGAAACAACGGAAAAGGCAGGCTTAAATAAGGGACAGTGATTTACAACAGGTGTGCGTCAAAAGCAAGGAACAGGTGAAACTTATAAGTAACCATGGTGACAGAATAAACCAGGAAGTGCACAAACAAAGTCAAAAGTCCACAACACATATGATCCGTCCAGCGGATCATAACATTTACATTCGTATGTGAAACTAAAACCAGGTTGCGTGTCTCCGAATCCACCGAGGACAAGTCAGGTGGCGGCGGCGGATGGAACGCCACTGCCGCGAAACTCTTGGTGGGCGACCTCGAAAAGGCCACATCGGTGGCCGCGGAGAAGGTGGGTGTGCGTGGCGTCAAAAGTTGAGCAGCCGTAGAGTTTTCTGAGAGGACCGCCTGCAGGCCCCAGATTGCTGCTTGCACAGCAGGCCAGCTCGAGGACGCCGACACGTCGTCGTGGAACCAGGATGTGGAATCGTCATCGTTGAAGAAGCAGGAGGCAGCATCGTCGTTGCCGTGGAAGCAGGATGTGGAGTCGTCATCGTTGAAGAAGCAGGAGGCGGCATCGTCGTTGCCGTGGAAGCAAGAGGCGGAGTCGTTGTCGCCGTGGAAGCTGGAGGTGGAGCAGTCGTTGTCGAGGAAGCAGGCTGCGTCGTCGTCATTGCCGTGGAAGTAGAAGGCGGAAGCGTCGCCGTGGAAGCAGGTGCGGGTGCCGCAGCCGAAGAAGGCGGCGTGGTCGTGGAGACAGGCGTAGTTGTCGTCGTGGAGACGGGCGTAGTTGTCGTCGACGTGGAGAGAGGCGTAGTTTTCGAAGCAGGTGCTGGTGTGGGCTCCAGTCCCGGAGCAGGCGCTGGTGTGGGCTACAGCCCCGGAGCAGGTGCTGGTGTGAGAACCAGGCAAGGGTCAAGTGCTGGTGTGAGAATCAGGCAAGGGTCAAATGCTGGTGTGAGAACCAGGCAAGGGTCAAGTGCTGGTGAGAGAACCAAGTGAGGGTCAGGTGCTGGTGTGAGAACCAGGCGAGGGTCAGGTGCTGGTGTGAGAACCAGGCGAGAATCCGATGCTGGTGTGAGAACCAGGCTTGAATCAGGTGCTGGTGTGAAAACCAGGCTTGAGTCAGGTGCTGGTGTGAAAACCAGGCTTGAGTCATATGCTGGTGCGAGAACCAAGCTTGAAGCAGGTGCTGGTGCGAAAACCAGGCTTGAGTCCGATGCTGGTGTGAAAACCAGGCTTGAGCTAGGACTAGCTACAGGTGCTAGCCGTGGTGCAGGTGGAGCGGCCTAGCGGGTCACTGTTTGACAGGGCGGAACACCGGTGGAGGAGGACGCGCTGGAGGTTGTGGTTTAATGGGTCGAAAAACCGGTGGAGGAGGTCTACGAGGAGGTTGTGGTTTGACAGGCCGAAAGAAAGGTAAAAGTGGCCTACTAGGAGGATGCGGCTTGGTAGGTCGAAAAACCGGTAAAGGAGGCCTACTTGGAGGTTGCGGCTTGGCTCAAGCACGAGCCCCCCCCCTAAAGATGCGGATCCCAGAAGCGCTCCCTGTGGTGTGTGATTGTCTCTAAGGGTGGGCGGAGGGAGGTCAGGAGGTGGGTAGACTCTTCCCCTCTAGATTGTCCAACATGTCCTTTTGAAAAAGGAGAAAAAAACCATAGACTCAGGCGGGGCTTGAGACCTAAGGGGCGGAGTAAAAAATGTAGGAGAATGTGGTTGACCACACCTACACTTAGAAAAACTGTCCTGATAATATTTTATTTTATTATTAACGTTGAAGTCATTAGAAAGTTGCTGAGAAAGAGGGTCTTCAAAAAAAAAACTCATCGTTGGTGATGTCATCAACAGTGGGCGGGATTACCTCACCGGGGGGCGTCGACGAAATTACGTCATCCACGCCGGTCTGTAGCTGAGAATTAGCCCAGTCTGTGAAACACTTAGCAAAGTGGGAAATGGGATGACCAAACAACTGTGGAGGGGAATATTGTACTGCCTGTTGTTGGCTGTGTTTAGGAGGAAGAGGATGTGGAGTATGAGCGTCACTGTCGCGAGACAAAGCCTTTTTATGTGACTTCCGCCTATGCTGACGAGTGCGAGCGTTTTGGGAGGGGAAGTCACCGGACCAGGTAGAATTGATAGGGACCAGGTAACCATCCGGGCCCCACATCATATCATCACCTGGCTCGCAGCGGCGTGTTTCAGCCTCCATCGCTCGAAGCACCATCCATGTTCCTTCATCGAAGGCGTCCTCATTCAAGCTCGACGCAAACGAACCATTCTTTGGTTGGACTCTACTGTGAGGCTTGTGTGGCATAAAGATGCCGGATTTGTTCCTCCGAAAATGCGTCGGGCAAAAACACAGCTTGAGGTAAGATATAAAGTATTTATTTAACGAATAAAAGGCTTAGGAACAAAAACACTACTGCTAACAGAAAGGTAAACAAATGGCGCTAGCATAGAGGCTGGGAATATGAACAGAAACACTATACTTGGCACGAAGGCACAAAAAGGGGGAAAAAAAAAAACTAGCATGAAAGCTAGGAATAAAATAAAGCTTAGCGTGGAAGCTAGCGAGAAAGAGCATGAAAAAACAAGTCATCAGCAGTTGCGTGAAAGCAAACTAGAGTCCGACAATGAATGACGAAAAGGGGCGAGCTTACATAAGGTAGGTGATAACGAGAAACAGGTGTGTAATATTATAACATTATTATGTGAAACTATAATTTTTTTTCTTGTAATATTATAACATTATTATGAGACAATACAACTTTTTTTCTTGTAATATTAGCAGAATATATATTACCATATTTTCCGCACTATAAAGCGCACCGGATTATAAGGCGCACCTTCATTGAATGGCCTATTTTAATATTTTGTTCATATATGAGGTGCACCGCATTATAAGGCGCACATTATAGATACTACAGTAGAGGCTGGGGTTACGTTATACATCCTTTAGATGGAGCTGCGCTAAAGGGAATGTCAACAAAACAGTCAGATAGGTCAGTCAAACTTTATTAATAGATTACAAACCAGCGTTCTGACAACTCCGTTCACTCCCAAAATTAATATACAGCTGTTTTATTATTTTCCCGGATTCAATAAACACGTAAAAAACAGTCTGATACTGTTACGGTAAATCTAACGTTAGTGCAATCACAATATAGTAACAGTCGAAATAGTGCAAAGCAATAATATATCAATAATTCAACGTTGCTCAAACGATAATGTCACACAACACAACACACAAAATAAACATGTAAAGCTCACTTTATTAAGTTATTCCTCATCCACGAATCCCTCAAATTCTTCTTCTTCAGTGTTTGAATCAAACAGTTGGGCAAATACGGCATCCAAAATGCCAGGCTCCGTCTCGTCTAAGTCGTCATTAAACGAGTTATGTCGCTGCGGTTAATGTTAATCTCTCGCTGCTGCTCTATTCCTGTGTTCTACTGTGTGACTGATCGCCTTGAGTTTAAAATTGGCCCGCTTCCAGCAGTCATATATCACAGCATGCACCGCGCGCTTCTTCTTCTACGAGGGAAAATAAGGTAGGCGGCTGCTTACCAAAATAAGGTAGACGGCTGATTACCGTAGTTGCGAGACCTCTTGTGGCATGTTTAATTCGGACACTGAAGAAGAAGAATTCGAGGGATTCGTGGATGAGATACAACTTAATAAAGTGAGCTTTACGTGTTTATTTTGTGTGTTGTGTTGTGTGACATTAACGTTTGAGCAACGTTGAGTAATTTGTTATTGCTTTGCACTATTTCGAGACGTCGTTAAAGGCCTACTTAAATGACATTTTCTTATTTAAACGGGGATAGCAGGTCCTTTCTATGTGTTATACTTGATCATTTCGCGATATTGCCATATTTTTGCTGAAAGGATTTAGTAAAAAACATCGACGATAAAGTTCGCAACTTTTGGTCCCTAATAAAAAAGCCTTGCCTTTACCGGAAGTAGCAGACGATGTGCGCTTGACGTCACGGGTTGTAAGGCTCCTCACATCCTCACATTTTTTACAATCATAGCCAGCAGCAGCTAGAGCTATTCGGACCGAGAAAGCGACAATTTCCCCATTAATTTGAGCAAGGATGAAAGATTCGTGGATGAGGAAATTTAGAGTAAATGACTAGAAAAAAATAAAAATAAATAAATAAAAAGTTTTTTAAAAAAGGCGATTGCAGTGGGAGCGATTCAGATGTTATTAGACACATTTACTAGGATAATTTTGGAAAATTCCTTATCTGCCTATTGTGTTGCTAGTGTTTTAGTGAGATTAAATAGTACCTGAAAGTCGGAGGGTTGTGGCCACGGGTGTGTTGACGCCAGAGTCTCTGAGGGAAGTCACGGCGGCTGCAGTAGGACGGAAGCTCCGCTGATGTCTCCGGTAAGAGGCGACTTACTACCACATTTTTCTCATCGAAAACTGCCGGTTGACATGTAGTCGGGATCCATGTTCGCTTGACCGCTCTGATCCATAGTAAAGCTTCATCTTCGGGAATTTTAAACAAGGAAACACCGGTGTTTTTGTGGCCAAAGGCTAAAAGCTTCCCACCTCCATCTTTCTACTTTGACTTCTCCATTATTAATTGAACAAATTGCAAAAGATTCAGCAACACAGATGTCCAGAATACTGTCTAATTATGCGATTAAAGCAGACTACTTATAGCTTGGATTGGGCTGGAAAATAATGTCCGCTACAACCCAAGACGTCAAACGCACGTGTCATCATACGTGTCATCATACCGCGACGTTTTCAACACGGCACTTCGCGGGAAATTTAAAATTGCAATTTAGTAAACTAAAAAGGCCGGAATGGCATGTGTTGCAATGTTAATATTTCATCATTGATGTATAAACTATCAGACTGCGTGGTCGGTAGTAGTGGGTTTCAGTAGGCCTTTAATGGAGTCAGTGTCGCTGCTGTTGTCTAGCTGTTCAGTGACAATTCCTGCTTTCCTGAAATCATGTCTCTCAATGGGAGCCATTTTGGGGTCTTTACATAAACACACAAATGGAAATGAAACGGCACGACTTGGCGCAGTCATATATCCTAGCATGCACCGCGAGCTTCTTCTCCTACGGGGAAAAATGAAATCGGCGGCTGCTTACCGTAGTTGTGAGACCTGTTGTGGCTCAATATTGGTCCATATATAAGGCACACCGGATTACAGGGCGCACTGTCAGCTGTTGAGAACATTTTATGTTTTTAGGTGCGCCTTATAGTGCGGAAAATACGGTTCTCTTGCTAGGCACAAATGCTAACCACTGATGACACATGCTATCCCAGACCTAATCTTAATAAACAAATATGGAGTTGATATATTCAAGTAAAAAAAAGACAGCGTTAATTATGGTTACCATTTGCATCCTCTGGATCTTACACTGGAGCTCACACACTTCAGTTTCATAACCTCTTCTCAAATCGTTGAGGTCGTCCTCCGCTCGCTTCTTCTCCTACACGAGGACAGAAAAAAAGCATCATTTATTGAAATATTGTTGATATTACAGGATCTTTCAGGATATTTGTTTTGATATGATTGCCTCTAAGACACGACTACCTTGACAAATGCTAAATTTGACACGATGGTCGGAGCCTGCTGGGCTATTGATCATTAAGTCTAAAAGTAAAGTCTCACTGTAAGTGCTCACTGTAAAGTGTGGGAGAGCACAGATGATTGGTGTCCTATTTGGTATGTGACAAAGTAAACAGTGGCTACTGAGCCAATGTGGCTCTCTTACATAAGGTTGTGCAGCGATAAGACACACTTTATGTCATACTGGGAAGATTGGCATTAAAGTTCACTGTGAAACATTACCTGCTAATGCGGCTGTGTTTCAACTAAATATTTGGTTGTCACTGTCTACTTTAAGTATTCGGTATCTTTTATTTTGTTGTCTGCTAGAAATAGATTTGCAAAAGCTTTGGAGCGTAGTTTTATTACCCCATATGAAAGTCAAAACTCTTTAACTCGCTCACATTGTTTTTTTCTTAGTGTTACAACTTTGTCTTTTATATCAAATACATTGTGCTTTTGTAATTTCCCCAAATTTTTTTTGCCTCAAAAGATATAAATTTTTTTCTAGTAAAATTCAGATTTTTTTCTAATAAAACTACAACATATTTGCCATAAACCTGAAACATTTTAAATGTTTCTGATAATCTTATGACTAAGTTAACACCCCTAAAAGTATTATTCTTTTTCCTAAAAAAAATACAATGCTTAGATTTAAAGATTACAATATTTTTTTCATCATTTTTTTTCTCATAAATTACATTTTTGTCTTGTAAAATTAAAACTTGTCTTCATTCAATGTAAAAAAAAATGTTTTGAACAAATTATGAAAATGTTTATCATAATATTACAACCTTATTTCGGATCAATTTTCACTTTTTTTTTTAAATAAAATATTTCATTCTTGTAATATAATTTTTTTTTCATAAAAATTTTTTTATTTTCAAAATGAAGAAACTATTTCATATTGAAATGAAGACATTTTTTAAAAAATGTGGGATTTTGTTTTTGTAATTTTACAATTTAATTTTTGTAAAATAGATTCGCATTACAACTTTTTCTCTTAAAATTACAAATTTATTTTTGTGAATTACAACCTTTTCTCATCAGAAAATGCTGAGTTTTTGTCTAATAATATGAATTACTATGGGCCAGTCCCGTGAGGGTGGTGGTGTACAAAATGACTCTTCGCATGTAGGGGTAGTGGGCATAACGAGGGGTAGGGGGTGTGAATCTAGCCCTTGAGAGTGAGGGTTTTCAGATGCTGACTCTATCATGTAGGGCCAGAGAAAATTCACCAGTTTCTGCATAAATGATATATTGTATTACATGTTAGTTTCTAACGTAAGTTTGTAATGTTAACCAGCTAGCCACGATAGCTAACATTAAGCTAAAATACTTACTAAAAGCTTGCGAATGTGAAAACATTTATGTTACATACATAAAAAAAAAATCACAAGAGATACTAGTTGTAGATGGCGGCTTCTTCAATGTAGTTCTTCGTTTATTCATCAAACGAAGCATGACGAATGATTAAAAAAAACTAACTATCAGTCATTAACTCCATTGTTGCCCAGTTTGTTGTGCAATAGTGGGACTAGAGGCTTGTAGGGTACATCGCTATTAATAAAGTACCACGTCACTAATCAATTAAATACCACTGCCTTTGGAAAATACTGGTAGCTATTTATCATCTGCATATATGTCAAAACGCACACATTAAGCGCACACAAACAGATAGAGCAATTCTACTGGTTAATAAAGAGGGTGCGTGAAGTGCAATACAAAGGGACGGCGTGGCGCAGTGGAAGAGTGGCCGTGCGCAACCCGAAGGGTCCCTGGTTCAATCCCCACCTAGTACCAACCTCGTCACGTCCGTTGTGTCCTGAGCAAGACACTTCACCCTTGCTCCTGATGGGTGCTGGTTAGAGCCTTGAATGGCAGCTCCCTCCATCAGTGAGTGAATGTGTGTTTGAATGGGTAAATGTGGAAGTAGTGTTAAAGCGCTTTGAGTACCCTGAAGGTAGAAAAGCGCTATAAAAGTACAACCCATTTATTTATTAATTTATTTGGGCTTCAAAACGTGACGCTTTAAACTTGGAAGTGCCGCACTGCAAACACTTCAAAACACGCCTCGCCAAATGTGTCAATACAGCATTAGCATCATTGCTTCAAACTTAGGTAAACAAAACAAATATTCAGATCTGCACAGGGAGTTTAAAAAGTGACAGGTTATATAGTTAACAGCTTATAGATAGATAGATACATAGATATTAGAACAGCTAGTCGGCTTGTTGAAAATCAATAGTGCAGTCCAAAACGCCCTTGTTTCGTAAATGAATGCAAGTGAATTGACTGAATTTCTTGACAAATTCCCACTATTTAATTTCTGTTTCATCTTTAACAATGTGTTTTACCTGCTTATATGTGTACAATTAGCCCTATTGTTTTCGGTATTTACTAATGATTGTATTTCTCCAAATAAAGACTGACTCAAAGTGGAAAGCACAAATGATGAAACATTTAATACAATGTCACTAAAGCTTTATATTCTATTTTAACCTAATCCTAGATTATAGCAGGCTGTATGTAATATGTAAAATAATTGTGAACTGTTCTTTGAGTGCAATAAGAAAAAGTAATGTGTTTGATGCCTTTTAATCTTAATTCCAATCTTCTAATTTTGCTCTATATCATAAGATTTTCTGTTAAAATTAGGCCAATAATGAAATTTTTTGTGGTACCCTTTACTTTGAAAAGTATCCAAAACTATTGAAATACATAACAATATATATTTTGGTACCATAATATTGGTGTTGGTACAACTTTATGTGGGACAAATGTGCAAACGTGACTATGTAATTGCTTACGTGCCTGAACAATGTAGTGACAGAGCAAGTGGTGTCCCAATGTCAAGAGATTACATATCTTGACCCAGTTTTACTTCATTTTGAGGGTGTAGTGGTAGTGAGTGAGTTATTTTCAATAAATTACATACTTTTCCTGGACTAAAGTCTTGATGAAATACCAAGGAAACCAAGTATGCGCTTAAAGGAAATGTGCGCTTAAAATCCCAGTTTGTTTGTTTTTGTTCGACAGAAGGGAAGCGTTAACTAACTGCTTACTGCTTCCTAAGACGCATACAACCTCACATTGTCAAAAATATTACAAACATCTTGTACTTTCAGTTTTTTTCTTGTAACATCATGTTTTTTTTCTTTTCAAAATGAAGATTTTTTTTTAATTAAGACTTTTGCTACACACAATTTTAAACATAGTGATTTTGCAGGTGTTTTTTTTTAGCACCTTACCTGGGCTCGTGTTTTCCTCTCAGCAGCATGTATGCGTTGGTCCATTTCCTCCTCCATCTCGCTGAGCTGCATGGAGGCTTGGTCCTGCGCACTGAAACACGACACCAAGCATGAAGCACACGAAGTTTGTGCCCTTTTTAATGTCCAAACACAACCCAAGTGCACTACAAGTCTGTCACCTACCGCCTGATGGCCAATGCTAGGTTCTCCATCTCAGAGTTCTGCTGCTTGATCTCCTTAGTGAAGCAGAGGAGAACTTTCTCCAGCTGTGGAATAAGTCTGGGCTCATTCATACTGATGTTTTGGTACAGTGTCGCCACGTGCTCCTGCCTGCAATGAGAAAATGCAGTGGAAAAGCTTTGTCATACAGCACATGGACATGATGGACGGGTGGATAGATGGATAGATAGATAGATAGATAGATAGATAGATAGATGGATAGATAGATAGATAGATAGATAGATAGATAGATAGATAGATAGATAGATAGATAGATAGATAGATAGATAGATAGGTAAATAGATAGATAGATAGATAGATAGATAGATAGATAGATATATAGATAGATAGATAGATAGATAGATAGATAGATAGATAGATAGATAGATAGATGGATAGATAGATAGATAGACGGACGGACGGACGGACAGGATGGACAGAGACAGACAGAATGGACTCATGCGCCGTCCTTCTAAAAAGTTGACTGGGAATTGAATTTGAAGTTTTTGCAGCAAGCTAACTAATGTAACTAACTGACTAACTAACTACCTGCAAAAAATGTAACTTTTCACTCAACAGATCTGTACTTTGAGGTCAAATTGATCAGTCGTAATTAACATTAAAATTGATTCCCAATTAAGTAGTGTTAGGTGGCGACTTGTCCAGGGTGGACCCCGCCTATCACCCGATTGTAGCTGATATAGGCGCCAGCGCCCCCCGCGACCCCAAAAGGGAATAAGCGGCAGAAAATGGATGGATGGATAGTTAAATCATGAGTTGGTTGGTGTGTACTTCAGGGTTTGTTAATGGTTTTAGTGAGTCCATGCATGTGTGTGTTTGTGTCTGTGTGTGTGTGTACATTGAGGGCCTGATCTACTAAATGTAATAATGTGTATTAAAACACGTGCAAACTTGATAGCACATGCAAACATTATCTAGTAAACTTGTGAGCAGCTGATTGCGTCTCTTAAACGAGCAAAATAAGGAACGCAATCCTTTTAGCCTGTCTGTCTTCATGACTATGCAGAATATATGTGGATTATCAGAACACTTGCTATACTCGGAGGAGAAAACAGTATTTAGCACATGCTTTGATCGATAAAAGCTGAAACTGTTCTGCAGCCGCTGTTTACCGTCTATATTTAGCACGTCTATGAAGGACGTGCAAACAAGCAGCTGCTGCAGAAATGACTGTGCGAAAGGAGGCGATTGCGTTGTCAACACATATGGACTGTCAAAAATGAAAAATAATTGACATATGGTCTATTTAGCAATTTGGATGACTTAAGAGGCCGAATAAAACAAATTGAATTGATGTGTTTTGGTGTCTGCTGTTTTTTTTTTTATGATGTTTGTTTTTTCATATAAAATATATTTTTAATATAGCTCTTACCGTATTTTTCGGATTATAAATCGCTCCGGAGTATAAATCGCACCGGCCGAAATTGCATAATAAAGAAGGAAATAAACATATATATGTCGCACTAGAGTATAAGTCACATTTTTTGGGAAAATTTATTTGATAAAATCCAACATCAAGAATAGACATTTGAAAGGCAATTTAAAGTAAATAAAGAATAGTGAACAACAGGCTGAATAAATTTACGTTATATGACGCAACTGAGAATGTGCCTGGTATGTTAACATAACATATTATGGTAAGAATAATTCAAATAACTATAACATATAGAACATGCTATCCATTCACCAAACGATCTGTCACTCCTAATCACTAAATCCGACGAAATCTTTGAGTTTAAAGTTAAAGTACCAATGATTGTCACACACACACTAGGTGTGATGAAATGTGTCCTCGGCATTTGACCTATCACCTTGATCACTCCCTGGGAGGTGAGGGGGGCAGTGGGCAGCAGCGGTGCCACGCTCGGGAATCATTTTTGGTGATTTAACCCCCAATTCCACCCTTGATGCTGAATGCCAAGCAGAAAGGTAATGGGTCCCATTTTTATAGTTTTGGTATGATTCAGCCGGGGTTTGAACTCACAACATACTGATCTCAGGGCGGACACTCTAACCACTAGGCCATTGAGTAGGTGTCGCTTCTAAACAACTCTGCCAACTCCAAAGGTAGACAATGCGCCACTTCCTCTTCTACCGGTACGTCGCTTACGTCAGTCATCATCAGTTGCTGTTCCAATTATTCCAACCTTTCTGAATCCAGACAGGGTGGTTTCGGTTGTCACTGAAGCCCATGCTTTGTCGATCCATCCAAGACATCCAGAAAAGGCGGTATAGCTCGGTTGGTAGAGTGGCCGTGCCAGCAATTTGAGGGTTGCAGGTTCGATTCCCGCTTACGCCATCCTAGTCACTGCCGTTGTGTCCTTGGGCAAGACACTTTACCCACCTGCTCCCAGTGCCACCCACACTGGTTTAAATGTAACTTAGATATTGGGTGTCACTATGTAAAGCGCTTTGAGTCATTAGAGAAAAGCGCTATATAAATATAATTCACTTCACTTCACTTCAAAAGTTGCAATATTATTCGATATTTTACGGTAATGTGGTAATATTTTCCACACAGAAGTCACTCCAGAGGATAAGTCGCACCCCCGGCCAAACTATGAAAAAACCTGCGACTTATTATCCGAAATATACGGTATATGACAAAAACTTCTTGCAATCTGCATTTTTTTGCGCGTGGAACATTCCAGCGCACGCTCGCACACTTCCACTATCGCTAGACAATGATTAGAGACTCAATAACTAGGAACGCTTTGTTAGCGTCTTCCATGAGCGCACCTTCGAAAGTGGGTTCTGTTGTAGATGAACCGCAGGACTCCTACTGAGATGCCCATAAAAAGTGGTATATGTATGATGCATGTTTGAAAACATAGCAAAACGCCACAGGTAGGAGCAAGACAACACAAATGTGCAGTTAATGATTGTTTCCATGGTGAAAGCTGATGAGTACACGCAAAACATCTGATTTTCATGTACTGAATGCAAAAGCAAAGCAAAGCACTTTGAATTAGTAGAGAAAAAGCACAATATAAATATAATTGACTTCACTTCACCACAATGATATTGTTTTGTGGACTTTTCTACTGTGATGATGTCGTTCCGTGAGATTTGGATAACGTTACATCCACACTGCAAAAAGTCAGTGTTCACAAACAAGAAAAAAAATACATAAAGTAGGGGTATTTTATTTGAACTAAACAAAATTATCTGCCAGTAGAACAAGACAATTTGGCATGTCAAGACTTTCCTAAACAAGTAAAATTAGCTAACCTCAATGAACCCAAAAATACCTTAAAATAAGTATATTCTCACTAATAACAAGTGAACTCCCTGGGGGCTGAATTTCCCCCAGGGATCAATGAAGTATTTTCTCTTGTTTCATTGAAAATAAAACAGCAAAGTCCATTTGGCTGTCATCTATTTTAATATGACACACAATTGTGTCAAAGTCATGATTTTTTTTCATGCTTGAAATAAGAAATTATTACTTAAAAAAAGTAGTTTTATACTTCTGAGTGTTGATGACACAGCTTTGCAACAGTTGATATTCTACTTTCAAGCATGTTTCACTTAATATAGGTCATAAAACCTCAGCAACAAGCTGTAATATCTTACTGAGATCATTTAGGACCAAAACCCTTAAACCAAGTACTACACTCTAACATAAAATCTGTTTAGTGAGCAGAATTATCTTATCAGACAGAAAATAAGCGAATATCACCCTTATTTGAGATATTTAATCTTACTTAGATTTCAGTTTTTGCAGTGCATAGTGCTCATTGGATTGTGCAGGTTTAGCTAATGAAGCGTTCCTAGTTATTGAGTCTCGAGTCATTGTGTAGTGATAGTTGAAGTGTGTCATGTAGCATTATAGTACACCGAGCTATGTTGTGTTGACTGACAGGGCGGGCTCTGAGCTCCAATGCTGAGCACACAGACATGGCCGGCGTAAGTCAATAGCTCGCAGCCACCCTTAACCTAATGTAGAGACAAAGTATGAAATCATGACAAAACTGACCACATTGTCAGGTTGGCAGGTTTGAAGGAAGCCTCCCTCACATGCCTGACTCCTTAACGCCCCCAATAAGACAAAATGTTATTTCATCAACTTAAAAACAGACATTGCTTTGAGTTGGCGACTGTCAGCTGATTGCAGACACAGCAAAGATGACGACCAGGAAATAAGAGAGCGTATTTAGTTCTTGTGGATCGGACTTGACCGCTGTGACAATCAATGTCCTGTAAACAACCACACTGATCTCATGTCAGCCCACAAACCGACTAGAGTTCGCATCATTAGTGTTCATAGAAAAACATGTACAATCTTGGTGGGTTGCCCATGACATCAAGTCAGGACGCCATGTGCTTGCACTCAGGTGCACGGCCGCCAAACAAGAGTCAGAGAAGCAAGATATCTGTCCAGAGAAAATTGGAAATGTTCTCATTAGTGCAAATGTGCTTCAAAAGCACAAACACTGAAATCTTTTGACCAAGTAATTTGTTCTTAAATAACTAAGTACATTTTTCAAAAACCCAATGCTGTATTTTGCATCTTTTGTGCTTCTTAAGCTTCACTGATCGTGTTTTAAATATTGGCTTGTACCGTATAATTTTAAGATTTATTAAAATAAAAAATGTGCCAAGTGGACAAAATCTATTTTTATTTCTGGCAGGCGTTGTACTATTATTCTCAATTTTAAAACCAGCACCTTCTATTTGTTTTTTGGTTGATTTATTTTGTCAGAATGACACATTTCAGAAAAACAGCCCCGTGTATTTAGGAATTTGCTGCAAAAATGTTAGAGTTGTAATAAAAATGTAAGATTTGAACTAAACTCATTCCTAGGCCAGACAATTCCTTTTGTTCTGTTGGACATATGGAGAAGTCACCAATGTTGTGTGCATAATGTACAAAATGGACATTAACCTTGCTCGCTGAGTCTTATAGAAGTCTGCTCTCCAAGGTATAATGTTATTATATTACTTTATAAAACTACTGTAATTGTTAGTACTACACTATAATATACATACATATATATATACATATATATATATACATATATATATATATATATATATATATATATATATATATATATATATATATATATATATATATACACATATAAATACACACATGGGCAGCACGGTGGAAGAGGGTTTAGTGTGTGAACTGAAGTGTATTATATTTATATAGCGCTTTTTATCTAGTGACTCAAAGCGCTTTACATAGTGAAACCCAATATCTAAGTTACATGTAAACCAGTGTGGATGGCACTGGGAGCAGGTGGGTAAAGTGTCTTGCCCAATTACAAGATGACGTTATATTGATCCGACCGGGCCACGCCTTATCGCACTACTAGCCACGCCCCCACCGCAACATGTCAGTATATTAGCAATCTTTGGGAAATAACAATTATTGTACAGGAGACACTGTTGCCTGTACAATGAATAAATATTTTATTATGGACAGTTTGACATTGGAACATATTATTCAGTTGTTTATCTCAGTAAGATATTACAGCTTGTTGGTGAGATTTTATGACCTATATTGAGTAAAACATGCTTGAAACTAGAATATCAACTGATGCAAAGCTGTGTCATCAACACTCACAGGTATAAAAATACTTTTTTAAAGTAATAATTTCTTACTTCAAGCATGAAAAAAAAATGTTATGGTGTTGAGCACATATCATTATGTCAAGATAATGGCACTAGCATTTACTTAATTTAAGAATATTTTTTCAACATATTGAGCAAAAAGGTCCTGTGATGAGGTGGTGACTTGTCGAAGGTGTATCCCACCTTCCGCCCAAATGCAGCTCAGATAGGCTCCAGCACCCCCCGCAACCCCAAAAGGGACAACCGGTAGAAAATGGATGGATGGATGAGCAAAAAGGTCTCTTTTTTTTTTCTACCAATAAAAGTGCACTTGTTAATTATTAGATTATTAGTGAGAATGTATTTTTGGGTTCATTGTGTTTAGCTAATTTTACTTGTTTTGGAAAGTCTTGACAAGCCAAATTTTCTTGTTCTATTGGCAGATAATTTTGCTTAGTTCAAATAAAATACCCCTAATTTTTGTATTTGTTTTTGAACACTGAATTTTTGCAGTGTACTCACACTATTGCGACACTTCTACCATGTATGTTTTGAGCGAGCGCATCCAGATTGGTGAGCGTGTAATTCAGAAGTGCATGCGTAAAATACAATCTGGGTGTGCGTATCTGAGGTGTGTCTACATTTAACCAACCACAAAAGACACCACGCAATTTAAACCTAACAGAAACAACGTACAGCTGAGGTGTGTGAAAGAGAGACGCCAAGACCCGCCTTACGTTGTTTTTGATTGGTTTAAATTGCGTAGTGTCTTCTGTGGATGGTTAAATGTAGGCAGAGGGGATTGGTTATTTCGATCAATCAATCAGTGTTACTGATTGATTGATATCAATCAATCAGTAACACTGATTGATTGATCGAAATAACCAATTGATTGATATCAGTCTATCAGTGTTACTGATGATTGAAACTGCGAAAACCAAAGTTTATAATTATGAAATTTTTTTAGAGTAGTGAATGGGGAATATAACCGTGAGAAACGTCAATTGTGGCGTGGAGCATGAGAAAGAGTTAAATTGCGTGACTGTCAGGCTCAAACTGTGAAATTTGGCAGCTCTAAGCAAATGTTCGAGCGTGGACCATAAGTGTTAGGCTGCAACGATTAGTCGACATTGTCGACCATAAAATGTGTCACCGACAATCATATTTGTGAAAAAAGTTGTGACGTCATCACTCGTGTTTTTCTGGGCGGAAGTGGTCCGCATCGCCACTCGCAAAAACAATGCCAGTGATAACATGTAAAGTTTGAGGATGTTACCTCCTTTTCTTGTTTAAAAACATGAATACCTTGCTCATTTTGCAAAGCCGACCTTTTTTTTAATGGCTGTACTTCTGTGATACGCTAGCATTTAAAGCGGAGACGTGATGTCGGACATTTGGAGGGAGGATGCGGTCTCAACCTCTGTAAGACTGTTGGCCTATGCCTTGCCTGCTAGCTAGCAAGTTTGAGATTAAGTTGTGTGAAATTTAACGATCATTTTAGCCAAAGTCAACCAACTAAACTTTGTCTACATCAATTCAAGTTTTAAAGCAGCGTCAATTTGCAATGCCTTAAAAAAGGCACTATAACAAACGCGGACCGCATGCATACACAGAGACAGACAAGCCCCAATGCAGAGGTATCATAATATTAAACATACAATCTAGTAAATAGCCAACATTTTAATAATTAATCAAAGATACAATTCTACACATTGAGTCTAATAGAGTGCTAGAACTGCCAAGAGTTTATCAATAGTCACTTAAACAATTTGGAGCTGTTTAAACATCATCACAAAATGCTTTTCTTTTTGAGGAAGTTAGATTTTGTGTTTTGTTGTTTGTTTTCATTGTTGTTATGTTAAGTGTTTTTTAATACACAAACAAGGTTAATTTGTGTTTTTGTTCTTTTTTTGGCACTTTGCCTTTCTTCTCTTTTAAATGGACAACAATTGAATGTGAGTGTGAATGTTGTCTGTCTATCTGTGTTGGCCCTGCGATGAGGTGGCTACTTGTCCAGGGTGTACACCGCCTTCCACCCGATTGTAGCTGAGATAGGGACCAGCGCCCCCCGCAAACCCCAAAGGGAATAAGCGGTAGAAAATGGATGGATGGATGGAAAGATGAAAGACTATCTTGGGCCACTCACATTAATACCATAAAAATAAAAATGAGCAGAAGCATTTCAATCATAAGAAGAAGTGCCTATTTTTTTAACTACCACAACTACTGAGCAAGTAATACAATCCTTTGTATTGTCACATATTGACTACTGCCCAGCAATCTGGTCTAATGCATCTAAACAAGAACTAAATAAAATCCATCTTACCCAAAACAGAGCTGCCAGACTAGCTCTCTATTGCTCATTTAGGACCGGCATTGAGATCATGCATCATGAATTGTTATGGATGAAAGTTAGTGAAAGACTAACGTGTAGTTTGATTCTATATTTAAAAAAACATCTATACATACCATAAACCTTCATATCTGTATTCTCAGCTGTTGCTTGCTAGGGGGGTAGCGGGGGTGTATAATGGAGCCAGGAATAGTCAGGGATGCATGGGATTCTGGGTATTTTTTATGTTGCGTTTATAATGTGTTACAGTGTGGGTGTTCTCCCGAAATGTGTTTGTCATTCTTGTTTGGTGTGGGCTCACAGTGTGGCGCATATTAGTAAGAGTGCTAAAGTTGTTGATATCACAACCCTCAGTGTAACTTGTATGGCTGTTAAACAACTATGCCTTGCAGTCACTTATGCGTTGAGTCAGCAGCTGCACACTAGATGTGGCCGGCCGGCACTCAGATAGCAAAGTATTAAAGCGGACAGTACAACATGGTCGAGAGGACGTTTAAGGCATTGCCATCACGGCATGGTCTCAATATTGTTGGCTGGGTGAAAATCTCAGAATGTTATCCTTGGGAGACTTCTGGGAAAGGCAATGAAATTTGGAAAACCTCCCGGTAAAATGGGGGATTCGGCAAGTATGCAGCTGAGCCACATCAAAGTGATCCAAGAGCCGCATACTGCTCCGGAGCCGCGGGTTGCCGACCCCTGATCTACAGAGATACAAAGATGTGCTATTGCAACATCTAGTAGACACATGTAGAAGAGCTGTTTCTTTCATTCAAAAATTTCAGGTTAATTTGTATACTTAGCAAACTCATCCCGCGGGCCGGATAACACCTGTTCGGCGGATCAGGCCCTGCGGGCCGTACGTTTGACATCCCTGGTATAGGGCAATGACTTACTGGAATCGACTTCCACAATATCTGCTATCAATCGCCAGCATATTGGGTTTTAAGAATAGACTAAGAGGAGAAGTATTGCTGAAAGAGATTATTCTAGATTGTACCTAATGTCCTTACTGTTTTTATTGACTATTGACTATTTTGTTGATTATGGGACAAGCAGTAAAAAATGGATGGATGGTACTTTTTCGTCACTTATTGTTTGTCTTTGGTACACTAATGAGTATATTTTAGGCCATTGGTTCTTTGTTTTATTTTTGCAAATATATGCATATCTATTTTTATATTGCTGTATTTATCTTTGGTATAACATTATTATGTAAACTCGAAGTTATTATAATTTTTTTTGGTTCTTTGTTCTTTGCTATTTTTGTATCACAACATTTAATTATTTGATTATGTTGTACTGCTTTGTAATCTTTTGTTTTGTGATTTTGTGATGTTTTTGCCTGGACCCCAGGAAAAATCGTCTCCATTGCGGTGTAGACTAATGGGGATCCTTAATGAAATAAACAAAAATAAATTTTAATAGTATTTTTAATTTTGTGAACAGCTGAATGAGCAGCACAGTAAATATAAAAACAATATTTATGAATGACCTCTGTTGTTAGTAAGCACATGCCTAAAATAACATAAACTGCATTTGGAAGTCGATGGAAAAAATAGAGCCATTAACCCTTGTGCAACGTTCATATTGTTGTTACTCAGCCAGCGTTTGTGGGTCTGATGCACCCGCTGCATTTTGTGGCTTTTGATGCCTCTCAATCCAACACTTTTATGTTAAAATACTGAACAGATGTTTACCTTATCCTAATAAACACCTGTTCAGTATTTCAACATAAAAGTGTTTGAATTTTTTAGTGCTGGCTGTCCAGAGTCAGGACCCGGGGTGGACCACTCGCCTGTGCATCGGTTGGGGACATCTCTGCGCTGCTGACCCGTCTCCACTCGGGATGGTCTCCTGCTGGTCCCAGTACGGACTGGACTCTGACTATTATGTTAGATCCACTATGGACTGGACTATCACAATATTATGTCAGACCCAATCGACGTCCATTGCATCCGGTCTCTCGGTTTCTCATTTTTATCGACATCCCCCTGGGTTGTGAATTTTTCCTTGCCCTAATGTGGGCGCCAAACCGGGGATGTCGTTGTGGCTTGTGCAGCCCTTTGAGACACTTGTGATTTAGGGCTATTTAAATAAATATTGATTAATTGATTTGATTAGAGATAGGGTGAGAAGCTCTGTCATCCGGGAGGAGCTCAAAATAAAGCCGCTGCTCCTCCACACGGAGAGGAGCCAGAAGAGGTGGTTCGGGCATCTAGTCAGGATGCCACCCGAACTCCTCCCTTGGGAGGTGTTTAAGGCACGTCTGACCGGTAGGAGGCCACGGGGAAGACCCAGGACACATTGGGAAGACTTTGTCTCCCGGCTGACCTGGGAACGCCTCGGGATCCCCCGGGCATACTTGCCAACCTTGAGACCTCCGAATTTGGGAGATGGGGAGGGGGGTTTGGTGGTAGCGGGGGTGTATATTGTAGTGTCCGGGAAGAGTTAGGGCTGCAAGGGGTTCTGGGTATTTGTTATGTTGTGTTTTTGTTGTGTTACGGAGCAGATGTTCTCCCGAAATGTGTTTGTCATTCTTGTTTGGTGTGGGTTCACAGTGTGGCGCATATTTGTAACAGTGTTAAAGTTGTTTATACGGCCACCCTTAGTGTGACCTGTATGGCTGTTGACCAAGTATGCCTTGCATTCACTTGTGTGTGTGTGTTAGGGACGTATATAGAGGCTACAACAGCACGCTGTTTGTATGGAGGGAAAGCGGAAGTGACGACAGGTTGTAGAGGACAACCTGTCTTTAAGGCACGCCCCCAATATTGTTGTCCGAGCGGAAATAGGGAACATTTCGGGAGAATAGTTGCCCTGGGAGATTTTCGGGAGGGGCACTGAAATTCGGGAGTCTCCTAGGAAAATCAGGAGGGTTTGCAAGTATGGAGTAACAGGCGGTAGAAAATTGATTAGAAAGGACAGATTTAAAACAATTCTAATTAAAAACATAATAATAATTTTTTTTGGTTTTGTTTTTTACTTTGGACTTCCCGTGAGCCGGATTTTGGACGCTGGTAGTTTGGGGACCATGCATTGTATATTCATGTAAAACAGGGGTGTCCAAAGTGCAGCCTGGGGGCCATTTGCGGCCCACAGGTAATTTTTTAACGGCCCCACGGCACATTTTAAAAATACGATTGAAACATTTTTAAAACGTGAAAAGTAGGAGCAAACGGGTGAAATGTAACAAGAAAATGTTGCAATGTTTACTCTAATAACACTAAGCTGCCATGCAATGCCAATCAATGTCATTATGAATTATAGACCTATTCAAGGCTCCAACTACGTCCCGTTAAATTTTCCACTTTGAGATATTTCTGGGGGAAAATGTTGCATATTTTTTGTTTGCCATATAAAAAACTGAGCTGTTTTTTTAAAGACGGGTCTAAAATGAACAAACAAAAACAAACAACAATAAAACTTATAGATGACGGATGGATCTGAAGTTGATCTCAAGATTATTGTGTTAAAAGTAAACAGTAAAAAAAGTTTGAATTTATTTTCTAACACTTTAATGAGTAGGACCCTTTTGGATCCCCAATATTTTCAATGTGATTATTTTTTTAAGTGTCATTGCTCAAAAAATAATAGTTAATTAAAATCAATGGTGTTATTAGTTATTGACTTTTTTATGGCTCCAATTATCTAATCTCAAATATTCCTCTTAAAAAATTATTGGGTGAAAATTGTCAGAGTTAGTTGTTGAAGAACCCCAAGATGCAGAGACGGAGGCAGGCATTGAACTGGAAAACATGATTTAATTAAAATATTAGAAAAAGAACAAACACAAGGGTACTAACAAAGGATGCGCACGAGGCGGATAACAAACAAAAGGGTCTTTAGCATGGAAGCTAGCAAGAAACAAAAAGGGGCCTATCGTGGAAGCTTGCGGGTAGCAAACAGGAAAACAGAAATCGTTACTTGTAGAGTGAAATCAAAATGGAAGCAGGGAACAAAAGGCAGTAAGCTAAAAACCGCAATCAAATAATGCTTACCGCAACGCTGCATTGACAAAACACGACACGACAGGTAGCAACGACAAGAGCGACATTGACATGACAATAATCCAGCAACTGACTAGAAGACAAAAACAGGCTCAAATAGAAGCGGGCTGATTGACGCCAGGTGTAGCCAGCTGCCAATCAGCCGCAGGTGAGAGAAACCAGCGCACAGGGAAAAAAACAGGAAACAGACAAAATAAGAGCGCTGACAGGAACTAAAAACAGGAAATACTAAACCCACAGAGGAAAAACTAAAACACAAACAAACTGTCAGTGGCAAGCCTGACAAAAATATTGCATATTTTGTAATTTTTCCATAAAAAACTTTGTTTTTTGTGACAAAAACAGCATACAACTTAAATCTTTAAAATTATTATATTGACATATGGACCTAATGTTTATCTAGAGAATTACAACTTGAATAATAATACTGAATAATGACACATTTTTTATATGTTTTTGACCAAAACCCTTTGGGGTCCCTGGGATCAAGCCTGAGTGGAGGCCGAAATGTATATTTTTTATACATACATTGTATTGTTTGTTTTTTTTAATGAAAAAATATCAAAATGGCCCCCACTTGCTTAGATTTTTCAGTGTGCGGCCCTCAGTGGATAAAGTTTGGACAGGCAGCCATGATGTAAAACTAAATAATTCACGTTTTGAGGGTTAAAAAAAAGACAAAAAGTTTTTCTCACTTGGGGACGAACATGCTCTGCTCGCCCAGCCTGGCCACGAAGTCCTCCCAGGCGGCGGTGCTCGGCTCCTGCTCGTAGTCCTGCGGCGGCGGCGGCTGCTGCTCCGCGTCCTTCCGGTGGTGTCGGTCGTGGAAGCCGTTGATGAACTCGGCCATGGTGATGGTGCCGTCCTTGTCCACGTCCAGCTGGTTGAAGATGCGCTCGGCCTCGGTGGGGCTGACGTGCAGCTCGGTGCAGATGGTGAAGAACTCGCTCCTCTCGATGCTGCCCGACTGGTCCGCGTCGTAGGCGTGGAAAAGGGCGCGAAGGCGCTCGCGCTCCTCGGCGCTCATCACCTTGGGACGAGGCAGGCTGCGGGGAGGCGACAACATTTAGTCCCGAAAGAAGTCACATTAAATCCACGATAATCCCAAACGAGAACTCCACGGTTCGTCACCCACGCAGGTCAACTTCCAACCATCACCTGTGAGTATAGGAGGTGTGTTCACCTGTTTCTTCAGTTCTTCAACCCCCAGGCTTATTGCCTCCCTTCAAAGCAGGGGTCGCCAACCTTTTTCAAACCAAGAGCTACTTCTTGGGTACTGATTAATAAGAAGGGCTGACAGTTTGATACACACTTAAATAATTTGCTCAATTTGCCTTTGATAAAAATGTGTATATATTAAAAAATGGGTATTTCTGTGTCATTCCGTCGTACATTGTTTTTCCTTTTACGGAAGTTTTTTTGTAGAGAATAAATGATGAAAAAAAAACACTTAACTGAACGGTTTAAAAGAGGGGAGAAAACTCGAAAAAAATTAAAATGACATTTTAAAACGTAGTTTATCTTCAATTTTGACTCTTAAAAATTTAAAATTCAACCGAAAAAAATGAAGAGAAAAACTAGCTAATTCGAATCTTTTTGGAAAAAAATTACCAAAAGAATTTATGGAACATCATGAACATCTGAAATAAGATTTAAATTTAATTCTACAGATTTTCTAGATTTGCCAGAATAATGTTTTTGAATTTTAATCATAATAAGTTTGAAGAAATAGTTCACAAATATTCTTTGTCGAAAAAACAGAAGCAAAAATGAAGAATTAAATCAAAATGTGTTTATTATTCTTTACAATAAAAAAATAAATTGACTTGAACATTGATTTAAATTGTCAGGAAAGAAGAGGAAAAATTGAAAAGGTAAAAAGGTATATGCGTTTAAAAATCCTAAAATCATTTTTAAGGTTGTATTTTTTGTCGAAAATTGTCTTTTTGAAAGTTATAAGAAGCAAAGTAAAAAGAATAGTGAATTATATTTGTGAAGTGAATTATATTTATATAGCGCTTTTTCTCAAGTGACTCAAAGCGCTTTACATAGTGAAACCCAATATCTAAGTTACATTCAAACCAGTGTGGGTGGCACTGGGAGGAGGTGGGGAAAGTGTCTTGCCCAAGGACACAACGGCAGTGGTTAGGATGGCAGAAGCGGGAATCGAACCCGCACCCCTCAAATTGCTGGCACGGCCACTCCACCAACGGAGCTAAACCGATTAATAAATGATTTGATTTAAACAAGTGAAGACCAAGTCTTTAAAATATTTTCTTGGATTTTCAAATTCTAATTAAGTTTTGTCTCTCTTAGAATTAAAAATGTCAATCAAAGTGAGACCAGCTTGCTAGTAAATAAATACAATTTTAAAAATAGAGGCAGCTCGCTGGTAAGTGCTGCTATTTGAGCTATTTTTAGAACAGGCCAGCGGGCTACTCATCTGGTCCTTACGGGCTACCTGGCGCCCGTGGGCACCGCGTTGGGGACCCCTGCTTTAAAGGATTACATTAAGTCAATACAATATGTAGCAGGGGTCACCAATCTTTTTGAAACCAAGAGCTATTTCTTGGGTTCTTCAAGGGCTACCAGTTTGATACACACTTAAATAAATTGCCAGAAATAGCCAATTTGCTCAATTTACCTTTAACTCTGTTATTATCAATAATTAATGATCATCTTAATGATTTCTCACAATAAATATGTATATAAAAACAAATAAATATAAAAAAAAGGGGTATTTCTGTCTGTCATTCCGTCTTACTTTTTTTTCCTTCTACGGAAGGTTTTTTTATAGAGAATAAATTATGGAAAAAAAACACTTAATTGAACGGTTTAAAAGAGAAGAAAACACGAAAAAAATTCAAATTAAAATTTGGAACATAGTTTCTCTTCAGTTTCGACTCTTTAAAATTCAAAATTCAATCAAAAAAAGAAGAGAAAAACTAGCTAATTCCAATCTTTTTGAAAAATTAAAGAAATAATTAATGGAACATCGTTGGTAATTTTTCCTGATTAAGATTAATTTTAGAATTTTGATGGCATGTTTTAAATAGGTAAAAATCCAATCTGCACTTTGTTAGAATACATAACAAATTGGACCAAACTATATTTCTAACAAAGACAAATCATTATTTCTTCTAGATTTTCCAGAACAAAAATTTTAAAAGAAATTCAAAAGACTTTGAAATACGATTTAAATTTGATTCTACAGATTTTGTAGATTTGCCAGAATATTTTTTTATTTATTTTAATCATAATAAGTTTGAAGAAATATTTCACAAATATTCCTCGTCGAAAAAACAGAAGCTAAAATGAGCAATTGAATTAAAATGTATTTATTATTCTTTACAATAATTAAAAAAAAAAAATGCTTGAACATTGATTTAAATTGTCAGAAAAGAAGAGGAAGGAATTTAAAAGATAAAAAGATATATGTGTTTAAAAATCCTAAAATTATTTTTAAGGTTGTATTTTTTTCTCTAAAATTGTCTTTCTGAAAGTTATAAAAAGCAAAGTAAAAAAATAAATGAATTTATTTAAACAAGTGAAGACAAAGTCTTTCAAATGTTTTCTTGGATTTTCAAATTCTATTTGACTTTTGTCTCTCTTAGAATTAAAAATGTCGAGCAAAGCAAGACCAGCTTGCTAGTAAATAAATACAATTTTAAAAAATAGAGGCAGCTCACTGGTAAGTGCTGCTATTTGAGCTATTTTTAGAGCAGGCCAGCGGGCGACTCATCTGGTCCTTACGGGCGACCTGGTGTCCGCGGGCCCCGCGTTGGTGACCCCTGATATATAAAGTATACTCGGTGAAGTAAATTATATTTCATATGGTGAGATGAGGGCTTCACGGTGGCAGAGGGGTTAGTGCGTCTGCCTCACAATACGAAGTTCCCGCAGTCCTGGGTTCAAATCCAGGCTCGGGATCTTTCTGTGTGGAGTTTGCATGTTCTCCCCGTGAATGCGTGGGTTCCCTCCGGGTACTCCGGCTTCCTCCCACCTCCAAAGACATGCACCTGGGGATAGGTTGATTGGCAACACTAAATTGGCCCTAGTGTGTGAATGTGAGTGTGAATGTTGTCTGTCTATCTGTGTTGGCCCTGCGATGAGGTGGCGACTTGTCCAGGGTGTACCCTGCCTTCCGCCCGATTGTAGCTGAGATAGGCGCCAGCGCCCCCCGTGACCCCGAAAGGGAATAAGCGGTAGAAAATGGATGGATGGATGGTGAGATGAGTAAGACTATTTTGAAAATGAATGGATGGATGAAATAAACTCAGAATGTTTATAATGTTTATTCTTTATACTTTGTAAACACTTTAAGTTTGAATAGTTTCTTGAGTGTATCATATTAGTACATTGTTTGATTGCTTTGCTTAACCTCTTAAGGCCCAAGCTGTTTGTTTACATGCTTGTTTTATTTCTCTTTGCTATTTGGGCTTATTGGACCCTGATTAGAATAAAAACAAAAAAATCATCTTTTAATATGATGCACATAGTCCATGAGTACACAAACGTGTAGTTCATATGTAGTGACATACAAATTCTTATCTTTACATTTTTTTTTCCAAATTCCATTGTATGTTATACTCATCTGACACCACCAGATAGCAGTATAAGTGTCCATATAAGCGGCCATAAGACCCCAACTAAGTAGTGCACACAATTTTGTAAATAAGAGCTAAAATGTACTGTCCACGCATGTGGCCACTAAAGCCTTTAGAGTTAATCCATTCCATAAAATTCCACACATAGATATAATAAAGGTCTTAAGTGTTGTACGTGCATACAAAAGTTTAAAATTACATTTTTCTCTAAGATTATATTTCTCCTCTTTTTTGAGAACAAATGTATATTCTTGGGTAGCAGGTTATAGTTTGCTTTGTGCATAATTTTAACTGTTTGCAAATTCACTATGTCGTGGAATTGCAGTATTTTTGATTCAATAAATAAAGGGTTGGTAAGCTCTCTCTCTCTCTCTCTCGCTCACTCTCTGTGTGTGTGTATATATATATATATATATATATATATATATATATATACATATATATATATATATATACAGTAGAGCTCATAAGTTTACATACCCTGGGAGAATTAATGATTTATAAATAAAATAAATGGGTTGTACTTGTATAGCGCTTTTCTACCTTCAAGGTACTCGAAGCGCTTTGACACTTCTTACACATTTATCCATTCACACACACACATTCACATACTGATGGAGGGAGCTGCCATGCAAGGCGCTGACCAGCACCCACCAGGAACAAGGGTGAAGTGTCTTGCTCAAGGACACAACAGACGTGACGAGGATGGTACTAGGTGGGGATTGAACCAGGGACCCTCGGGTTGCGCACGGCCACTCTCACACTCTCCCAATTCTTGGCCATTCTTCAGAGAATATGAATGGTAACACAACAACTTTTCTTCCACTCAATAATTATTTTGTGAAGCTGTTCATTGGCAAACAACTATGTTTACTCTTTTTAAATCATGGCCCTAGTGTGTGAATGTGAGTGTGAATGTTGTATGTTAATCTATAATGGAACCTGCGATGAGGTGGCGACTTGTCCAGGGTGTACCCCACCTTCTGCCCGATTGCAGCTGAAATAGGCTCCAGCGCCCCAAAAGGGAATAAGCGGTAGAAAATGGATGGATGGAAATCAAAATGACAAAAGAAAGTACCCAAATGACCCTGATCAAAAGTTTACATACCGCAGTGACTCTGATTTGATAACATGCACAAAAGTTAACACAAACAGGTTTGAATGGCTAATCAAGGTACGAATTCTCACCGGTGACCTGTTCGTTTGTAATTAATGTGTGTGTATAAAAGGTCAGTGAGTTTCTAGGCTTCTGACAGACCATTGCATCTTTCATCCAGTGCTGCATAGATGTTTCTGGATTGTGACTCATTGGAAAAGCAAAATAATTGTCAAAGGATTTGCGAGAAAAGGTAATTGCACTGCATAAAACAGGAAAGGGGGATAAAAAGATATCCAAGGAATTGAGAATGCCAATCAGCAGTGTCCAAACGCTGATTAAGAAGTTGAAAATGAGGGATTCAGGTAGACCAGCAAAGATTTCAGCCACAACTGCCAGGAAAATTGTTTGAGAGGCAAGGGAAAAATCCACAAATAACTTCAGCTGAAATACAGGACTCTCTGAAAAATGGTGGTGTGTCTGTTTCAAGATGCACAATAAGGAGGCACTTAAAAAAAAATGGGCTGCATGGTTGAGTCGCCAGAAGAAAGCCATTTCTGCGCAAATGTCACAAAGAATGCCACTTACATTACGCCAAACAGCACAGATACAAACCTCAACACTTCTGGAACAAAGTAATATGGAATGGTGGGGTATGTGAACTTTTGATCAGAGTCATTTGGGTACTTTCTTTTGACATTTTGATTTAAAAAGAGTAAACAGAGTTGTTTGCCAATAGATAAATAGCTTCACACAACCATTAAGCATGAGTGGAAGAAAGGATTTTGTGTTATCATTCATATTCTCTGAAGAATGGCCAAGAAATCATAAATTCTCACAGAGAGACAGCGAAAGAGAGAGAGAGAGAGAGAGAGAGAGAGAGAGAAAGAGAGAGAGAGAGAGCGACAGAGACAGAGAGAGAGAACGTACAAACCCTTTATTTATTGAATCAAAAATACTGAAATTCCGGGACATAGTAAATTTGAAAAACAGCTAAAATTATGCACTTAGAAAACTATAACCTGCTACCCAAGAATATACAACGATTCTTCTCAAAAAAAGAGAAGAAATATAATCTCAGAAAAAAATGTCATATAAAACATTTGTATGCACGTACAACACATAAGACCCTCAGTATATCTGTATGTGGAATTAAATTATGGAATGGATTAACTCTAAAGGCCTTAGTTGCCACATGCGTGGACAGCACCTTTTAGCTCTTATTTCCAAAATTGTCTACACTACTGAATTGGGGTCTTATGGCCGCTTATGTGGACACTTATACTGCCATCTGGTGGTGTCAGAAGAGTATAACATACTATGGAATTAAAAAAAAAAAAGTGTAAAAATAAGAATTTACATGTCACGAAACATGAAGTACACATTTGTGTACTTAAGGACTAAATACATCATATTAAAAGATGATTTTTAGTTTTTATTCTAATTAGGGTCCAATAAACCCAAATAGCAAAGAAAAAAAAGCATGTAAACAAACAGCTTAGGCCTTAAGAGGTTAAGCAAAGTAATCAAACAATGTACTAATATGATCCACTTCAAAAAACTATTCAAACTTAAAGTGTTTACAATGTACAAAGAAGAAGAACCATGATAAACATTCTGAGTTTATTTCATCAATCCATTCATTTTCAAAATAATCCTTCTAATCTCACCATATTAATATAATTTACTTCACAAAGTATTATTTACTTATTTATTTATTTATTTTTCATGTTGATTTTATGACCGAAATAAACTCAAATTTCATTTCATTTCAATACATTCAGCAAACGAGGATGCAAGTAAAAATAAAAACAAAGCTGTGGTGCTATAGTTTACGATGATCTCTATAGCAGGGGTGTCAACTCATTTTATCTCAGAGGCAACATGAAGGAAAATTTATTCCCAAGTGGACCGGACTGGTTCAATCATGGTATGATAACTTCGAAATAAAGACAACTTCACAATCTGAAAATGTAAAAATCATGTTGTTGTTTTTTACACTGACATATTGCGGTGTATAGTCTATCTTCATTTGTGGTCATTTATACTTTCTGGAGAAATTATGCGATTATGTTCATCAGTCAAATATGCCTACCAGTTATAAGTATAAAACAAAATGCACAGATTGGCATCATGGCATTAAAACTGAAGAAATAAAGACAACGGCAGATTATTTTCTTTGTCTTACTTTGGCAATAAAAATATAGAAAAAAAAGTTTAGATCCATGAAGGATAGAAGAAAGTGAATTAATGTTTATAACTGAAAAAATGTACTTATGCGCACATTTTTTTTTCTTTTGGATTATTTAAAAAAAAAAAGAATTAAGTAATGTTTATGACAACCTTTTTCTAAAACACAATATAGAATGTGAGATTTAACAGGATAATGCATACATTTATCATGTGTTTTCAAAACAGTTACAAAAAAGTGGGACCCCAAAAATTTACCGTGAAACCCCATTTTTATGACTTGATGTGGTCCCTGGGACTCCATTTTGAAAATTCCTAGCGCTAACACTGATGGAGTATTGGTTTCATGCAAAACAACAGCAGCAGGCGGTTCTAATACTAATCAAATATCATCCCGGGGGCCTTAGACCATTCATTTGTGGGCCGGATCTGGCCCCCTGGCCTTGACTTTGACAGCCCTGCTTTAATGGATACAATGAAACACAATCAAGCATATAAAGTCACCTTGTTTTTCCATTATACTCGTACTTAAAAAAATGTTACTAAACAAATTAAAAGTTGCTCAACAGTTACTTTTCCCTCAATACTTACTGTTACTCTAGCTCAGTGGTTCTTAACCTGGGTTCGATCGAACCCCAGGGGTTCGGTGAGTCGGCCTTAGGGGTTCGGCAGAGGTCAAAACACACCCGACTCACAGTGTAAATACAAACTTCTCCCTGTCGGCGTATTACGGATACGGAAACAGCTGACTGATTTGCAGGTGAGTATTTTGTTGTGAGTTTATGCACTGTGTTGGGTTTTGTTGTTTGAGCAAGGTGATGTTAATGCACGGTTCATTTTGTCCATCCATCCATCCATCCATCATCTTCCGCTTATCCGAGGTCGGGTCGCGGGGGCAACAGCCTAAGCAGGGAAACCCAGACTTCCCTCTCCCCAGCCACTTCGTCTAGCTCTTCCCGGGGGATCCCGAGGCGTTCCCAGGCCAGCCGGGAGACATAGTCTTCCCAACGTGTCCTGGGTCTTCCCCGTGGCCTCCTACCGGTTGGACGTGCCCTAAACACCTCCCTAGGGAGGCGTTCGGGTGGCATCCTGACCAGATGCCCGAACCACCTCATCTGGCTCCTCTCAATGTGGAGGAGCAGCGGCTTTACTTTGAGTTCCTCCCGGATGGCAGAGCTTCTCACCCTATCTCTAAGGGAGAGCCCCGCCACACGGCGGAGGAAACTCATTTCGGCCGCTTGTACCCGTGATCTTATCCTTTCGGTCATGACCCAAAGCTCATGACCATAGGTGAGGATGGGAACGTAGATCGACCGGTAAATTGAGAGCTTTGCCTTCCGGCTCAGCTCCTTCTTCACCGCAACGGATCGGTACAACGTCCGCATTACTGAAGACGCCGCACCGATCCGCCTGTCGATCTCACGATCCACTCTTCCCTCACTCGTGAACAAGACTCCCAGGTACTTGAACTCCTCCACTTGGGGCAGGGTCTCCTCCCCAACCCGGAGATGGCACTCCACCCTTTTCCGGGCGAGAACCATGGACTCGGACTTGGAGGTGCTGATTCTCATTCCGGTCGCTTCACACTCGGCTGCGAACCGATCCAGCGAGAGCTGAAGATCCCGGTCAGATGAAGCCATCAGGACCACATCATCTGCAAAAAGCAGAGACCTAATCCTGCGGTTACCAAACCGGAACCCCTCAACGCCTTGACTGCGCTTAGAAATTCTGTCCATAAAAGTTATGAACAGAATCGGTGACAAAGGACAGCCTTGGCGGAGTCCAACCCTCACTGGAAATGTGTTCGACTTACTGCCGGCAATGCGAACCAAGCTCTGGCACTGATCGTACAGGGAACGGACCGCCACAATAAGACAGTCCAATACCCCATACTCTCTGAGCACTCCCCACAGGACTTCCCGAGGGACACGGTCGAATGCCTTCTCCAAGTCCACAAAGCACATGTAGACTGGTTGGGCAAACTCCCATGCACCCCCAAGAACCCTGCCGAGAGTATAGAGCTGGTCCACAGTTCCACGACCAGGACGAAAACCACACTGTTCCTCCTGAATCCGAGGTTCGACTATCCGACGTAGCCTCCTCTCCAGTACACCTGAATAAACCTTACCGGGAAGGCTGAGGAGTGTGATCCCACGATAGTTGGAACGCACCCTCCGGTCCCCCTTCTTAAAGAGAGGAACCACCACCCCGGTCTGCCAATCCAGAAGTACCGCCCCCGATGTCCACGCGATGCTGCAAAGTCTTGTCAACCAAGACAGCCCCACAGCATCCAGAGCCTTAAGGAACTCCGGGCGGGTCTCGTCCACCCCTGGGGCCTTGCCACCGAGGAGCTTTTTAACTACCTCAGCGACCTCAGCCCCAGAAATAGGAGAGTCCACCACAGATTCCCCAGGCACTGCTTCCTCATAGGAAGACGTGTTGGTGGGATTGAGGAGGTCTTCGAAGTATTCCTTCCACCTATCCACAACATCCGCAGTCGAGGTCAGCAGAACACCATCCGCACCATACACGGTGTTGATAGTGCACTGCTTCCCTTTCCTGAGGCGGCGGACGGTGGTCCAGAATCGCTTCGAAGCCGTCCGGAAGTCGTTTTCCATGGCTTCCCCGAACTCTTCCCATGTCCGAGTTTTTGCCTCCGCGACCGCTGAAGCTGCACACCGCTTGGCCTGTCGGTACCTGTCCACTGCCTCCGGAGTCCTATGAGCCAAAAGGACCCGATAGGACTCCTTCTTCAGCTTGACGGCATCCCTCACCGCTGGTGTCCACCAAGGGGTTTTAGGATTGCCGCCCCGACAGGCACCAACTACCTTGCGGCCACAGCTCCGATCTGCCGCCTCGACAATAGAGGTGCGGAACATGGTCCACTCGGACTCAATGTCCAGCACCTCCCTCTTGACATGTTCAAAGTTCTTCCGGAGGTGGGAATTGAAACTTTGTCTGACAGGAGACTCTGCCAGACGTTCCCAGCAGACCCTCACAATGCGTTTGGGCCTCCCAGGTCTGTCCGGCATCCGCCCCCACCATCGCAGCCAACTCACCACCAGGTGGTGATCGGTAGAAAGCTCCGCCCCTCTCCTCACCCGAGTGTCCAAAACATGAGGCCGCAAATCCGATGACACAACTACAAAGTCGATCATGGAACTGCGGCCTAGGGTGTCCTGGTGCCAAGTGCACATATGGACACCCTTATGTTTGAACATGGTGTTTGTTATCGACAAACTGTGACGAGCACAAAAGTCCAATAACAAAACACCACTCGGGTTCAGATCCGGGCGGCCATTCTTCCCAATCACGCCTCTCCAGGTTTCACTGTCGTTGCCAACGTGAGCGTTGAAGTCTCCCAGTAGGACAAGGGAATCACCCGGGGGAGCACTTTCCAGTACTCCCTCGAGTGTTCCCAAAAAGGGTGGGTACTCTGAACTGCTGTTTGGTGCATAAGCACAAACAACAGTCAGGACCCGTCCCCCCACCCGAAGGCGGAGGGAGGCTACCCTTTCGTCCACCGGGTTGAACTCCAACGTACAGGCTTTGAGCCGGGGGGAAACAAGAATTGCCACCCCAGCCCGTCGCCTCTCACTGCCGGCAACGCCAGAGTGGAAGAGGGTCCAATTCCTCTCGAGAGAAGTGGTTCCAGAGCCCTTGCTGTGCGTCGAAGTGAGTCCAACTACATCCAGCCGGAATTTCTCGACTTCGCGCACTAGCTCAGGCTCTTTCCCCCCCAGTGACGTGACGTTCCACGTCCCAAAAGCTAGCTTCTGTAGCCGAGGATCGGACCGCCAAGTGCCCTGCCTTCGGCTGTCGCCCAGCTCACAATGCACCCAACCTCTATGGCCCCTGCTATGGGTGGTGAGCCCATTGGAGGGGTGACCCACGTTGCCTCTTCGGGCTGTGCCCGGCCGGGCCCCATGGGAACAGGCCCGGCCACCAGGCGCTCGCCATCGTGCCCCACCTCCGGGCCTGGCTCCAGAGGGGGGCCCCGGTGACCCGCGTCCGGGCGAGGATAATCTGGGTCCATGGTTTTTCATCTTCATAAAGGTCTTCGAGCTGCTCTTTGTCTGATTTTTAGTATGGGCAACATATATATAGTTACCATTAATTAGTTGCTTAATAACATGCAAACTAGTAACATATTGGCTCTTAACTAGTCATTATTAAGTACTTATTAATGCCTTATTCGACATGGCCTTATTATAATCCTAACCCTCTTACCCTGACACTAACCCTAAACAAATAACTCTAAAATAAGTCTTTATTACTTTGAATATGTTTCACTTCTGTCCAAATAACTCAAAATTAAGTCTTTGTTACTTATAATGTGTTCCCCATTCTAAAGCGTTACCAAAAACATCTAACTTTGTCTTGAATTTGAAATTATTATTTTTTTATTTCATATGTGAATGCGCATATGAAACTGGTGGGGTTCGATACCTCCAACAAGGTTAAGAACCACTGCTGTAGTTGAAAGATTACTTTTCATCATCATCATCATTTATTTTTATTCCTTTCATGAAAATGCATATTTACAAGCCACGTACAATTGACACTTTCATTGTTTTTTTGTTTTTTTTTCTTATACATTTCCATGATCAGAAAGGAGCAGATGGAAGAATAATATTCTTATATTTATCTGCCCCTTTTTTTTTAACACAAATTACAGTATTTTAGATGACTTTATAACTGTTCCCTCCACCAACACCTAAACTCCAACATACTTTTCCATTTTCCTTTAAGCATTTTCACAATGACACGTCCAATCTAAATAAAAACTCAGTTTGATATAATTTCAGTTTTCTCTTTTTATAACTCTTTTTAAATACAAAGACATTCTTACAGCTTTTTAAGTCTTTGTTTAGAGAATTCCATGCTTTCACACCAACAACAGACAAGCGCATTTGTTTCAAATTTGTTCGCGCTCTTGGATGTTTAAAGTCATATGGCCTTCTGTGGTTCTCATCTTCAGATGTGAACACAAATAACTTTTGTATGTCCTTCGGAAGTGTTGTGAACTCGCATGTCTGCTGTTGTGTGTCCCCGAGTATGCAAGAATCCAGGAGAGTTGAGTGAAGGTAAGAATTTTTAATACAAATAAGAAAATAACAAAAGCAATCATAAAGCAGTCGTGCAGATAAACGTTCTCAACATAGATTTTTATCATCGAGCACTGAGGAGTGCTTGAGTGAAACATAAATAGACACTTGTGTGATTGACAGCAGGTGTGAACCGCTGCCAATCAACGAAAAGAGAAAAACAACAGTGCTCCGTGAATAAAACAGGAAATACAACAAAATAAGAGCACTGAACAGGAAGTAAATACAAAAACACGAAAAACTAACAGAAATGAAGTGACAGATTGTCACAGGACCTCCCCCTCAAGGAACAGATACCAGATGTTCCCTGGAAAAGAAAAATGGAAAAAAGTCCACAATGTAAGGGAGGGTGGAGGGAGAATTTGGTGAAGGGTCGCCAAACCTTGTGTCCTCGCAGCCAGCGTGGGAAAGTCAGGTGGCGACGGCGCGTAGAGCGCCGCTGGAACTGGCGAGGTGGGCGGCCAGGGAACGGCCACATCACTGGCCGAAAAAGAGGAGAGTGCGTCCTGCGAGGAGAACGCCCAGGGCACGGCCGACGTAGAGGCGGGCGCGCTGAAGCAGGCCGGGAAGCAGCAGGCATCATCGGCGGCGTGAAAACCGCAGGCTTCATCGGCGGCGTGAAAGCGGCAGATGAAGACGCCGGGCGAGGAGAAGCAAATGGCGGCCGAGGACCAGCATATGCCGGCGTTGGAGCAGGCGGCGACGATGACGACAATGAATATGGCGGTATCATGCGAAGTCCCACCAGTGATAAAGATGTCTCCGTGGGAGAAGATGATGTCGTAGATGACAGCGGCGTGGAAGCAGCAGGCATCATCGGCGGCGTGGATGATGACAGCGGCGTGTGCTCGGCTGCACCGCCGCGAGTAGTGGCAGGCGTCATCGGCGGCGTGGAAACGACAGATGAAGATGCCGGGCGAGGAGCAGCAGATGCCGGCCGAGGAGTAGCAGATGCCGGCGGTGACGAAGCTTGGCGTGGTGCTGCTACTGGCGGCGTTGGAGCCGTGCGTAATGCCAGCGTTGGTACTCGGCGTGGAGCCGGCATTGGAGCTCGGCGTGGAGCCGGCGTTGGAGCTCGGCGTGGAGCCGTTGTTGGAGCTCGGCGTGGAGCCGGCGTTGGAGCTCGGTGTGGAGCCGGCGTTGGAGCTGTGCGAAAGCCCGCCAGGGACGTAGATGTCTCCGTGGAAGGAGACGCTGGCGAGGATGACAGCGGTGTGTGCCTGGCTGCACCGCTGTGTATAGTATGCCCCCCTCCACTAGGCGGCTGCCAGACGCCGTCCACACTAGCGGGAAGACGTGCCTCGTCGTCGGAGTCCCCCGGGGCGAAAACCAGGGACGGGCGGGAGGGGGCCAGGAGGAGGGACGAAGACACGTCCCGCGCCGAGTCCCAGCAAGAGGACAAAAGAGACCTCACAGTGGTCTCCACTGGAGCCCTCGGCGAACCAGAAAAGAGAGCGGGAGCCGGCAGGAAGAGTAGCCTGGGAGCAACCGCTGGAAGCTGCGTAGGAGCAGGGAGAAGCAGCACAGTAGACGACGGGAAGGATGGCTGCGGCGGGCGTGCCGGTCGGCGAGCCGTAGTCGGCGACGGAGCCGCGGGAGCCGCGAGACGTGAAGGAGGAGGCGGGCGCACCGGTCGGTGAGCCGTAGCCGGCAGCGTTGCCGAGAGGAAGGATGGCGGCGGAGGACGCGCCGGTCGGAGAGCCGTAGCCGGTAGCGTTGCCGAGGGGAAGAGGGTCCGCGTCTGTTGGCTGGGACCGCACAAACCTGGCCTTCAAGTCCTCCAGGAATTGTGCGGTCCAGAACGTCGGCTGAGGATTGCCGACAGGGATTCTCGCGAGGACACTTTCTGGCTCGATGATACTGTTGGGAACTCGCATTTCTGCTGCTGTGTGTCCCCGAGTATGCAAGAATCCAGGAGAGTTGAGTGAAGGTAAGAATTTTTAATACAAATAAAAAAATAACAAAAGCAAACATAAAGCAGTCGTGCAGATAAACGTTCTCAACATAGATTTTTATCATCGAGCACTGAGGAGTGCTTGAGTGAAACATAAATAGACACTAGTGTGATTGACAGCAGGTGTGAACCGCTGCCAATCAACGAAAGGAGAAAAACAACAGTGCTCCGTGAATAAAACAGGAAATACAACAAATAAGAGCACTGAACAGGAAGTAAATACAAAGACACGAAAAACTAACAGAAATGAAGTGACAGATTGTCACAGGAAGAACTTTATTTCTCGCTTTGAACATCATTAATAGAGTATTCAATTCTACAATGTCTTTTAGTTTTAGTAATCCTGACCTAATGAAGAGTGGATTTGTGTGGTCTCTATATCCTACTTTAAAAATGATTCGAATTGCTCTTTTCTGTGAAAGAAATAAAGGCATTATGTTGCTATGATATGTATTTCCCCATATTTCTGCACAATAATTACTTTTAAGTAATATCGAGTCATCTCACTGTAACCCTTATTTAAACTGTCCACCATGGGTGCCCGAGCTTTCAGCCGCTTTGCCCCACGTCTTTGGAACTCTCTACCACCAGACATTTATAACTTGGACTCAATATCCCTCTTCAAATCAAGACTCAAAACACATCTATTCCTTACTGCTTATTCACTGTAATCATCATATCTTATCTATCTTTGTTGTTGTTGTTGTCGTTTTTATCCAATTAGATTTTTTTGTTTTGATTTTGTACAGTGTCCTTGAGTGCCCAGAAAGGCGTCTTATAAGTAACATTCATTATAATTATTATTATTTAAGTAAGAGTACTCTGATTCGAGTTTAATTTTTGGACACTTTTACCAACTCTGTTGTTTGGGGGCGGTTTAGTTTAAATATTGGAAACCAAAAAAGGACAGGATACAGTGCTTACTTAGGAAAGTTAGCGCCCTCTAGGCAGCCCCATAAGATTTGCATAATGCTACTTAAAAATTGCTCGTTCAGTTAATAAAGGTTTTGTTTTTAACAGATTATTTGTATTTTCCTGAATTTGCTGTTTTTGCATTTCGCTATTACTAGTGGTTAGTTTTTTTATTACACTTGTATGATGGTTACGGTTTATTTGTCTTTACTTGCTTCTGTTTTTTATATATAACACTTAGTGTAGAATTAAGGCTGGGCGATATGGCCTTTTATTAATATCTCAATATTTTTGGGCCATGTCACGATACACGATATATATCGCGAAATTTGGCCTTAGCCTTGAATGAACACTTGATGCATATAATCACAGCAGTACAGCAGTCTATGTGTCTACATTACAACATTCTTGTTCATACTGCATTAATAAATGCTCATTTTATGCAGAGAGGGAAATCACAACTAAGTCAATTTACCAAAACTGTATTTATCAAACAGATATTAAGCAGTGGCACAAACATTCATGTCATTTCCAAACAGAAAGTGCAAGATTGTCAGAGACATTTTAAAACAAGCTAATAGTGCACTTTTGTGCATGATGTCACTAAGATAACATATCAAAACAACACTAAATTAAAGTGCACCTTTTGTACAGAACACCACTACAATAGTTTAAAACAAATAAAGTGCACTTTTGTGCATGATGTCACACAAGATATTTCAATAACTGTCAAATAAAAATGAGCTGCATAACAGGAATTCAAATAGTGTTCGTCCTACGCTGTGGTAGGTTACTGCGGACATTGTCTCCTTTCGTTGTTGACTTATTTTTCATACGGTGTTGATCTGGAAATGATTGCCTCTGCATTTTGATGGTGTGGGCGTGTGGCACCGATTGGAGATGTTGACATGCAGTGTATGCACTCTTCATTCTCTATCAGGTGACTTTTCAAATGATGCTACATATTATCCACATTTGTGCATGATGTCACATAAGATGTGTCAAATAAAAATGAGCTGCATAATAGGAAATCTAATAGGAAATGTCCTTTGTTCTGTGGTAGGTTCCTGTGGACGTTATCTCCTTCTGTTGTTGATTTTTTTTTTAACATGGTGTTGAAATTGTTGCTTCAGCAGTTTGTGGGTGGGGCACCGAACAGAGATTTTGAGATGCAGTTTCAAGCACTCTTCATTCTCTAGCGGGTGACTTTTCAAATGATACTACAAATTAGCAGTGCTGCTACTTTTTGTACCAACGCTTTTGCCGCATAATTGTTCAACATCTTCCCGCTTGAAGCCGAACCACCGCCAGACAATGGACCCCCTGCTGTTTTTCTTGGAAATTAATTATTTCTTTATTCGTTACCAGATTCGCACCTTCTCTCTCTCGTATTACCACTCGCAACACACCGTTATCATCACAGTTAACGTTACCATGTTGCTACCCCTCTGCTCTGGGAGAACGTGTGATGTTGCACGCGTGACGTATGTAAGAAGGTGCACTTATTTATGTCTCTGTGAGAAGGAGGGACAAGAAAGAGTGGGAAATGCATGTATACTCGAACGTATACTCGAATATCACGATAGAGTCATTTTCTATATCGCACAGGGACAATCCTGAGATATATTGAGTATATCGATATATCGCCCAGCCTTATATAGAATACATTTTGAAATCCTAGACCTAAGCCTAACATTTAGTCTTTCGCTTGGCCTTAAGGGGCCAAACTTGCAAGGAAAAGTGAAGTCAAGTTGTACCATGACTGAACTCTTGGTTAAAATGTTATCTTTTATACAGTTAAAAACTGTGGAAATACTTATCATTGTAAATGTTTTACAGGACAAAAATAGGATATTTTTGGCTTTCCTGTTAATAGTGCAAACATTCGGTGACATCTGACCTGGTCTTGACCTGTTGCTGAGCACAGACGTTCCCAAGTCCATCTCCCGCATCTCCGAGCATGCCGCCGAGCTGCGTAAAAGCAGAGGATCCGTCCTCTTGAGCGCGTACTCCTTCACAATCCTCCTCATCACGGCTCCGGAAAAGTGAGCTCCGGCGTCGTTGTCCCAGTGATCTTGCAGACGCCATTTCTTTTGTTCTTTATTTAACTGAAAATCAGGACAACCCTGCAGACCCAGGAGTCGGTGCTACTGCTACACACACCTTTCTCCATCCATGCTCTGAAAAGACATCCCAACAAGCAAAATAAACCTGCAGATTTCAGTTTAAATAACCCCACCCCCCCACCACTACCACCCCTCCCACCCATGTCCCCCTTCCGCCCCCAATCACATGTGGACACTCCTGATGTGAACAAGTTCTCTAAAATTAAAAGTCCATGAAGACACTTGGAATTGCGAGGAGACACCCTGCAGGCAAACCAATGTGAGATCATTTTTCTTCTAAAAGTCATCAAGCATAGAACTGAATGATGTGTCTCATTCATTTAATATTTCCATAAAGCCCTGTTTTTTTGGTTTTGTTTCCCAGTTTTAAGCATGTATTTACGGACATTCTTTTGTGCCTTAATCACGAAAGCCTTTTTTGACACTGAACCTATGCATTTTTTTTTTTTACATCAAATTATGCTGAATTGAAAGAATTGTTGGCCAAATACATGCATGTGTTTAAAAATTCTGTGAAATATGGTGTAAAAAGTTTAATTGAAATTTGCTGCTTCAAAGCGAAAGACCCACTTTCGGTAAATTAAGCCTGACGCAATCGATCCCTGTGGAGAGACGGAGCCGACAGCAGGATAGGACAAACAGCAGTCCTACCCAAGATGGCGGCCAGGAGGCGGAGCATGCAGCGGAGCGGAGAGGTGGGGCACGCTTGGAGCGACGCTGCAGCCATCAGAGTCAGGTGCGTAAACCACACACCTGCTCTCAATCCCTGCATCTGCTCCCACAGTTTAAAAGGGGAGAAGGAGGAGCAATCGGGGCAGAAGACGGAAAAGAAACTGCAACAGACAACAACGACAAAGACGACGAGAGACGACCAGAGGAGAGATAAACCCCCGCGGAAGACGCAGCCACCGGCCACCGGCCACCGAAACGCGCGCCGAGATGAGCAGGAAAAGAGGTCGTGCTAGAAATTGGCGCTACCGACTTGAACGAAAGCATGTTTATTGAAATAATAAACGAAGGTCAAACCTGCTACAATACGTCATGTATCGATGGTCCTTGCAACTCACACGATGACGGCTGGAGACATGTCACAATCCCGTTTTAGAATAGAATAGAATAGAATCCTGACCAGATGCCCGAACCACCTCATCTGGCTCCTCTCGATGTGGAGGAGCAGCAGCTTTACTTTGAGTTCCTCCCAGATGGCAGAGCTTCTCACCCTATCGCTAAGGGAGAGCCCCGCCACCTGGCGGAGGAAACTCATTTTGGCCGCTTGTACCCATGATCTTATCCTTTCGGTCATGACCCAAAGCTCATGACCATAGGTGAGGATGGAAACGTGGATCGACCGGTAAATTGAGAGCTTTGCCTTCCGGCTCAGCTCCTTCTTCACCACAACAGATTGATATAACGTCCGCATTACTGAAGACTCCTCACCGATCCGCCTTTCGATCTCACGATCCACTCTTCCACCACCCGTGAACAAGACTTGTAGGTACTTGAACTCCTCCACTTGGGGCAGGGTCTCCTCCCCAACCCGGAGATGGCACTCCACCCTTTTTCCGGTCGAGAACCATGGACTCGGACTTGGAGGTGCTGATTCTCATTCCGGTCGCTTCACACTCGGCTGCGAACCGATCCAGTGAGAGCTTCCTAAAAAATAGTCAGTCTTTCACAAGAAAGGATGGAGCGAGGTACACCCCTTTGTCCACAACTGTGTGAGGAAATAGTCAAACAGTTTAAGAACAACATTTCTCAAAGTCCAATTCCAAGAAATGTAGGGATTTCAACATCTACGGTCCATAATATCATCAAAAGTTTCAGAGAATCTGGAGAAATCACTCCACCTAAGCGGTATGGCCGGAAACCAACATTGAATGACCGTGACCTTCGATCCCTCAGACGGCACTGTATCAAAAACCGACATCAATATCTAAAGGATATCACCACATAGACTCAGGAACACTTCAAAAAACCACTGTCACTAAATACAGTTGGTTGCTACATCTGTAGGTGCAAGTTAAAGCTCTACTATGCAAAGCGAAAGCCATTTATCAACAACATCCAGAAATGTCGCTGGCTTCTCTGGGCCCCGAGATCATCTAAGATGGACTGATGCAAAGAGGAAAAGTGTTCTGTGGTCTGACGAGTCCACATTTAAAAAAAAAAATACAAAAAAAAAAAAAAAAAAAAAAAATATATATATATATATGTATTTATATATATATATTAGGGCTGTGAATCTTTGGGTGCCCCAAGATTTGATTCAATATCGATTCTTGGGGTCACGATTCGATAATATATCAAATTTTTCGATTCGATTCGATTCTCGATTCAAAAACGATATTTTTCCGATTCAAAAGGATTCTGTATTCATTCAATACATAGGATTTCAGCAGGATCTACCCTAGTCTGCTGACATGCAAGCAGAGTAGTAGATTTTTTTTTAATTTTAAAGGACAATGTTTTATCAACTGATTGCAATCATGTAAATGTGTTTTAACTATTAAACAAACCAAAAATCTGACTTATTTTATCTTTGTGAAAACATTGGACACAGTGTGTTGTCAAGCTTATGAGATGCGATGCAAGTGTAAGCCACTGTGACAGTATTGTTCTTTTTTTTTATTTTTATAAATGTCTAATGATAATTTCAATGAGGGATTTTTAATCACTGCTATGCTGAAATTATAACTAATATTGATACTGTTGTTGATAATATTCATTTTTGTTTCACTACTTTTGGTCTGTTCTGTGTCGTGTTTGTGTCTCCTCAATTGCCCTGTTTATTGCAGTTCTGAGTGTCGCTGGGTCAGGTTTGGATTAATTAATTTAAAAAAAAAAAAATAGTTTTTTAAAATAAGAATCGATTTTGAATCGCACAGCGTATTCGACTCGATTTTTTCCCACACCCCTAATATATATATATATATATATGTATATATCTATATATATATATATATATATATATATATATATATATATTACTACAGGCCAAACATTTGGACCCTTAATATATATATATATATATATATATATATATATATATATATATATTACTACAGGCCAAACATTTGGACGCACCTTCTCATTCAATGGGTTATCTTCATTTTCATGACTATTTATATTGTAGATTGTCCCTGAAGGCATCAAAACTATGAATGAACACATGTGGAGTTATCCATCCATCCATCCATTTTCTACCGCTTATTCCCTTCCGGGGTCGCGGGGGGCGCTGGCGCCTATCTCAGCTACAATCGGGCGGAAGGCGGGGTACACCCTGGACAAGTCGCCACCTCATCGCAGGGCCTTTATGTACTTCACAAAAAAAGGTGAAATAACTGAAAACATGTTTTATATTCTAGTTTCTTCAAAATAGACACCGTTTGTTCTGATTACTGCTTCGCACTTGCTTGGCATTCTCCCGATGAGCTTAAAACACACCTGGGAAGTGAAAACTCTTCCAGATGACTAATTCTTGAAGCTCATCGAGAGAATGCTAAGAGTGTGCGAAAAAGTAATAAAACATGTTTTTTAGTCATTTCACCTCTTTTTGTTTAGTACATAACTCCACATGTGTTCATTCATAGTTTTGATGCCTTTAGTGACAATCTATAATGTAAAAGTAGTCATGAAAATAAAGAAAACGCATTGAATGAGAAGGTGTGTCCAAACTTTTGGCCTGTATTGTATATCGAGCCTATTTTTTGAGTACTTCTACAGTAGTTAGTATCCACATTCCTATTTTGTATAAAAATGTTTTTCATCTGCATGTAGTTTTTTTGTTTATCACTATTAGAGCTACTTTGCCAACAATAATTGTGTGTTGAATGACTGGCAAAATATAAATTGTACTTTAATTAGAAAGCAGATCTCCACTCCAATAGTGTGGCCATGGTCTTTATGCTACTTTATGATCATTTATCAGTAAATAGAAGCATATTGTCTGAGTTGAAAAGTAATTAAATACTTAAGTTTAAGCAAATACTACTCAAAACCAAGCTCCTGGTTGGAGCCCCCTGCCATGTTGGCATGTACAGTGCTTACAGTTTGTGTGTTGCCTCAGCTCTGGATTATCTTGCAACACTGTTGTTTGTCCAGGGAGGGGAGCTTACATCATGAGAACACACCACATGGCTACACCTAAGTGCAATTAAGTGTATCCCACACCTGTCTAGTGTTGGGAAAAAAAAACACTCCGTGGAGCTTAGACCTCTGCCAGGGCCACAGTTTGTGTTCCGGGCCACAACGTGACCGTGGCCCAAAACATGACTTTTTTTTTTCTGACGGCACCCGCAAACTTGATGTTGGAGATTTCTAAAAAAGAAGAGGTTGTTAGCATCTCATGACCGGCGGTGCAGTGGTGGCCTGACCAGAGTGTGAAATGAATTATGGAGGAAACACGAGATCGCTCTGTGCTGTGAAGAAGATAGTTAATACTCATGCAGCTGGATGATGATGACTTTGCAGGAAAATAATTATTTCTGATTTCAAATGTTGTTGTTTTTTTGGGGGGGGGGATATGAGATGAGAGTTTGCTGACCTGTCTCTTGCATGGAAAGTGTGTGTCCACATATCCTCTGGTGTGTCCACTTTGAGTGGGTTCGATGCCCACTTCTACACTGTACATTCACATATGGACACTCTATTTTGCAAATATTATAGTGAGTGCACAATGTAATTGAAAGACTTCGATACAATACAGTGTTGCTTTCAAAAACATGAGAATGCTATGTTTCATCATTTCTAATGACATTTTTTTGGTGAAACTGCTTTTGATTTTTACCATAGCGTCACTGAAGAAACGTCACAAACTGTAGTTTTGCATCTGCTGTCCACTAGAGAGAGACAAAGCATTCATTAGTATTTCCCCAAGCTTGGACTTGAACCAGGGGTCGGCAACCCGCGGCTCTGGAGCCGCATGTGGCTCTTTAGCGCCGCCCTAGTGGCTTTCTGGAGCTTTTTCAAAAATATATGAAAAATGGAAATGATGAGGGGGAAAAAACATATCTTTTGTTTTAATTTGGTTTCTGTAAGAGGACAAACCTCCATAATTGTCATAAGGCACACTGTTTATATTAAACATACTTCACTGATTCGAGTATTAGGCGAGCGCCATTTTGTCCTACTAATTTTGGCGGTCCTTGAACTCACCGTAGTTTGTTTACATGTATAACTTTCTCCGACTTTCTAAGACGTGATTTATGCCACTTCTTTTTTTTGTCTCATTTTGTCCACCAAACTTTTAACGTTGTGCATGAATACACAAAGGTGAGTTTTGTTGATGTTATTGACTTGTGTGGAGTGCTAATCAGACATATTTGGTCAGTGCGTGACTGCAAGCTAATCGATGCTAACATGCGGTTTAGTCTAGCTATATGTACATATTGCATCATTATGCCTCATTTGTAGCTATATTTGAGTTCATTTAGTTTCCGTTAAGTCCTCTTAATTCAATTTTTATCTCATGACACACTATCTGTATGTAATATGGCTTTTAATTTTTTGCGGCTCCAGACAAATTTGTTTTTGTATTTTTGGTCCAATATGGCTCTTTAAACAATTTGGGTTGTCGACTTTATTTACAAACTTTATTGATCCACAAGGGAAATTGCTCCACACAATACATGTAGCTCAGTTTCAAAGGATAATGTAGGTATTAAGTAGACAAAAAATGTATCATAGTAGCAATATAAGATATAACATATACCGGTACACTATATTGTCCAAAGTATTTGGCCACCCATCCAAATGATGAGAATCAGGTGTATAAAATCAAGCACTTAGGCATGGAGACTGTTTCTACAAACATTTGTAAAAAAAAGAATGAGCCGCTCTCAGTGATTTGCAGCGTGGAGCTGTCATAGGATGCCACCTGTGCAACAAATCCAGGCGTGACATTTCCTCGCTCCAAAATATTCCAAAGTCCACTTTATTATAAGAAAAGTGAAGAGTTTGGGAACAACAGCAAGTCAGCCACCAAATGGTAGGCCCGCTAAACTGACAGAGAAGGGTCAGCGGATGCTGAAGCGCATAGTGCGAAGACTTTCTGCACAGTCAGTTGCTACAGAGCTACAAACTTCATGTGACCTTCCAATTAGCCCACGTACAGGATACAGAGAGCTTCATCGAATGGATTTCCATGGCTGAGCAGCTGCAGCTAAGCCATACATCACCAAGTCCAATTCAAAGTGTTGGATGCAGTGGAGATGCCCTCTCTGGAGTGATGGATTACACTTTTCTATCTGGCAATTTGATGGACCAGTCTGGGTTTGGAGGTTTCCAGGAGAACGCTACATTTCGGACTGCAATGCGCAGAGTGTGAAATTTGGTGGAGGAGGAATTATGGTGTGGAGTTGGTTTTTCAGGAGTTGGGCTTGGCCCCTATTAGTTCAAAGTGAAAGGAACTTTGAATGCTCCAGGATACCAAAACATTTTGGACAATTCCATGGGATGGCACTTCAAGTTCAAATGTGACTCAAGGCTGGTGGCCAAATACTTTTGGCAATATAGTGTATATATTTACATATTATATATACAGTATATAAGATATACTGATATATTATTTTATATGTTTCTATAATATATACAAGATATAAAAAATCCTAATTACCATGTACAATTACAGCATGTGGCGACTTGTCCAGGGTGTACGCCACCTTCCGCCCCATTGTAACTGAGATAGGCGCCAGCGCCCCCCGCGACCCCAAAAGGGAATAAGCGGTAGAAAATGGATGGATGGAATTACAGCATAAGTAACAGCAGCAGCAAAATAAAATAAAAATAAAAAGGCAGCGTAAAATAAAGAGTAGATCCAGCAGAAAATATACATTATAAACAAAGAGAGGTAGCTAACATAAAAGTGGTCAGGTAATAGCGAGGGATTTTGCACATGGTAATAATGAAAATAGAAATCTGTTGCTACTTCACACAATTGCACAGTAACATCTGAAATCTAACACAACTGTCATGCTGTGAAAGCTGTCAAGATGTAAAAACAATATAATAACTGGACTTTAAAAAACGTGCCATTTATCATTCCTAATTGTCATGCAAGTGTAAAAAGATAATGTAGAGGGGTGAAATCAATAAAACAGTCATATAATTCCAGTTTACAAACGACGCCACGTTAAGGATGAAAAGTGGCACCGTGCATTTCTAACATTTTTAAATGTCACGCAAAAAGAACAATGTGATCTGGGACTACGTTAAGGTAACGTGTGGAGTTCCCCAGGGTTCGGTCCTTGGCCCTGCACTCTTCAGCATCTACATGCTGCCGCTACGTGACATCATACGCAAATACGGTGTTAGCTTTCACTGTTATGCTGATGACACCCAACTCTACATGCCCCTAAAGCTGACCAACACGCCGGATTGTAGTCAGCTGGAGGCGTGTCTTAATGAAATTAAACAATGGATGTCCGCTAACTTTTTGCAACTCAACGCCAAAAAAACGCAAATGCTGATTATCGGTCCTGCTAGACATTTAGCTCTATTTAATAATACAACTTTAACATTTGACAACCAAACAGTTAAACAAGGCGACTCGGTAAAGAATCTGGGTATTATCTTCGACCCAACTCTCTCCTTTGAGGCACACATTAAAAGCGTTCCTAAAACGGCCTTCTTTCATCTCCGTATTATCGCCAAAATTCGCTCCATTCTGTCCACTAAAGACGCTGAGATCATTATCCATGCGTTTGTTACATCTCGCCTCGACTACTGTAACGTATTATTTTCGGGTCTCCCCATGTCTAGCATTAAAAGATTACAGTTGGTACAAAATGCGGCTGCTAGACTTTTGACAAGAACAAGAAAGTTTGATCACATTACGCCTGTACTGGCTCACCTGCACTGGCTTCCTGTGCACTTAAGATGTGACTTTAAGGTTTTACTACTTACGTATAAAATACTACGCGGTCTAGCTCCATCCTATCTTGCCGATTGTATTGTACCATATGTCCCGGCAAGAAATCTGCATTCAAAGGACTCTGGCTTATTAGTGATTCCCAGAGCCCAAAAAAAGTCTGCGGGCTATAGAGCGTTTTCCGTTCGGGCTCCAGTATTCTGGAATGCCCTCCCGGTAACAGTTCGAGATGCTACCTCAGTAGAATCATTTAAGTCTCACCTTAAAACTCATTTGTATACTCTAGCCTTTAAATAGACTCCCTTTTTAGACCAGTTGATCTGCCGTTTCTTTTCTTTTTCTCCTCTGTCCCACTGTAGGGGGTCCGGTCCGGTGGCCATGGATGAGGTGCTGGCTGTCCTGAGTCGGGACCCAGGATGGACCGCTCGTCCAGAGTCGGGACCCAGGATGGACCGCTCGTCCAGAGTCGGGACCCAGGATGGACCGCTCGCCTGTGTATCGGCTGGAACATCTCTGCGCTGCTGATCTGCCTCCGCTTGAGATGGTTTCCTGCTGGCTCCACTGTGGACGGAACTCTCTCAACTGTGTTGGATCCACTTTGGATTGGACTCTCACGGTTGTGTTGGATCCAGTATGGATTGAACTTTCACAGTATCATGTTAGACCCGCTCGACATCCATTGCTTTCGGTTCCCCTAGAGGAGGGGGGGGGGGCACATATGCGGTCCTCTCCAAAGTTTCTCATAGTCATCATTGTCACTGACGTCCCACTGGGTGTGAGTTTTCCTTGCCCTTATGTGGGCTCGACCGAGGTTGTTGTGGTTTGTGTTGTGGTTTGTGCAGCCCTTTGAGACACTTGTGATTTAGGGCTATATAAATACTCATTGATTAATTGATTCAAATTTTTCGGATGGATGTTATGAGCTGATGTCATACAGTATGTTAGTTTGACCTTTGATACTGTTATTATTAGTATTTAATTGGTGAAAAAAACAAAGCTTTGCACGATATTCAAATGTTTTGCGTATTATGATAAAATGCACCGTCTTCATTAAGAATGACTCAGCCTGTGCTCTCTGGTTCGTTAGGGACTTTTATTGTGGCAGTATCAACATACAAAACATAATACATCATTTGAATCTTTTTTTTCTTTTGTTGAAATGACATACAAACATTCAAGTGTTTCACGTCACAAAAGTTCATAAGGCTTGGTTGTCCCAGAGGGCGGTGAGGGCCAAAGAAATCAAATCTCCCAGATTTTAACATCTTGACAAATCACTAAAATCTGTTGTCAAAAAGAACAAAGTGCAAGGGAGTCTGCTACTGTAACTGTCTGTACATGCTCACGCCTCATATTTATAAAATAAACAATACTGCATAATCACACCCAACGCACAGACCTGAGATCTTCAATCGTTTGATGCACAAATCCGACATCAGTGATATTCAAAAATCTCGCCCAGGACCGACCATACGCGTGATTTTAGCGCGGAACGTTACATAAGAGCAGATTCGGAAAAACGGGAGACCACTTTGACACCTAGAAAAGTGATTCTCAAACTATCTATCTACTGTTCAAACTGTGTTTGAGTTTGAGTTTCTTGGGAACATGCAAGCATACAACATGACACATCACAATTTCCAGTCTCTCTTTCCAATATGTTCGAAAAGAGTAGGAAGAAGCAGAGCTCATTTAATCCTACCCCTTTTTCTTTTACGTAACAGTTGCTAAAACTTTTGCTCACTTCCTGTTCTCAATTTATTCACAATATACTCCATAAATAATCGCAATAAAAATAAATAATAATTGGTGAAGTAAGTTGTATTTCATACGATGAGAGAAGTAAGATTATTTTGAGTGTTATGTTACAGTGGCTAAAAATATTAAACACACTTCTTAGATAAAACCTGTTCCTAATGAATACTTAGGCCTACTACTGTACTGTAATTATAATGTTGGTCATTATGGGGGTCAAGTGTTTTCTGAGGTGGTACTTGGTGAAAAAAGTTTGAGAACCACTGGTCTAGAAGCTATGTGACTGCCGTTTTTGCAGTGTGTCCTAAAAACAGCGGCGAGCTGAGGATCTTTGAACACTGTTCTTTTATTTTTTTTTTTTGCAGTAAGTCTTCATTAAAAAGTACCTAGGGAAACATTTAAATTTTATCAATGCATCTTAAATTAATAGACAAACAATATGTTGACACCAGTCAAAGATCTATTCTTAAGGCCCTCTTGGCATCCAGAGGATCTCTGACTGGAGCTTTTGCAGCAGATCCTTAAAAATAGCGAAGTGTTTCTGTTAAATAGGAGATCTTTGACTAGTATAAACATATTTTTTTGTGTTTTAACGTATGGCTGCTAGTCATGTGATGAAGTAAACATTTTAAAGTACAAACCCCGTTTCCGTATGAGTTGGGAAATTGTGTTAGATGTAAATATAAACGGAATACAATGATTTGCAAATAATTTTCAACCCATATTCAATTGCATGCACTACAAAGTCAAGATATTTAATGTTCAAACTCATAAACTTAATTTTTTTTGCAAATAATAATTAACTTAGAATTTCATGGCTGCAACACGTGCCAAAGTAGTTGGGAAAGGGCATGTTCACCACTGTGTTACATCACCTTTTCTTTTAACAACACTCAAAAAAACATTTGGGAACTGAGGAAATTAATTGTTGAAGTCTTGAAAGTGGAATTCTTTCACACTCTTGTTTTATGTAGAGCTTCAGTCGTTCAACAGTCCGGGGTATTTTACGCTTCATAATGCGCCACACATTTTCGATGGGAAACAGGTCTGGACTGCAGGTGGGCCAGGAAAGTACCCGCACTCTTTTTTTATGAAGCCACGCTGTTGTAACACGTGCTGAATGTGGCTTGGCATTGTCTTGCTGAAATAAGCAGGGGCTTATTGACAAAGACGGCACTTAGATGGCAGCATATGTTTTTCCAAAACCTGTATGTACCTCTCTGCATTAATGGTGCCTTCACAGAGATGTAAACTACCCATGCCTTGGGCACTAATGCACCCCCATACCATCACAGATGCTGGCTTTTGAAATTTGCGTCGATAACAGTCTGGATGGTTCGCTTCCCCTTTGGTCCTAATGACACGATGTCAAATATTTCCAAAAACAATTTGAAATGCAGACTCGTCAGACCACAGAACACTTTTCCACTTTGCATCAGTCCATCTTAGATAATATCGGGGCAGAGAAGCCGGCGGCGTTTCTGGATGTTGTTGATAAATGGCTTTCGCTTTACATAGTAGAGCTTTAACTTGCACTTACAGATGTAGCGACAAACTGTATTTAGTGACAGTGGTTTTCTGAAGTGTTCCTGAGGTGATATCTTTTAGAGATTGATGTCCGTTTTTGATACACTGCCATCTGAAGGATCGAAGGTCACGGTCATTCAATGTTGGTTTCCGGCCATGCCGCTTACGTGGAGTGATTTCTCCAGATTCTCTGAACCTTTTGATGATATTATGGACCATAGATATTGAAATCCCTAAATTTCTTGCATTGCACTTTGAGAAACGTTGTTCTTAAAACTGTTTGACTATTTGCTCACACAGTTGTGGACAAAATGGTAAAATGGTAAATGGTTGTACTTGTATAGCGCTTTTCTACCCTTTTTAAGGAGCCCAAAGCGCTTTGACAGTATTTCCACATTCACCCATTCAAACATACATTCACACACTGATGGCGGGAGCTGTCATGCAAAGCGCTAACCAGGACCCATCAGGAGCAAGGGTGAAGTGCCTTGCCCAGGGAAACAACAGACGTGACTACGATGGTAGAAGGTGGGGATTGAACCAGTAAGCCTCAGATTTCTGGCACGGCCACTCTCCCAACTTCGCCACGCCGTCCCCAAAGGAGTGTACCTCGCCCCATCCTTTCTTGTGAAAGACTGAGCCTTTTTTGGGAAGCTGTTTTTATACCCAATCATGGCACCCACCTGTTCCCAATTAGCCTCCACACCTGTGGGATGTTCCAAATAAGTGTTTGATGAGTATTCCTCAACTTACCAGTATTTATTGCCACCTTTCCCAACTTCTTTGTCTCGTGTTGCTGGCATCAAATTCTTAAGTTAATGATTATTTGCAAAAAAATAAAATGTTTATCAGTTTGAACATCAAATATGTTGTCTTTGTAGCATATTCAAATGAATATGGGTTGAAAATTATTTGCAAATCATTGCATTCTGTTTATATTTACATCTAACACAATTTCCGAACTCATATGGAAACGGGGTTTGTAGATAGTTCTGATCACACACTTCAATATTATTTTTTGGAATAAATATAATAGATGCTACATGAAATTTCACATCGACAATTGTCTTTGGAACTATTTCTGTTGCTAGAAAAAAAGACTTCAGCTGAAGATGAGAGCGTTAGCGTATGGCTAAGCTACAAGAAATTGATGTAATGCCGCCAGCAAAGCTGCTTATTCACATCCGACTTCTTTCATCCTCAAGCTAACCTCCAGAGGCAAATAATTCCTATTCAATTTCTACGTTCAAATGCCTTTTTAAATGAGACAACGAACCGGAACGTGGCACCGGCTCTCTAACACGTTAGCATGCTTTGTTAGCATGCTTTGTTAGCATGCTTTGCTAGCATGCTAACTCAGCATTTCAATACAATAATTGTAACTTGTTTTTTGTTTTTTTACATTCCGGTAAAAAACGCCTAAAAAAATGTGTACCTACCCACCTGTTAGATAATTTATCATTTTCTTCCATGAGGTGAAGTCACTGCTTTGTCAAAACAAAACATGCATTTTTTTAAAAGAAGACAACCAAGCGTACAAGCAAAGACAGAACAGGACACACAAAGCGACGCAACATTATTTTACCCTTTTTTTTTTGTCTTTTTGCCACATCTATCAACACTATTTACAAAAAAAATGCGGGCATAACATGCAGGTTGAGCACACGGAAAAAAAAACTTACGGAACATTGAGAAGAGAATAAGATCATTTAAAGATGGACTAAAAGAAAATGGCCGCCCATTCTTATTGTCATGATCCGCTACTTGGATCATGTCATATTCGGGTTTTGGTTCCGTTTTGTATCTCATCTTGCTGGTATTTGACTTCCTTAGTTCCTGGTGGCACTTCCTGTTTTGTTCTGTTGTCATAGTTACGTGTTAATGTCACCTGCCTCTTGTTTTTCACGCGCACCTGCTTTGAAATTACTCCCCTTATTTAAGCCTGCCTTTTCCGTTACTCATCCTCGCATCCTAATGTGAAGGTTTTCTGGCACCGTGGTGCGGGTTCGTTGTCTTAGGGATGCAGTCGTATTTGGACACAGCGTGAAGGTAGGAAATGATGATTTATTTAGACTAACAAAACAGACTAAGAACAGAAACACTTGTACAAGGCACTAAAGGCAAAAACGAACAGAACTAGCATGGGAGCTAGAAGAACTAAAAGGGCTAGCATGTGAGCTAGGGAACAAACAAAAGAAGCATAGCGCGAAAGCTAGCAAGTGCAATAAATAGTTTTTTACCACAATCGGGAAACAGCGTCGTCACCTGTTGCACAGAACATAAACTAGGATGCAAGGAGGAGTAACGGAAAAGGCAGGCTTAAATAAGAGGCGTAATTACAAAGCAGGTGCGCGTAAAAAACAGAGGCAGGTGACACTAATACGTAACTATGACAACAGAACATAACAAGAAGAGCCACCAGGAACTAAGGAAGTCAAATACTAGCAAGATGAGATACAAAACGGAACCAAAACCTGAATATGACATGATCCAAGCAGCGGATCATGACACTTATGTTGTTATGATGATGTGATAGTGATTCGGCCCTTCTGTTGGTTTCAGTGCGTGTGTTGATAAATGCTTCGTCGCTACATAAAGGTCATACTTGCCAACCCTTCCCGAATTTTCCCGGGAGACTCCCGAATTTCAGTGTGTCTCCCGAAAATCAATCAACAATTCTCCCGAATTTCTCCCGATTTCCAGCCGGACTTAAGCCACGCCCCCTCCAGGGACCTGAGTAAGGACAGCCTGTCGTCACGTCCCTAAACTCACCCCTTTCCGGCAAAATAAATGTCACAGATGGTGCCTGTAATAGAGCAGTGGTTCTCAAGTGGGGGTACTTGAAGGTATGCCAAGGGGTAGGTGAGAATTTTTTAAATATTCTAAAAAATAGCAACAATTCAAAAATCCTTTATAAATATATTTATTGAATAATACTTCAACAAAATATGAATGTAAGTTCATAAACTGTGAAAAGAAATGCAACAATGCAATATTCAGTGTTGACAGCTAGATGTTTTGTGGACATGTTCCATAAATATTTATATTAAATATTTCTTTTTTTGTGAAGAAATGTTTAGAATAAAGTTGATGAATCCAGATGGATCTCTATTACAATCCCCAAAGAGGGCACTTTAAGTTGATGATTACTTCTACGTGTAGAAATCTTTATTTATAATTAAATCACTTGTTTATTTTTCCACCAATTTTTTGTTGATTTTGTATCTTTTTTTCCAAATAGTTCAAGAAAGACCACTACAAGTGAGCAATATTTGTTATACAATTTAATAAATCACAAACTGATGACATAGTGCTGTATTTTACTTCTTTATCTATTTTTTTTAACCGAAAAATGCTTTTTTCTGATTAAGGGGTAATTGAATCAAAAAAAATGTTCACAGGGGGCACATCTCTAAAAAAAAGGTTGAGAACCACTGATCTACATCACAGCAGCTCAGACGAGGCACCAGACCCATTTTTCTCTCTAAATGTGGCCCCCGTGTCAAAAATGATTGCCCAGGCCTGGTTTTCGTTGTATTGCGTACCCTGACGGCAAGTGTGGGAGTCGGTTCTGAAGTATGAAGTAAAGAGACGTAATTTCCATCACCCGGTTATGGACTCCAACGCAGAATATTACACTGCCCATACACCTATGCACCTTCAGAGGCTGTGCTGCTGGCTGCAAAGCATTGTACTTTCAAATACAACAATGAGTAGAGCATACTTGCCAATTTTGAACCCGGGGAATTCAGGAGATTTGGAGGTGGGTGGGATCAGGGTGGGCGGGGCGGGGTTAAGTGGGGAGGAGTATTTTTATGGATATAATTCACTGAAATTCAAGTATTTCTTATATATATACACGGTATTTTTCGGATTATAAATCGCTCCGGAGTATACGTCGCACCGGCTGAAAATGCACAATAAAGAAGGAAAAAACATATATAAGTCGCACTTTTGGGGGAAATTTATTTGATAAAATCCAACACCAAGAATAGACATTTGAAAGGCAATTTAAAATTAAAAAAATAATAGTGAACAACAGGCTGAATAAGTGTACGTTATATGACGCATAAATAACCAACTGAGAAGGTGCCTGGTGTGTTAACGTAACATATTATGGTAAGAGTCATTCAAATTACTATAACATATATAAGTTACCGCCAATGATGAAATGATCTATTTTAATAGCTACGGCAGTAGCATATAGCAGTTAGCATTCTATGACCCACAATACACTTCTGCCATGACCCTCCCCCGCCGAATTCTTATTGATTGACGTGTATGTGACGATTGCTGACCCGTGTGTGATGATTGCTGACATTTTCTTTGTCTCTTCCGCGAATGAGATAAATAATATTATTTGATATTTTACGGTAATGTATAAATCATTTCACAAATAAGTCGCTCCGGAGTATATGTCGCACCCCCGGCCAAACTGTGAAAAAAACTGCGACTTATAGTCTGAAAAATACGGTGTTTGTGTATGTATGTATATATATATATATATATATATAAAATAAATACTTCTACCTATATATATTTATATGTTTTTTATTATATATTTATATATATATATATATATATATATATATATATATATATATATATATATATATATATAAATAAAAGAAATACTTGAATTTCATTGTTCATTTATTTACATATATACACACACATAACACTCCTCTACTCCATACTTGTCAACTCTCCCGATTTTTCCGAGAGACTCCCGGGGCAACCATTCACCCAAATTTCTCCCGATACATCCATATTATCGTGCTATAATTAATAATACTGCTGTCATGAGCTGTGCTCTCTGGCGCCCTCTCTCTCAGCCTCTGCATTTACATCTTTTTTCTCTGCGCTTGTTCAGGTTTCTGCTTTGTGCTCGCTCAGGTGGGCACACAGCCTTATATTTGTGCCAAAAAAGGCAACCAATCAGAGACAAATGTACGCTTTGATTGGCTGTTTGGTCTCCAATTAGATTGCTTGTCAATCGTTAAATCCCTCCTGGTAATACGCGTCATTGCAGGGGATTATTTATTCTTTTGAGGGCCCAATGTGGGACCTCCACATACCAAAACAACATTGTAAGTTAATGTTCAAAAACTGCTAAGCGAACTACACAATAACGCTTGGCGAGTCGTGCAATGAATATCACTGACCTAAACACGTTTACTGTAATTATAATAAGAACATTAATCAACAACAAATAGAGTTTAAACCATCTTTCATGCATAATTATTTTGTTGCGCTATTATCACGAAGGCCATAAGTGTGCGAATGGTAGGAGAAAGAGAGATCTTGACAGTTGCCATGTTTGAATGAAAGTTATTGTTAACTATTTAGAACCTGTTATGAAAAAAAATTTCACAAATGTTCTGCAGGAAGATACTGCATTTTATAATCCACATCATTGTTCGGGGCCCTGCTTTGAATAAAAGTTCAAGAATGTTATGTTTGGAGATATCTTGTGAAACACATTGTTATTTGTTCAGAGCCGAGGCACAGTGAACGCATACATGGTTTTCACGTCACAGGTATTCTTGAAGCTCATCGAGAGAATGCCAAGAGTGCGCAAAGTAGTAATCAGAGCAAAGGGTGGCTATTTTGAATAAACTAGAATATAAAACATGTTCTCACTTATTTCACCTTTGTTTTAAAAGTACTTAACACCACATGTATTTATTCATAGTTTTGATGCCTTCTGTGACATTCCATCCATTTTCTGCCGCTTATTCCCTTTGGGGTCGTGGGGGGCGCTGGTGCCTATCTCAGCTACAATCGGGCGGAAGGCGATGTACACACTGGACAAGTTTCCACCTCATCACAGGGCCAACACAGATAGACAGACAACATTCACACTCACATTCACACACTAGGGCCAATTTAGTGTTGCCAATCAACCTATCCCCAGGTGCATTTCTTTGGAAGTGGGAGGAAGCCGGACTACCCGGAGGGAACCAACGCATTCATGGGAAGGACAAGCAAACTCCACACAGAGAGATCCCTAGCCCGGGATTGAACCCCAGACTACTCAGGACCTTCGTATTGTGAGGCAGACGCACTAACCCCTCTTCCACCGTGAGCCCAATCTACAATGTAAATAGTCATGAAAATAAAGAAAACGCATTGAATGAGAAGGTGTGTCCAAACTTTTAGCCTGTACTGTTTATATATATATGTATTAACGCATATTTTTATACACACATATATTTATATCCCCATATATATCTATATACACATACATACATATATATACATATACACATATACATACCTATGATATATATAGTCCTGAGCGGCTCGGAGACACCCAGAGTAACAAGCGGTAGAAAATGGATTAGAAAGCACTGATTAAAAAAATGTATAATGAAACAAAAAAACACACACATTTTTTTTTTTTAAACTGGGGACTTCCGGTGGGCCGGATTTTAGACGCTGGCGGGCAAGATCCAGTTCGCTGGCCGTAGTTTGGGGACCCCTGGCATACACCGTTAGTCATATAAAGTTTTACCTCGCAGGGTTCTGTGTAAGTTGAATAAATTTGAGATATTTTGTCAGGGCTCTGATGCTCCAATTCTGCGGCATTTCTGTGTGACATAATCTCTACATTCGATCTCTTATCCTACCTACAAACACTCCCTTGAGATTTTAGGAAAACCCTACCTGACGCCATTTTCCAACATCCAGATCCGACATTCTTTCTTCGGCACTTCAACATGAACATATCAGACAACTGGACCAAAACACAAACATTTTTTCGCGACAAACAAACAAACAAAATCAAGTCCCCCTTTGTGTCTCCCCCCCCCCCCCCCCAAACGACGCCACGCGGTCCGTGAGGGAGTTAAAACATCTGCCAGTGCGTGTAAAAGATTTGTGCTGTACCCAGGCATTAAAAAATAGCTGACATTTGTCCCATTTGGGTAATTTTCTTTGTTGTCTTTTATAAACCCTAAATTCATTTTTTTTTTTTTCAAAATAAGATCAAAGTCGATCATTTGACTGAAAAAATTCCTGAAAGAGCTGTCGCGTAAAAATGTACAAAACCTTAAAAAGAACTGGCATTGCTTACACCAATGTGTCTTTTGTGTTTATACAGTATTGAGTCAATTTAGGAGTGTGGTAGTCATTCAGCGACGATGGAATCGTCGATCGCTACTCCCACCCACTCTGCGCTGATTGACATGCTCGGGGACCAATCAGGCGCTGCTCTCTGAAGACGAGGGCCAAACGGAACGTGTTTGTAAGAATTTTTTTTTAAGTATTCGCATTACCTTGTCAGCATGGAGACGAGTGTTTTTCTTTTTTTTTTTTTCTTAGTCCTTTTGTCATTTTTCTTTGCAGGGGACCTTGCCACAGACATCTATTAAACGTTACCTAAGAGATAAAAATGCTTCTTGCCTCGCTCTGGTATGATAATACAAGCCTAGTTAAGACCTTTAATGACAGATTTTTGGGTGTCTGTTTTTCCCTGAAGTGACACCTCCCTCTATTTGCCTCCCAGTCGAGCGGTCCTCACCTCACCGCCTCAGTCGGACCACCACAGGTTCTCCATGGCCATACTGACCTTGCACACGATCCAACGGCGAAGAGGGCAGTAATACTCGTAGTGGAACTGCTCGAACTCTGGTGTCTGCCTGATCTCGTGCAGGAAAGACACGTCCAGGTCGGACTCCAGCAGCAGCAGCAAGGTGGGCACGGTGACCACGAGGACGCCCATGAGCACGGCCACGAAGCGAGCGACGCTCAGCACGCAAGAGTTGAGCCTCTCGTTGGATGACAGCAAGCGAAGGCCGCCGCCCAGGACGCCGTGAAAGCCGCCGCTCCTCGCGGCCAGTCGGGTGCGCTCGTAGGCGCGGTCGCGCGCCCACTCCGCCTCCAGCTGGGCTTGGATGTCAGGGTCGTCATGGAGCTCCCTCAGCAGCCTGGCAGGGCCCTGGACCGAGGAGGAGAAGAGGAGGTCGACGCCTCCTTGGTTGTCGTCCACTGGGGTGGGCAACATGCTGGCACACGGGCTGGAGAGGACATGGCGACAGACAAATACATGTTTGATTGATTGATTGATACTTTTATTAGTAGATTGCACAGTTCAGTACATAGTCCATACAATTGACTACTAAATGGTAACACCCGAATACGTTTTTTAACTAACATCGTCCTCTAAATCAGTGGTTCTCAACCTTTTTTCAGTGATATACCTACCCCTGTGAACATTTTTTTAATCCAAGTACCCCCTAATCAGAGCAAAGCATTTTTGGTTGAAAAAAAGAGATAAAGAAGCAAAATACAGCACTACTGTAATGTCATCAGTTTCTGAAATATTAAATTGTATAACAGTGCAAAAATATTGCTCATTTGTAGTGGTCTTTCTTGAACTATTTGGGAAAAAAGATATAAAAATAACAAAAAAATGTGTCTGGGGGCCGGTATATCTATTTTTAGGAAGACTAATACAAAACCTGACAATAATGTCTGATTGAATGCTAAAAACGTTATGACAGACCGCCTTAAAAAACATAATGCAATTTTACATTTTTTCTATGAAGGGTAAAACACTGAATATTGACAAAATATCAAGTGAAAACGCAACAAAAATGCAACAAACAGTGAAATACTTTGTTGTGAAAGTCTCCTTCCGCGTCGGTAACAAACGCTTCTCGCCCACACTGTTTGGTGCCTCGTCTGAGCTGCTGTGATGTAGATCAGTGGGTGTCTTTTTTTTGTGATGTACCCCCTGTGAACATTTTTTTTAATTCAAGTACCCCCTAATCAGAGCAAAGCCTTTTTGGTTGAAAAAAATAGATAAAGAAGTAAAATACAGCACTATGTCATCAGTTTCTGATTTATTAAAATGCAAAATATTGCTAATTTGTAGTGGTCTTTCTTGAACTATTTGGAAAAAAAGATATAAAAACAACGAAAAACTTGTTGAAAAATAAACAAGTGGTAAATGGTAAATGGGTTGTACTCGTATAGCGCTTTTATACCCCTTTTTAAGGAGTCCAAAGCGCTTTGACAGTATTTCCACATTCGCCCATTCACACACACATTCACACTGATGGCGGTGATTCAATTATAAATAAAGATTTCTACACATGGAAGTAATCATCAACTTAGAGTGCCCTCTTTGGGGATTGTAATAGAGATCCATCTGGATTCATGAACTTAATTCCAAACATTTCTTCACAAAAAAAGAAATCTTTAACATCAATATTTATGGAACATGTCCACAAAAGAATCTAGCTGTCAACACTGAATATTGCATTGTTGCATTTCATTTCACAGTTTATGAACTTACATTCATATTTTGTTGAAGTATTATCCAATAAATATATTTGTAAAGGATTTTTAAATTGTTGCTATTTTTAGAATATTTAAAAAAAATCTCTTGTACCCCTTTTGGCATACCTTCAAGTACCCCCATTTGAGAACCACTGCTCTAAATCACTGCTCTAGACGAAGTGGCTGGGGAGAGGGAAGTCTGGGTTTCCCTGCTTAGGCTGTTGCCCCCGCGACCCGACCTTGGATAAGCGGAAGAAGATGGATGGATGGATGCTATAAATCTGTGTTTTTCAACCTTTTTTGAGCCAACGCACAGTTTTTGTGTTGAATAAATTCAGAGGCACACAACCAACCGAAATCATTAAAAAACGAAGCTCAGTTGATGGTAGAAAGTCATTGTCGCAAATGTTGGATATGACTTTAAAGCATAACCAAGCATGCATCACTATAGCTCTTGTCTCAAAGTAGATGTACTGTCACTACCTGTCACATCGCGCCCTGACTTAATTTGAGTTTTTTTGTGTGTAGTCTTTTAGTTCTTGTCTTGTGCTCCAATTTTGTTTTGTTTTTTTCTCTTTTTGAAATTTTATTTCCTGTTGCAGTTTCATGTCTTCCTTTGAGCGATATTTCCCGCATCTACTTTGCTTTAACAATCAAGAATATTTCCGTTATTTTTATCCTTCTTTGTGGGGACATTGTTGATTTTCATGTGATGTCATGTTGTGGACGCCGTCTTTGCTCCACAGTAAGTCTTTGCTGTCGTCCAGCATTCTAGTTTTGTTTACTTTTGCAGCCAGTTCAGTTTTAGTTTCGTTCTGCATAGCCTTCCCTAAGCTTCAATGCCTTTTCTTAGAGGCACTCACCTTTTGTTTATTTTTGGTCTAAGCATTAGATACCGTTTTACCTCCATGTTGCCTCCCGCTGTTTGCGACATCTACAAAGCAATTAGCTACCTGATGCCACCTACTGATATGGAAGAGTATTTCACGGCTAATCTGCCGAGTAGTGGAACAAGAAACCTATAACAACCAAGTTGACATTTTGCATACATACCTGTAAACCAGCTCAGAGATGGTTAGCGCCCCAGAGGCCTCATCATCTTCCTCCGTTTCACTTCCCACTTTGGGCGTCTGCGGTCGGATATTGCAGGTCTCCATGGCAACATGGGGAGGCGGCAGGTCTGACGCAGAGTTGTCTCCGTCGATGCTTTGCAGTTGTTCGGATTCTGCAGGAGCGGTTGACGGTTTGATGGGGGGCAACGCCGCCGAGTCCTGCATAGCCACAATGCCTGGTGGGGGACACACGTCATAAGTCCCAGTATTTAACTAAGATGAGTTGTAATTCATTAAAACAATAGAAACCAAATGCATTATGTAATAATAATAATAATAAATGTAATAGTTTCGCTGAACACAAGACAATAATGACTTTGTATGTGAGCTGTGTGCTTGGTATTTTTATGTATTTTATGTATTTTTATCATGATCCGCGATCCGGATCATGTTTTGTTTAGTTATGTTCTGTTAGTTTTGGACTCCCTTAGTTCCTGTTTTTGTCATGTCTGTGTGATCCTGTTTTGTTTTTTGGACACTCAGTATCTGTTTTTGCACTTCCTTGTTTGTTTTGTTACCATGACTACCCATTAGTTTTCACCTGTCCTCATGTCACGCACCTGTCTCACGTTTTGCACTCGCACACCTGTTTTCACCGATTGTGTCAATGGTATTTAAGCCGGTCTGTTTCTGTTGTTCTTCTTGTCAACAACACCATCTATCACTATCTCCTCTACTCATGTCATGCCATGTTACCTCTTCTGCCTTTGTGCAAGTTTTGTTTCATTAGTCAAGTTTGTTCTCCGCCATTGTGCGCGCCTTTTGTTTGCTTCCTTTTTTGTAGTTAGAGTTAAAGTAAAAGATGTCATTACCTTCGCGCCGTGTCCACTCCATTCGCTTTGCACCTTGGGAAAAAAATCCACGCCCAAGTCCAAGTCTTGACAGTTTTGTGCACTTTGGGTGTTTGTTTTGGTCACCATGGGTTTTAATTGGTTTCACCTGCCTCTGATTAGTGCTCGGCACGTTCACCTGCTGTTGAGTACTAATCAGAGCTATTTATTCACGTTGCTCGCCATTTTGTCATATGTGGGGGGTCGGGTCGAGGTTTGTTCTCCCGGAATGCAGTACGGACAGCTCCGGACGACAGCGTGAGGTAGGAGATGATTTATTAATTATAAATAAAACACGTACCAAAAAGATAGAAACAAACAACAGAAAAACGTGCCGATCACACGGGAAGCTAAGGCAACAACTAAGAACAGGAATCAGAATCAGAATACACCAACGTGACAATTGCATACCGCAAACAATGAAGCCACACCGACTGTGGCAAACAACGTGAATAAATACCTCTGATTAGTGCTCAACAGCAGGTGAGATCCAATTAACACCCATGGTAACCAAAACAAACACCGAAAGTGCACAAAACAGGAATTAAGGGAGTCCAAAACTAACAGAACATAACTAAACAAAACATGATCCATATCACGGATCATGACAATCCATTTATCTATGTTCTTCTGTGTTTATGTGTTCGCAATGTACAATGACAATGAAGATATATTCTATTCCAGGGGTCACCAACCTTTTTGAAACCAAGAGCTACTTCTTGGGTACTGATTAATGTGAAGGGCTATCAGTTTGATACACACTTAAATAAATTGCCAGAAATAGCCAATTTGCTCAATTTACCTTTAATAACTATATATATATATATAACTATATATATATATATATATATATATAGAGAGAGAGAGAGAAATGGGTATTTCTGTCTGTCATTTTGTGTACATTTGTTTTTCCTTTTAAGGAAGGTTTTTTTGTAGAGAATAAATGATGAAAAAAAACACTTAATTGAACGGTTTAAAAGTGGAGAAAACAGGAGAAAAATGAAAATTAAATACAGAAACATAGTTTATCTTCAATTTGGACTCTTTAAAATACAAAATTCAACCAGAAAATAGAAGACAAAAACTATCTAATTTGAAGCTTTTTGAAAAAATTAAAAAAAAAAAAATTATGGGTCAACATTAGTAATTTTTCCTGATTAAGATTAATTTTAACATTTTGATGACATGTTTTAAATAGGCTAAAATCCAATCTGCATTTTGTTAGAATATATAACAAATTGGACCAAGCTTTATCTCTAACAAAGACAAATCGTTATTTCTTCTAGATGTTCCAGAACAAATATTTTAAAAGAAATTCAAGACTTTGAATTAAGATTTAAAGTTGATTTGAAAGATTTTCTAGATTTGCCAGAATAAATGTTTTGAATTTTAATCATAATAAGTTTGAAGAAATATTTCACAAATATTCTTCGTCAAAAAAACAGAAGCTAAAATGAAGAATTAAATTAAAATGTATTTATTATTTTTCAGAATAAAAAAATAAATTTACTTGAACATTGATTTAAATGGTCAATAAAGAGGAAGGAATTTAAAAGTTAAAAAGGTATATGTGTTTAGAAATCCTAAAATCATTTTTAAGGTTGTATTTTTTCTCTAAAATTGTCTTTCTGAAAGTTATAAGAAGCAAAGAAGAAAAAAATAAATTAATTTATTTAAACAAGTGAAGACCAAGTCTTTAAAATATTTTCTTGGATTTTCAAATTCTATTTGAGGTTTGTCTCTCTTGGAATTAAAAATGGCGAGCAAAGCGAGACCAGCTTGCTAGTAAATAAATAAAATTAAAAAAAAGAGGCAGCTCAATGGTACAGTAAGTGCTGCTATTTGAGCTATTTTTAGAACAGGCCAGCGGGCGACTCATCTGGTCCTTACGGGCTACCTGGTGCCCGCGGGCACTGCGTTGGTGACCCCTGTTCTATTCTATTCAACAACGAATAACAATCATATTTTTCCAAGAGGAATTAAATTACTAATGCATATTATATTTAATGATACTGTAGTAAATTGAATATTTCAGTGAACACGTTTCATTATGCATATCAGCCACATTGTGGCGCTCAGATGCTTGTTAAGAAGAGCAAACAGAGGTGCAAAGAGCATACAGACAATAATAATCTGTAACGGCCACCAAAAAAAAAAGCAGTTCCTTAAACTGTCATAATAACAGTTTGTGTTGTCTACTTTCCTGTAGGGAGAGATTATATTTTGTGCCACTGGGTCAAGAGGTTCCCCCTTTGTGTAAATTCAAGTGTGGATTAGCAAGGTGTTGACAAGCATCACAGGACATAACTGGACCAACAAGCCCACTCTATCCCCCCCCAACTTAATCCATTTGAGACAGCTGGATATATTTTTACACAGACACACGCACGCACGCAGGCACGCACACACACACACACACACACGTACATACATACATACATACACACACGCACGCTTGTAATAGTTACTAGCATTCAAAATGAAATTGCTTGCAAAACAGCAATAATTTACATCCTGCATACAAAACATGGAGAACAATCATTACATTTTGGCAAAAGAAGACATTAATGGATTAAAATTATTATATTTAAATAAGTATTATTTGTAAACTATATATATATTTGTGGAGAGGCGGGGCCAGCATTCCGGCAGCAAGGGAGGGCACGGCCCAAGATGACGAGGAGGAGGCGTGGACGCAATCGTGATCAGGTGCGCGGAGCGCCCAGCTGGGCACAATTAAATAATCTTCGCGCACTCTGTAAAAGGGCGAGAGCCAGAAACGTAGAAGAGGGAGGCGAGGACCAGAGACGAAGCCAGAGAGAAGCGGATGTGGAGCGAGCGCGGAAGCGAAAGAGAGCCGGAGGAAGAAGTAGACGCGGCCGGCTGAAAAGCAAAAGCTGAAAGGTTTTATTGAAAAATAAAACAAAAGCCACAAACTGCTCGACGTAATGTCTATCGTTGGTGGTCCATGGAACCTGGACGATGAAAGTCTGTCACAATATTTATTTCATATTTTAAACATTAATTAAATGAATTATTACATATATATTAAATTAAAAGCAAAGTGTAGTCCAGTAACTGCTAAAATGCATCTATTTTCTACTCAAAATAATGCATCATGTGTTGTATAGAAAAACCTCTTAATAACACTGATAACAATCTTATAACATCACACCGGTCGCTTTAATCAAAAAACAGAATGTCGCTAAGCGCTGTTTAAGATTATAATGCGATTATCACTATGAACTAATGCCAGTGTAGCCATCTTAAATTACCAGCCCATGTCCTGGTAATTAGATATTTGACAGGTTAGCAAAATGCACTGCAGACCACCTGATGATTATGATAGGAGTTGAGAGATATCAGAGGCGCGGGGAGGGAGGGAGGGAGTGGAAAAAGTGAGGAGCAGAGTGGAGGACGGCTACCATGGCAACAGTCAACACAAAGGCCACGGTGAGGAGAAGGGAATGGAGTTGGGAAAATAACAACATTAATGTAATAAAGAGTGATATACTGGTGAAATGAAACAACACTGATGAGTACAAAGCTGTGGAATTCGAGTAAAACTAAACATAAAGACGGCAACTAGCAAAACACAGGAAGTTGTTCTCACTGCAAACAAGTGCAATTTTAACATTTTTTATTTGACAGAAGGGCATTGAAGGGTGCTATTATAGAAGTTTAGTCAAAATGCAGTAATATGTTTTTAGGTGCCTTTCTTGGAGTGGGAGTCCTGGTATAAAGTTTTAAGACGTCCATTTAGTCACTGTACAATGCAAGCAGTAGCCTGGTTCGCATTGCCGGCATCAAGTCAACATTGGATTTTAACAGTGAAAGCTACACTTGGTTCTCCGTCCTTTATTGAACGTTTATGAACAGGTCTACTTTGGCGACCTGAGAATAACAGTAAATAATGTAAAAAACACGTTACTTACCACTGTAATTACCAGACTACAATACTCTTCATTCAATGATTGTAAATAATGTAAAAACAAGAGTATGAAGAAGTCATACTGTTCCATTACCTTTGTTCATACTACTGTCACTACTCAACTGCCAAAGAACTTTAGACACCTTAATATTTGTTGCTTTCTATTGATGGAGATAGATATCTTTTTAAATCCTAGTCATATTTTAGAACAGCTAAGTAATAGCCATGCGTAGACCTTGAATGTTGGAATGTAGCGAGAAGTCATAACACTCTTCTTATCTCAAATGTCCCAGGCTTAGGAGGAGGGGGAGAGGAGAAGAAGGGGGGAGAGTGAGAGGGGGTAAGAGGCGAAACTTCCGTAGTACGGTCAGATCAACTAGGGAGATGCAATTTGTATGTGTATGTGCATAGTTGGTCTCCCAAAGCTTTGGATTAAAAACGATCAGAATAAGCTACTCTGCCTGGGATTCATTTATAACCATCTTATGTGTCATCTAACGAATCTGGGGCGGTGACTGGCAGAAGACCGGTTCAGAACACAACACTATACTGTACATACTGTAATACTATTTGATATTGCACTGGTATTGTATTTGACTACTGTACTTCTACTTGTACTGATACTTTTACCATAACAACTGTGACTTATTGTACAACTTAATTGTCTTGTAATTAATGTTCATCCATTTTTGTATTTAGTGTATTAGATTCTGCAACTAGTGATTGGATCCCACTGTACGCAATATCTGAAGAGCATGGTAAAAAGCATTTCACTGTGGTGTAGTCTGCATGTGACGAATAAACTTTGAACCTTGAACCTTGAGTTTGCGGATGATAGCTTCATCCAAATTCCTGCCTTTAATAGGACGGTTTTCAGTGGAATCTATGCATCCAAATTGGAGGCCATTGTTTCCAGTGGGAAAATGGTAGATTACAGCAATGGTGTTGAATGTCCTGCCTCAGGTGAACGGGTTTGCTTGTCTTGAACTCACAAGAAAAACTCCCAAATGAAGACTTCTTTTGGAATAAGAGATTAAATATATGTAACAAAAAATAAGTCCTTCATTCAATTTCTATAAATTGTGTCTGGTCTTGATCAAATGCCGTCAAAACGGTTATATGGTCTTGGTCATGAGTGCGGTAAGGAAAGATCGAAAGATAGGCAAGATGGATTGCTGCAGCTATCTTGTCAAGGGAGAACCGAAGTCAAAGCTCTTGATTTACCGGTCAATCGATGATGCAAAAAGCAGGAGACGGTAGGGTCACCCAGAGGGATACAAGGTCTATTGCTTTTCAATTCCGAGAGAAACCAGCTGAAGCTCTAATTTGGATACTTTCTGGTCGTCCAGATGAGAATGACGTAGGATACACTAGTTGGACTTTGTCTCGCTCGCAGTTGGCCTGGGAACCCCTCCGGTTCTTCCCAGTGGGTCTGGAGGAGGCGGCCATAGACAGGAAAGTCTGGACTTCTGATCTTAAATTCTTGCTGATGTAACTTGATGGACTGATGGATGGATAGACATTTTGTTAAAACCTATAAATATCCTGAAGACTACATATCTTAGTTCATGTCTGGAGACACTCACCCTTGGACTTTTCCCCTCTTAAAATGAAAGTAATCCTGAGTTGTGTAGGCCATCACCTAAAAGAGATGCCTAAGGAAATTTGAGTTCAGCTCAAGGACAGTACAGCAGAGTGGAAACCTGCCAGGAAGTGAAACATCACACTGCTCGGGTCTGAATGTCTCCTTCAGGAGATTTAAAGAGGCTTAATGTTGGGAGCGCAATTGACATCGCTGAGTGATTTCACTTCAACTGAGAGGACGATCCCACCGCATTCCCTTAAGAAAAATGTTGTTACGTCATGGATGTTAAACTCTTTTACTGGCATCTTTCAACTTATTCTTTAAACCAGATCTAAAGCATGATAGCAGGCTTTTGGATGCACCTTCCTCACCACTGTTGAGGGATAGACTCAGAGACAGACAGTTAGCTGGATAACGAAAATGAGTCATTGACACTTGCAGGCTAATATTAGTTTACAGTATCAGCATTGTAGCCTGTTGGTTATTAACGGCCTCAAGAGCCACTTAAGTCATAAAACAACGCATGCTGGAGTCTTCCATCAATAAATGGAATAGTGGTGATTCACACACGTGCACGTCCCCGGAGAACATTGCAATGATTGACCACATTTACACTTTGAACCATCCGGTTGCCACAACAAACTACACGACAACTCGGGGCGAAACCAACTCATTGTTGCTTCATGTGTCTACTTATCTTACTTGGCTCCAGCGCATTCCTCTGAAGTCCAGCACTGATCCCAGCCACGCCGCTCCCTTGGCCCACCAGCCGCACATACACATCCCGCGCTGTGTGGTTGGCGATGCGGAGATGGAGGCTACGCTGGGTGGTTATCTTTACTTGGCACCTCAAAGCCTGGGCCACGACCACCGAAGATGATGATGGCATCTCCGCTAAGGCCTCCGTCTGGTGGGGGTGGTACACTTCCAGTCGTCCGGCTTCTAGCTCCTGTATCCCCTCACCCTCCAGCTGTACCGGCGGCTCACTCTTGTTGGTTCCATCGCTTCCCCCCAGCTCCAAACCACTCTGGCCTGCATTTGCGCCATTTAGGTGCTCAAAAACCTCCATTGTTGAGTTAAGTCTGATGCTCAGACCCACTGCATGGCGCCTACATCAATTGACATCTGAACACACACACTTGGGCAATACAGACCAGATACATTCTCTCTCTCACTGGGATCCATAGACATGGCCGCCCCGCCAGTGAATGTCAGCGATGTTAACAAAGACTGCAGGGGCATTAGAGGCAGATCAGTCTTAAAGCCGCTGGTTCTAAATATAACCAGGTGGTCCTGGAGGGAGAGGGGCAGCTAATCTAAGTGTGATTACAAAGCAGCAGGCCTGACCCCGGATGGGGTAGGGGATCACTTTCCTCTTCCTTTCTTCAAGTCGGTCTTTATTAAGGTCTTTCCTCGTCTTCACCTTCAAGCTTCTCAGTAGGGCTGGGCGATATATCGATATACACGATATATCGCGGGTTTGTCTCTGTGCGATATACAAAATGACTATATCGTGATATTCGAGTATAAATTCTCACGCAGTTGATTTTAGCGACATTACACTACAGGCTCTCCCCACTCTTTGTTGTCGCTCCTTCTCTTGTACGTCACATACGTATACACCCTCGCGGAGTAGAGAAGTAGCAGCACGGGTAACGTTAGCTGTGATGCTAGCGGAGCCGTGCGAGTGGTAATACGAGAGAAAGAAGTTGCGAACCTGGTAACAAATGAAGGAAGAATTAATTCCCAAGAAAAACAGCAGAGCGTCCATCGTCTAGCGGTGGTTTGGCTTCAAGTGGGAATATGACGAACAGACAACCGTAATATGTCAAGTGTGGGGCAAAAGCGTTGCTACAAAAAGTAGCATTACTGCTAATATGTAGCATCATTTGAAAAGTCACCTACTAGAGAATGAAGAGTGCTTACTCCGCATGTCAACATGTCCATCCGGTGCCACACCATCAAAATGCCGAGGCAAACATTTCCTGATCAACACCGTATGAAAAAAATAGTCAACAACAAAAGGAGATAATGTCAGCAATAACCTACCACATAGCAAAGGATGAACACTATTTGATTTCCTATTATGCAGCTCATTTTTATTTGACGCTTATTGAAATATCTTGTGTGACATCATGCACAAAAGTGCACTTTGTTTTAAATTATTGTAGTGGCGTTCTGTACAAAGAGTGCACTTTTAATTTACTGCTGTTTGATACGTCATCTTAGTGACATCATGCACAAAAGTGCACTAATAGCTTGTTTTAAAATGTCTCTGACAATCTTGCACTTTCTGTTTTGAAATGACATGAATGTTTGTGCCACTGTTTAATAACTGTTTAATAAATACAGTTTTGGTCAATTGATTTAGTTGTGATTTCCCTCTCTGCATGGAAGTTTAAAATGAGCACATATTAATGCAGTATGAACAAGAATGTTTTAATGTAGACACCTAGAATCATCATACTGCTGTGATTATATGTATCAAGTGTTCATTCAAGGCTAAGGTTAAATATCGAGATATATATCGTATATCGTGATATGGCCTAAAGATATCGAGATATTAAAAAAAGGCCATATCGCCCAGCCCTATTTCTAAGCACTGTCTGAATTGATATGGTGCATTATACTTCCAGAAAAAGGTGCATCCATCCTTACAGTCACCATGGAGTTCACATGCCTTGTGAGGTGCACCATGGTGTAACTCTCCTACTCTGACCCGCTGCTTGAGAAGGCGTAACATTTATCAGAACACGCACCCCTACTGCGTTGCCTTATTTTTTTGACAAGTACACCACATTTTGATGCTGTTATTAAACCTCTAAATTTGTCCCCCATAAGTCAGATAGACTTTATATTACACACAGAGTTCAATGCACTCTACAACACCAACACTGTAACTTTAGGGTGTTAAGCACAATTGCCACATACTCAGTGGCCTAGTGGTTAGAGTGTCTGCCCTGAGATCGGTAGGTTGTGGGTTCAAAACCCCAGCTGAGTCATACCGCTCTTTAGCGCTACCTTGTGGCTACCTGGAGCTTTTTTAAAGAATGTATGAAAATGGAAAAAGATGAGGACATTTTTTTTTCCGTTTGTTTTAATATGGTTTCTGTAGGGACAGCATGGTGTAAGAGAGGGGTTGGTGCGTCTGCCTCACAACACGGAGGTCCTGAGTAGTCCTGGGTTCAATCCTGAGCTCGGGATCTTTCTGTGTGGAGTTTGCATGTTCTCCCCGAGACCGCGTGGGTTCCCTCCGGGTACTCCGGCTTCCTCCCACTTCCAAAGACATGCACCTGGGGATAGGTTGATTGGCAACACGAAATTGGCCCTAGTGTGTGAATGTGAGTGTGAATGTTGTCTGTCTATCTGTCTTAGCCCTGTGATGAGGTGGCGACGTGTCCCGTGTGTACCCCGCCGTCCGTCCGATTGTAGCTGAGATAGGCTCCTGCGCCCTCTGGGACTCCGAAGGGAATAAGCGGTAGAAAATGGATGAATGGAATAATTTTTTGAACGCGAAAAAAAAAAATGCTTCTATTTGGTAGAGTACGGTTTTCGTTTCATTTTGGAACAAATTACTAACAAAAACCGAGGTACAGTACCAGTGTAGAATGGAATTGTACTGTGCCTCTGTTCAAGACAATCCAGCAGTTTCCTTGATTACACAAAATGATTGCCTAATAGGACGTGCCAGACATGGTAATGAAATCCAATCCATAGGAGGTCACCATCGCCATAGTGTGTGTTGACCTTGTATGATGGCTAAGAAAACAAGCTGCGTAAACAAGGTCGTTACCGACGACGGGTTAGCTTCCGCTTTCCACCTTCTTATGTCGAGAGATTAGAGTTCTGAATATAGACGGTGATTCTAGACGTTGAGGACACTGTATCCCGATGTCCTTGAAGCACAGTAGAGTTGTTGACGCTTCCAAAGTGAGGTTGTGATGAAAACCACGTTGACTGAACGACACTTAATGTAGACCTGGATAGCCAATGATTTTCTCCCTGCATTGAGAGACATACTATTCAACATTTGTCCAAATAATCAAAAAGAAAAGAATGGTGGAGCTTGATGCTCTGTGATGTCCACTTCCTGTAATAGGCTACGGAACACAAGCTCACATGTGTTACACTGATCCTCACTTCCTCCTGTGATGCTTCATCAGAACACCCTCTTTAAGCCTTCTTGCATGCGCTCTTCCAACACGTGTTCCTATGCCCCAGGGGTCTCACATTGTCTGGTATCGTCTTACCTTCTACTCTTCCTACCTGAGTTTGAACGCTTTAACCAGATAACGGGTCACAAGGGAGAGAGTATGGGATAATAACAAAAAGTACGATGATGATGGATGGGAGCATGCAAATGAAAAATCATAGGGGAAATTATAGACCGTGGACTGAGAAGGTGATGTCCTGAGGTTATTCATCAAATCTCATGGCAGCCAATGGCAACTACTAACCACTTTAAACTGTTGGCTACATTTTTTCCATGAGCTATCATTATGTGGGTGCATATTTAACACATTTTCTTTATATGCCTTTTTTTCTTTTTTTTTACAATATAATTATATATTTTTTTATTTCACTGTATAACGATAAACCACAGAAACCTTGGCTATGTATATATATATATATATATATATATATATATATATATATATATATATATATATATATATATATATATATATATATATATATATATTATATTATATAAATATATATATATATATAGACATATATATATGTATATATATTTTTTTTTTTTAAATTTTATTTCACTGTATAGCGGATAAACCACAGAAACCTTGCCTATATATATATATCTATATATCTATATATATATGTATATATTATATGTATATGTATATATATATATATATATATATATATATATGTGGTTTAATCGTTATACAGTGCTTAATACCGGGGTAGCGCAAAATATACGTTAGGTCAGGAAAAAAATACAAGACTCTATATTGGGGGTCAGCAACCCGTGGCTCGAGAGCCGCATGCGGCTCTTTAGCGCTGCCGTAGTGGCTCCCTGGAGCTTGTTCAAAGATGAGTGAAAAGGGAAAATGATCTCACTGTTTAAATTAAACATACTTCACTGCTGAGTGGATTTGGCAAGCACTGTTTTGTCTTACTAATTCCCTTCTGCCTCATTTTGTCCACCAAATGTTTTATGCTGTGCATGGATGCACAAAAGGTAAGCTTTGTTGATTTTATTGATTCGCCGGATTGCTTATTAGGCATATTTGGCCAATCCATGACTGCAAGCTAATCGATGCTAACATGCTATTTAGGCTAGCTGTATTGCATCATGATGCTTCGTTTGTAGGTATATTTGAGCTCATTTAATTTCCTTGACGTATGTCCTCTGTGTATTTAATTTATATTTATATTTGCATGTCTCATGACACATTATCTGTACGTAACATTGGCTGCATTTCTCATAGTTGTTTGTGTGCCATGTTGGTCCAGACCCCAGCAAACGTTACCCAGCTTGCTAAGATTGTAATTAATCGATTAGAAGAAGACAGTCTGCAGTTTCCATTAACTTGGACACACACATCTATACCTTCGGCCATTCTGAGCCAGTAATTTCCAGAAGTTATCTCACCCTCTGAGAAGCTTTCATTTTACTAATGATTTACAATGTTGCAAAAATGTGTAGAAGGAAAATTAAAATACAACATTTTTGTCAATGAAGATTTGCATCAACCTTTAACTGTAGGCTAGTATAGCTAATATAGACACTTACATCATGTGTTGCCTTCCTTATAACACTTATATAAGGATTTTTATTTTTTGCGGCTCTAGAAATATTTTTTTTTGTATTTTTGGTCCAAAATGGCTCTTTCATCATTTTGGATTGCCGACCCTTGGGCTATATCATCCCTACAAGCCTGTTTCGCAGGTTTTCTTGCTCGTCAGGGGATTTTATTGAAGTGTTTGTGGCTGTTACATACAAACATATATAGGGTACATCACATGGGGGTTTAGCCATTGTTACACAGTAGTGCCTTGTTTGATGAAACCAGTTTGTTGCGTTTGTTTGAAGTGGACATGCAGGGGTGGTGTATAATAAAAACATTTTCTTTCAGGCACAGGCTACATATGTTAGCTGAACTGTTGTATGGTGAGATAAATGCAAAAATTCGCCATGTAATGGCGTGATTATTTGTATTGTTTTTAGGAGTCCATATGTATTTACTTAGCTCTGTAGAGTTCTTGAGTTGGCTTGTAGGGATGATATAGCCTCTGTATTTTTTGCTAACCTAAGGAATATAATGTATACGCACACGCACGCACGCACACACACACACACACACACACACACATACATATATATATATATATATATACAAACATATATACACATATATACACACACATATATATACGCACACACATACGTATATATACATACATATATGTATATATATGTATATATATACATACATATATACACACATATATACACACACATATGTGTATATATACATACATATATGTATATATATATATATATATATACATATATATATACATATACACATATACATACATACATACATGTATATATATATATGTATGTATGTATGTATGTATATATATATGTATGTATGTATGTATGTATGTATGTATGTATATATATATATATATATATATATATATATATATATATATATATATATATATATATATATATATATATAGTCAGTGGGTGTAAATTATTGGCCCCAAACATGCAAAATAATAATAATTTAAAAAAAGTAAACTAGAAACTACTTGTCAGGTAACTGATTCAGGCCTCATGTGATCTTACGGTCATGAATCGTACTGTATTTTACATGTTAATATTTGTAAGAAAATACCCCAATAACAAATACAGAATAGTAATTTTTTTTCTTTTCATTACATTTTTAAGAATTGTTTGTCTAATAAATAAAAAATATTACAATGATACATAATATATTTTTTCTAAAAACACTGAATTAAAATCACGTAAAAATAGCAAAAAAGTAAAACATGAATAAATGAATGATATAGTTATTGATAAAAAAAAAATCAATATATTTCTAAGAAAAGTTTTTCTAAAATAATAAAATAATTTGAATTATGTAAAATATTTCAAATGCATAAATAAATAATCAAATATAGATTAAAATCATGCAAAATAATATATTTTTGAAGTATTATAAATCTAAAAAAAAAATGTTTTTTGGGAAAAAAAAAAAAGATAATTTCAATCATGAAAAATATTTTTTTCCCCTAAAAAAAAGTATGAATCATGCGAAATAGTAATCATTTTTAAAAATCAAAATACAAAATAATGATAAAGTTACTGATACAAGCCTTGTGTTACCTTATGGTCATTAGTAGTACTGCATTATACATGTTAATATTTGTAAGAAAATACCCCAATAACAGATACGGAATATTTAGTTTTACCCTTTAATTATATTTTTAAGAAATCTTTGTCTAATGAATAAAAAACATTGCAATCATACAAAGTATATTTTTTCTAAAAACACTGAATTAAAATCACGTAAAAATAATAGCAAAAAAGTAAAAACATGACTAAATGAATTATGCAGTTATTGATAAAAAAAAATCTACATATTTCTAAGAAAGGTTTTTCAAAAATAATACAAATATTTTCAATTATGATACATATTTCAAATGCATAAATAAATAATCAAATATAGATTAAAATCATGAAAAATAATATTTTTTGTAAAGTAGTATTAAAATGAATTATGAAGTCACTGATATAAGCCTCGTGTGACTTGATGGTCATCAGTAGCACTGCATTTTTCATGTTAGCATGTACTGTATAAACGATATATCTCTAAAGACCTCAACGAAGAGAAGATGACAGCACGCAGACGAAGCAGAAACAAGGCAAAATCGCAAGGCCCCAGCACATTCCGTCACGTATTATGCATCCTGGACCTGCTTTGCATACTATATGTGACCACTCCTTTTAGAGGCGGCCTCGGGATGTTGACTATGGAACTCCTGAATAAATAGAGGGAGGCAGGAGCTAAACCTTAGAGCGTAGGGCGAGACTGTGACTAAGTGTGCAGCTCCATGTGTTCTCCTCATGAGCTAAATTGAACTCTGCCTCTGCATGAGTCCTTGCTTCTTGTCTGTTTAATAGATGTTATCACTGTTTGAACCTGACACTTACCAAAAAGTCAACAGCGGTACACAAGGGATAATCCAAATAATAATACAATTTTAACACACAAACGTCAAATTGCACTTTGAACATTTCCACGCTCATATAACAAGAGGGGGTGCTGGAGTAACACAACAAGTACTTTATGTTAGTTCATTATCATTATTATGCCATGTGACTACATTCCATGCTTCGTCTGAGGCCTCTGGTGTCGCAAACTGTACATTGAAATGTTAAAGTCACACACACACAAACAGACACGCGCAGACATGGTGGTCCCCTCAGGGAAGATCATGGGAATGGTAATTTTAGCATGCAGCAGTTGTCGTCTCCAGGGAGACCAGACTGATGGAGGGACGGGAGCATCAGCTGCTCAATTAGAGGTCTGTGTGAGGGGCTTATACGGGAGAGAACACATGAGGCCCTCTCCCTGCGGGATGTGTGTGTGTGTGTTTGTCTAACGAGGAACATCCGCTTACCGTTTTCCATGGCCGCCTCTTCATACTCAGTGGTGGAGGGCAGTGCTGGTACCAAAGGTTCCATGTTCATGATGAGGTTCTTATGGCTCAAAGAGTTGAAGCTTCTACTTTGGCCGAACTGAGCTCTGAAAATGCAAAACATTATCCAGGACTTTAGTTGGGTTTTAGAGAAAAAGGAAAACTGCAATCAGTAGAAATTTGACATATAGTTACTTAGAGCTACAAACCCCGTTTCCATATGAGTTGGGAAATTGTGTTGGATGTAAATATAAACGGAATACAATGATTTGCAAATTGTTTTCAACCCATATTCAATTGAATGTACTACAAAGACAATATATTTGATGTTCAAACTCATAAACTTGTTTTTTTTTTTTGCAAATAATAATTAACTTAGAATTTCATGGCTGCAACTCAGTATTCTTCTTCCTCCAAACACGACAAGTTGAGTTTATACCAAAAAGTTATATTTTGGTTTCATCTGACCACATGACATTCTCCCAATCCTCTGCTGTATCATCCATGTATCCATTTTGGTATAAACTCAACTTGTCGAGTTTGGAGGAAGAAGAATACTGAGTTGCATCCCAAGAACACCATACCTACTGTGAAGCATGGGGGTGGAAACATCATGCTTTGGGGCTGTTTTTCTGCTAAGGGGACAGGACGATTGATCCATGTTAAGGAAAGAATGAATGGGGCCATGTATCGTGAGATTTTGAGCCAAAACCTCCTTCCATCAGTGAGAGCTTTGAATGGTTGACCAAATACTTATTTTCCACCATAATTTACAAATAAATTCTTTAAAATTCCTACAATGTAAATTCCTGGATTTTTTTTTCACATTTTGTCTCTCACAGTTGAAATGTACCTATGATGAAAATTACAGACCTCTGTCATCATTTTAAGTGGGAGAACTTGCACAATCGGTGGGTGACTACTTTTTTGCCCCACTGTATATCATGCAAAAGCGCAGATTCCAACCATTGAAATACTTTATATAGTTCAAGACGTACAGTAAATTGAAAACATCACTGCACATCATATAATGTCAGCTACAGTTTCCAGTTTAAAGATCTACAAAAAATATATGGCAATGTCCGGCGGGCCAGATTTAAAAGATTACCGGGCTGCATGCGGCCTCCGGGCCTTAAAGGGGAACATTATCACAATTTCTGAAGGGTTAAAACCAATAAAAATCAGTTCCCAGTGACTTATTTTATTTTTTGAAGTTTTTCTCAAAATTTTACCCATCACGCAATATCCCGAAAAACGGCTTCAAAGTACCTGATTTTCACCATCGGTATATCCACCCGTCCATTATCCTGTGACGTCACAGCGTGAAACATCCAGAAACAAACATGGCGGATAGCACAGAAAGGTATAGCGATATTAGCTCGGGTTCAGACTCGGATTTCAGCGGCGTAAGCGATTTAACAGATCACGCATGTATTGAAACGGATGGTTGGAGTGTGGAGGCAGGTAGCAAAAACGAAATTGAAGAAGAAACTGAAGCTATTGAGCTATATCACGACAGAAAGCGGCACGGGAGGAAGCGGGGACGAATTCGTCGATCGCCTTCTAACCAACGATTGATATGTGTTTGTTTGGCATTAAATGTGGGTGGAGGGAAAGGCTGGATGCAAATATAGCTACAAATGAGGCATAATGATGCAATATGTACAAACAGATAGCCTAAATATGTCTGATTAGCACACTCCACAAAAGTCAATAACATCAACAAAACTCACCTTTGTGCATTCATGCACAACGTTATAAGTTTGGTGGACAAAATGAGACACAAAAAGAAGTGGCATAAATCACGTCTTAGCCAAGACATCCAGGGGGTTTACCTCGCTCGTCTGCGGGAACTGACTGCCGTCATCCCTGAATAGCTCACGCATTCCGGCAGATTCAGTGGTGGTCTATTTTCCAATATTGCAGATTTCTTTGACTTTATCGTTGGAAATGCATCTGCTTTGAGTGTCGCAGGATATCCACACATTCTTGCCATCTCTGTCGTAGCATAGCTGTCGTCTGTAAAGTGTGCGGAACAAACGAGGGACTTTCGCATCTTTTGGCCAATGGTGCTACTTGAATCCGTCTCTGTTCGTGTTGTTACACCCTCCAACAACACACCGACGAGGCATGATGTCTCCATCCATCCATCCATCCATCTTCTTCCGCTTATCCGAGGTCGGGTCGTGGGGGAATCAGCCTAAGCAGGGAAACCCAGACTTCCCTCTGCCCAGCCACTTCGTCTAGCTCTTCCCGGGGGATCCCGAGGCGTTCCCAGGCCAGCCGGGAGACATAGTCTTCCCAACGTGTCCTGGGTCTTCCCCGTGGCCTCCTACCGGTTGGACGTGCCCTAAACACCTCCCTAGGGAGGCGTTCGGGTGGCATCCTGACCAGATGCCCAAACCACCTCATCTGGCTCCTCTCGATGTGAAGGAGCAGCGGGTTTACTTTGAGTTCCTCCCGGATGGCAGAGCTTCTCACCCTATCTCCAAGGGAGAGCCCCGCCACACGGCGGAGGAAACTCATTTCGGCCGCTTGTACCCGTGATCTTATCCTTTTGGTCATGACCCAAAGCTCATGACCATAGGTGAGGATGGGAACGTAGATCGACCGGTAAATCGAGAGCTTTGCCTTCCGGCTCAGCTCCTTCTTCACCACAACGGATCGGTACAACGTCCCCATTACTGAAGAGGCCGCACCGATCCACCTGTCGATCTCACGATGATGTCTCCAAGGTACGGGAAAACAGTCGAAAAAATGGAAAATAACAGAGCTGATTTGACTTGTTGCGTGTAAAGAGATTCAGAAAATGGCGGATCGCTTCATGTTGTGACGTCACGGGTGAAAGGTCATCGCTCCGACAGGCTATCAACTGAAAGGCGTTTAAATCGCCAAATTCACCCTTTTGGAGTTCGGAAATCGGTTTAAAAAAATATGGTCTTTTTTCTGCAACATCAAGGTATGTAATGGCGCTTACATAGGTCTGGTGATAATGTTCCCCATTAATTTGGCCAGGTCTGTCGTAAGGGGTCCTAAAGTCGGCAGGTGTGTGGTCTAAAAACGTAAATAATCATCCGGGGATCGAATTATGATCGGGTGATAAATCATTGTCATTAATCTCCTTATGTAGTTTTCAGTATCTCCACAAGATGGCAGTAGCTGCATTTGAAGTCTCACAAGTGGTCATTTCAAATATAAACATGTTTAATCACATTAATCACAGGGTTGATGTGGTTTGATATAGATTAATCATAATCACACGATACTGAAGCAGCGATGCATTATGGAACTCAAAAAGTGATACTGTGTCCCTCAAGGGCTCGCTATGTGTGTCCCGAAGCACCAAACAGTGTTTTATCTGGTAGCGCTTCTTTTGGCGTCCGTGTCACCATCATCAATCTAAATAGAACGGAGAAAAAGTAAATTTTGAAGTCCGAGATCATTTGGATCTTATAGCACCAAAAGAGGTGAATGCTATTTTCCTGTTTACTATTTGGCTCAGAGCTGCACGTTTTATATTCCTTTCTGCATAAATATTAAACTTTTTGATTTGCATGTCATATGTAGTGACTTTTTGAATCCAGCAGATGGTGCCAATATGAAACATCAACATAATATCAGTGCAGCGTCAATACAGCCAAAGAGTGTGCCAAACACTCACTCATTACTTGATGTCATTATTATTTTATTCAATGTTAATAGTGTTTTATTTTGCATGAACAAAGAGAGTCAAGAAAGAAGGGAATACAATGCACTGCAAAAACTCAAATCTAAGTAAGATGAAATATCTTAAATAAAGGTGATATTCGCTAATTTTTTTGTCTAAAAAGATAATTCTTCTCACTAAGCAGATTTTATGTTAGAGTGTTTTACTTGTTTTAAGTGTTTTGGTCCTAAATTATCTCAGTAAGATATTACAGCTTGTTTCTGGGATGTTATGACCTATATTGAGTAAAACATGATTGAAACTAGAATATCAACTGTTGCAAAGCTGTGTCATTAACACTCACAAGTATAAAACTACTTTTTTTAAAGTAATAATTTGTTATTTCAAGCATGTAAAAAAAAATCATGACTTTGACACAATTGTGTCTCATTAAAACAGATGACAGCCAAATGGACTTTGCTGTTCTATTTACAATGAATCAATAGAAAAGATGTACTCTTATAGTAGTACAGTTGGCAGAATACAGCAAACTGACAGTTAACATATAAATATTTAACATGTGACATGTCTATCAATTTTTAACAGAAATAGTTCATGCACATTCAGATAAATTCTTCCAAATTACAATTAAAACCATTTTGGCCGGGGGCCGGGCTGTATATATGCACACTAATTGACTGAAAGAGCACACACTTGGCGCGATGATGTCATTTTATTGATGGAAAAATGCATTTTTTAGACAATATGATTTGCCTGAGCGGCTAGGAGACCACGAGAGTAACAAGCGGTTGCCTTTCCATTAATAAGAATATATAAGTTTTTGGTATAATTAAATGTAATGCCGAGCGCATATCATTATGTCAAGATAATGGCACTAGCATTTACTTCATTTAAGAATATTTTTCAACATATTGAGCAAAAAGATATATATTTTTTTCCTCCCAAGAAAAGTGCACTTGTTATTAGTGAGAATATACTTATTTTAAGGTATTTTAGGATTTACTTGTTTTGGAAAGTCTTGACAAGCCAAATTTTCTTGTTCTATTGGCAGATAATTTTGCTTAGTTAAAAAAAAAAAAACCCTCATTTTAAAAATTGCTTTTGTTGTTTTTGAAAATTGACTTTTTGCAGTGTGTTCCCTCCATTATTGTGGGGGTTATGTTCTCGACCCCACCATTGTACAGGTTAATTTCCTAGAAGTAGAGACACTGTGTATTTTCTATCTTTTTTTATATATTATCAAAGAGGGAATGCACTTTTTTATTTTTTCTGCCTGTATTCAAAATTCTTCCGTAGGACATGAACACGTCTTTCTTTTTTTATATATTCTAACTCGTAAAAGAACGCTAGCAAAAATCTGCTTACAATGTCGAGTATGGTAGTCGCTGTATTCTGCCTATAAAGCCCTTAAAAAACATCCAAACACCTCCATCAATGTTTTATATAAAGGCTGTAAGTAGAGATGTCCGATAAATCAGCCGATAAATGCTTCAAAATGTAATATCGGAAACTATCCGTATCGGTTTCAAAAAGTAAAATAAATGACTTTTTAAAACGCAGCTGTACGGAGCGGTACATATCTGGTAAAACATGGACTTAGGGAGAAGTACAGAGCAGTTGCGTCTCCTTCCCCTCTCCGCTCTCCCACACGCAACACAGGAGTTCACGACTGCAGCATGAGTGGTTTACTGGCGACGCTTGATGACCTCATCAAACTGTTGCGAGCCAACATAACAACAACACGAGTGTGTTGTTGCCGGTGCTGTAGTCGTGGCAAACAAGCAAGTTCACTCTGTGACTGACTAACGACACCATGTCTATGGTTTGGGATTATTTTAAAGTGTGTCTGACGGATAAAAAATTGTCAATTCGCAATGACTGCAAAAAGTTGGTTATGCGAGGGGGAACCAAGCAATTTGATCTCCCTCCTCTTCAAGAATCATAAGGACATACACAATGAATATAAGCGGAAGATGGATGAAAAGCAAACAGTGAAAAAAAGTAGTACCACAAAGTTTTCGCTTAAAGATGCCGGCGAGAAAAAACAAAAATACAACAAAAACCACCCCGGGGCGAAAGCCAATACAAAATAGAAAAAGCTACGGTGGAGTTTAGTGTGGCTAGTCTGCCCTGCATGGCACACACTTTGCAGCTTGCAGTGAGCGGAGGTGCCCTGTCTCAACGCAGCATTTCAGAAGCTCTGACTTGACTGCTAGGCCACTTCAAGCACTCACCACTAGCTTGCAGCATATTTTTGTTACTCATACAAATACGTTAGAGCAGGGCAGATTCAGCCCAGTTTATAATTTCCTGTTATACAGTATGCCAGGCAGTCTTGCACTAAAGGAGGACTATGTTATTGTGTGCCTTCATTGTTTTTGTAGCTGTTGTTTTGAGGCATGTTTAAAAAATATAAAAAATAATGCACTTAATGAAGTCAAAGTATAGTATTTCACACAGTTGTAGTGGGTATCAGGATTATCTCAGGGAGAGCATGTCCCAAATTCCAAGCTGCTGTTTTAAGGCATGTTGAAAAAAAAATAATGCACTTTGTGACTTCAATAATATGGCAGTGCCATGTTGGCAGTTTTTCCATAAATGGAGTTGAAGTTGTTCTCTTATTTTGGAAAACCTTGTTACATTGTTTAGTGTATCCAGTGGGGTATCACAACAAAATTAGGCACAATAATGTGTTAACTTCACGACTGTATATATCGGTATCGGTTGATATCGGAATCGGTAATTAAGAGTTGGACAATATCGGACATCTGTAGTTAGCAGTTTTTGGATGGTTATGTAAAGGGCTTTAATAACTGACTCCAATGTAAGGTTACTTTTATTTAAGTTTATTTGCGACTTAGAATGAACTAAAAAACATACATACGTTTTCTTGTCTCTCATAATGACTGTGAACAAGATGCAAAATTATAAAAAAGAATTGCAGTTTCCCTTCAAATTTTTTTATAAGCCTTCCACAAAGCTTTCACACGCTTACAAACACTCCCTATGCTCCTACAACACTTCATACTCTCTCTAAAAATCTATATATTTTTAACATTAAAATGGGTGCTCAGTTCTCGATCCTGTAGACCACCTTAATAAATACCATCATGGTATTGCTAACCAATACATTTCTGTTTTTCCAAACACACATTTATCCACGATAATGTGGACTTAATCCTTATTAATGTCATATTCTCGGTCATCAGTGCTATTAATGCCGACTGTGCAGTTTGCTCCTGGCACCGATTAGAACGTTGGTTCTGTTGTTGCAGTGTGGTGCTATAGCCCCTTAACCATACTTGCCAACCTTGAGACCTCCAAATTCGGGAGATGGGGGGGATTTTGAGGTGGAAGGGGTTGAGGTGGGCGGGTTGGTGGGGGGCGGGGTTTGGTGGTAGCAGGGGGTGTATATTATAGCGTCCCGGAAAAGTTAGTGCTGCAAGGGGTTCTGGGTATTTGTTCTGTTGTGTTACAGTGTGGATGTTCCCCCGAAATGTGTTTGTCATTCTTTTTGGTGTGGGTTCACGGTGTGGCGCATATTTGTAACAGTGTTCAAGTGGTTTATACGGCCACCCTCAGTGCGACCTGTATGGCTGTTGACCAAGTATGCGTTGCATTCACTTGTGTGTGTCTGTAAAAGCCGCAAATATTCGCTGACTGCGCCGGCACGCTTTTTGTATGGAGGAAAAGCAGACGTGACGACAGGTTGTAGAACAGTGGTTCTCAAATGGGGTACTTGAAGGTATGCCAAAAGATACGTGAGATTTAAAAAAAAAAAACTGAAAATAGCAACAAATCAAAAATCCTTTAGAAATATATTTATTGAATAACACTTCAACAAAATATGACTGTAAGTTCATAAATTGTGAAAAGAAATGCAAAAATGCAATATTCAGTGTTGACAGCTAGATTTTTTTGTGGACATGTTCCATAAATATTGATGTTTAAGATTTCTTTTTTTATGAAGAAATGTTTGGAATTAAGTTCATGAATCCAGATGGATCTCTATTACAATCCCCAAAGAGGGCACTTTAAGTTGATGAGTGTGTGTAGAAATCTTTATTTATAATTGAATCACTTTTAAGTTTTTCAACAAGTTTTTAGTTATTTGTATATCTTTTTTTCCAAATAGTTCAAGAAAGACCACTACAAATGAGCAATATTTTGCACTTTTATACAATTTAATAAATCAGAAACTGAAGACATAGTGCTGTATTTTACTTCTTTATCTCTTTTTTTCAACCAAAAATGCTTTGCTCTGATTAGGGGGTACTTGAATTTAATAAATGTTCGCAGGGGGTACATCACTGAAAAAAGATTGAGAACCACTGTTGTAGAGAACGTTAAAGGCAATATTGATGTTGAGGTGGAAATCGGGAGAATGGTTGTCCCGGGAGATTTTTGGGAGGGGCACTGAAATTCGGGAGTCTCCCGGATAAATCGGGCAAGTATGCCCTTAACACAAATGTCACGTAACAAAGTAGAGGAGCTCAGACAAATTAAAGGGATAAAAACTGCATTTCCTTTTGATTGCTGCGAGTTGACCTTACCTGCGCACCTCAGGTGGCTCTCTCTGGATTTTAGAACTGGCCTCTATCACCTCCTTGGCGACTCTTCCACTGCAAATACACACATTTTTGTCAATTTTTTGGGGGTGATATTTCACCCATTTGGTTCTGTTTGCAGGTCATTTCCTGGCTCAGCACACTGCAAAAACTGAAATCCAAGCAAGATTAAATATTTCAAATAAGAGTGATATTTGCTTATTTTCTGTCTGATAAGATAATTCTTCTCACTAAACAGATTTTATGTTAGTGTTTTACTTGTTTTAAGTGTTTTGGTCCTAAATGATCTCAGTAAGATATTACAGCTTGTTGCTGAGATTTTATGACCTATATTAGGTAAAACATGCTTGAAACTAGAATATCAACTGATGCAAAGCTGTGTCATCAACACTCAGAATTATAAAACTGCTTTTTCAAAGTAATAATTTCTTGTTTCAAGTATGAAATAAAAAAAATCATGACTTTGACAGAGTTGTGCCTCATACTAAAACAGATGACAGCCAAATGGATTTTGCTGTCTTTATTTCAATAAAACAATATAAAAGATGTACTCTTATAGTAGTACAGTTGGCACAGTACAGTAAACTGACGGTTAATATTCAAACATTTGACATTTCAAACAATTTTGAACAGAAATAGTTCATGAATTCTTCAAATTACAATATATATATATATATATATATGTGTGTGTGTGTGTGTGTTCCTTGCGCACTAATTGACTGAAAGAGCAACCACTTGGCGCGATTATGTCATACAGTATTATGGATGGAAAAATGCCTTTTTAGACCATATGATTTGCCTGAGCGGCTCGTTGACCCCGAGAGTAACAAGCGGTTGCCTTGTTGCCTTTCTATTAAGAAAAATAAACTAGTTTTTAGTAAAAGTTTGCTGGTTTCAAGAAATGTAATGCATATCTGTCAAGATAATGGGACTAGCATTTACTTAATTTAAGACTATTTTTCAACATACTGAGAAAAAAAGTGTTTTTTCTCTTGTTATGAGTGAGAAATACACTTATTTGAAAGTATTTTGGGGTTCATTGGGGTTAGCTAATTTTTCTTGTTCTGGAAAGTCTTGACAAGCTCATTTTTCTTGTTCTACTGGCAGATAATTTTGCTTAGTTCAAGTAAAATACCCGAAATGTTTGTTTTTTTTCCCCTTGTTTTTTAACACTGACTTTTTGCAGTGCAGCTCCATTAGCGTGATTGCTGGGTGAGGTTCCGGACCACGAAGGTCCAAAGCAGCCCGGCCACAGCATCCCACACTAGCCTATTGTGGCTGAGATTGATGGTTACGTCGTAAATAGAGGTAGGGGGGAAGGCGCCAACTATAAAATACACATTGGCAGGTGAATCTAGGGGCTGGAAAAGCATGAAAAGCTAAGCTTCAGATAGAGTAGATAAGTGCCTAATCCGCTCTGGTTTGTAGAAATTGCCTTCGTTTGCGAGGTAGAAATCTGTTTTCTGTGTGTACAGATCACGAGTGAGCGCATCCATGTAGTGCTAGCACCACAAGAAAACACTCAGCTTTGAGCCGTTAAGCTGATGAAATACTCGCTGGTCATTTGGAGCTCACGGGAGAACAACCCGGCAGCCCGCTGGAGAGCTTTTGTTTGTCTGAGAGAACATGCACAAATGTTCTATGTCATATTGGGGTCAGGGAAGGGATGCAGGCACTGATGCTGTCAGTCAACACATAGTTGGAACTGAACGATGCTCATCAACGGAGGGAGGGCAATACTATGGTACGTTAATATTTGCTGTCGCGGCCAAGCCATTTTAGTTTATGTATAATATACAGCGTTTCCCATTGCCATCTATCTGTGGGAGTGGGTTGCACTGCAAAAACTGAAATTTAACTAAGATTAAATATTTCAAATAAGGGTGATATTTGCTTATATTCTGTCTGATAAGGTAATTATTCTCACTAAGCAGATTTGATGTTAGAGTGTTTTACTTGTTTTAAGTGTTTTGGTCCTAAATGATCTCAGTAAGATATTACAGCTTGTTGCTGAGATTGTATGACCTATGTTGGGTAAAACTGTCAAGACTGGGATTTTGATGAGGTTTGTTTTCCAGTGGTGCAAAGCGACTGGACTGGACACAACGTGAAAGTAATGACGTATTTTAATTTTAACACTCAAAATTACTACAAAAACAAAGGGCGCGCGCGCACAAGGCGGGTAACAAACTTAACATAGGAACAAAACTAACACATAAACAGACTAAGGACATGAAACAAAACTACACTTCCCGTGACGTGACAAGCATGCAACTATGGCAAGAAATGAGCAATCAAGAATGTGTAGAGGGTGATGTCGCCAGGCTGACTGCCTGGCAACTGCAGGCTTAAATGGTGACGTGGTGATTGAAAACAGGTGCATGAGTCCAAGTGAATCAGGTGCGTGAGTTGTGAGAACAGGTGAACTGATTGGTAGTCATGGAAACAAAAACAAACCAGGGTGCGCAAAAACAGGAACTAATGGCGTCAAAAACAAAACAGAACATAGCTAAACAGAACATGATCACAAAGACATGACAAAAGCATGCTTGAAACTACAATAGCAACTGTTGCAAAGCTGTGTCATCAACACTCACAAGTATGAAACTACTTTTTTAAAGTAATAATTTCTGATTTCAAGCATGTAAAAAAAAAAATCATGACTTTGACACAATTGTGTCTCATATTAAAACAGATGACAGTCAAATGGACTTTGCTGTTTTATTTGCAATTAAACAATAGAAAATACGTACTCACATAGTTTTTTAGACTTTTATTAATAGATTGCACATGCAGTACAAATTCTGTATAATTGACCGCTAAATGGTAATACCCGAATAAGTTTTTCAACTTGTTTAAGCCAGAGTCCACGTTAATCACTTCATGGTACAGTTGTTATTAGTGACAATATACTTATTTTAGAGTATTTTTGGGTTCATTGAGGCTAGCCAACTTTACTTGTTTTAGAAATTCTTAACAAGCCAAATTTTCGTGTTCTTTTGGCAGATAATTTTGCTTAGTTAAAAAAAATACCCCTCATTTTCTTTTTTTTTCTTGTTTTTGCAGTGAATCATGCAAATTACTGCACACTGCAAAAAGTTAGTGTTCAAACACAAGAAAAAACAAAACAAAAATTAGGGGTATTATTTTTTAACTGAGTAAAATTATCTGCCAATGGAACAAGAAAATGTGGCTTGTCAAGACTTTCCCAAACAAGTTAAATTAGCTAACCTCAATGAACTCCAAAATACCTTAAAATAAGTATATTCTCACTAATAACAAGTGTACTTTTCTTGGTAGAAAAAAATGTGACCATTTGCTCAATATGTTGAAAAATATTCTTTAAATTAAGCAAATGCTCGTGCCATTATCTTGACAAAATTATATCATGATTTTTTTTTTTAAAGCTAGAAATGAGAAATTATTACTTTAAAAAGTAGTTGTATATTTGTGAATGTTGATGACACAGCTTTCCATCAGTTGATATTCTAGTTTCAAGCATGTTTTACTCTATATAGGTCATAGAATCTCAGCAACAAGCTGTAATATCTTACTGAGATCATTTAGGACCAAAACCCTTAACACAAGTAAAACACTCTAACATAACATCTACTTAGTGAGAAGAATTATCTTATCAAATAGAAAATAAGCAAATATTACCCTTATTTGAGATATTTCATCTTACCTAGATTTCAGTTTTTGCAGTGTTGGCCATGATGTACGTGCATGCAATTTCTATAGATGCTATGTCAGGCAGCAAGTAAGAAATAAATAAAGAGGAATACAAATTCTTCAGTAGCTTCTGTTTGCGCTTTTGCAGCAAGTAAGAAATAAATAAAGAGGAATACAAATTCTTCAGTAGCTTCTGTTTGCGCTTTTTATTTTATGTCACAAGCAAGATGGAACTACTGGTGATTGCTTTTAGATAGGGGAGGGGCCCACAGCGGCAGCTGCTGCTTGTTGAAAAACTCCCCTGCAACATCCTTTTGAGTCAAAATCCCTAATAAGAAAAAGAAAACGTTTTGTTTTTAAAAAAAAAAGACAATCTAGAAGGGTCTGATTAAGGCTAAATATTGTGAAAAAGTCACTCAGTTGGCAACACTGATACCTCTTGCCACGTCTTCTTCTTCTCTGGCAGACCAGGGCCCTCATGTATCAAGCTTGCTTAAGCACAAAAACCTGGCATAGGACTTTTTTCCCGGCAAAGATGAGATGTGTGAGATGTGTAAATTCAACTTCATGCTTCACGTATGCACATTTTGGCAGGCTGTGGATACTTTTGACGACACACAGAGGTGGTCGTTTGGGCTTTGCCAACATTTGATTTCAACAATGTAAAGAAGATCAAGCCAAGGAAACAAAATGTCCTTTTTCCGCCAATGCATAAAATGCAAAATATTCATAATAATCATACTTGCCAACCCTCCCGATTTTCCCGGTAGACTCCTGAATTTCAGTACCCCAGCCGAAAATCTTCCGGGGCAGCCATTCTCCTGAATTTCTCCCGATTTCCACCTGGACAACAATATTGGGGCGTGCCTTTACCGTCCTCTACAACCTGTAGTCACGTCCGCATTACCTCTACACAAACTGCGTGTGGGCCCAGTCACATAATATATGCGGCTTTAACACACACACAAGTGAATGCAATGCATATTTGGTCAACAGCCATACAGGTCACACTGAGGGTGGCCATATAAACAACTTTAACATTGTTACAAATATGCGCCACACTGTGAACCCACACCAAACAAGAATGACAAACACATTTCGGGAGAACATCCGCACCGTAACACAACACAAACACAACAGAACAAATACCCAGAAACCCTTGCAGCACTAACTCTTCCGGGACGCTACAATATACACCCCCCGTTACCACCAATCCCCCCACCCACCTCAACGCCCCCCACCCCTATCTCCCAAATTTGGAGGTCTCAAGGTTGACAAGTATGATAATATTTGTGAGGACATACTGTACATGAATTTATGTGGGCCAGGGGTCCTGGGGGCCGCACTGGGTTAAAACAATTTGGCCGGGGGCCGGGCTGTTTATATATATATATATATATATATATATATATATATATATATATATATATATATATATATATATATATATATATATATATATATATATATATATATATATATATATTTTCCTCGCACACTAATTGACTGAAAGAGCGCGCTCACCCGACACTGCGGAGCGAGCGTGATGATGTAACGTTATCGATGGGAACATGCATTTGTAGACAATACCATTTGCCTCAGCGGCTAGGAGAAACCGTGAGTAACAAGCGGTAGAAAATGGATTAGAAAACACAGATTTTGAAAAGAAAAAAAAAGAAAAAATGGTTGTTGTCTTTTTAACGTGAGACTTCCCGCAGGCCGAATTTTGGACACTAGCGGGCTGTAGTTTGGGGATCCCTGATCTAGGCGATCATTTTGCCACCTATTGCTGTCAAAACGTGTTTCTGTGATTCTTCTCCTTGGCCATGTCAGTCGGACAGCAGACCGAGGTGGATGTCACATATATGGCCATAGTACCGCCAGCTCTCCCGGGTTGTATTAATACATTTTGTAATAAACAAGAGCCAAGTCTTTCATATCCTTTGTGATATCCTGGCATATTAAATCATTTTGTGCTTGGGGGGGAGGAGGGAGAAGAAATCATGAAGGACGAAAGGAGGAAGGATCTTTATTGTCATTGCCCAAGTACAAGGACATTGCATTTACATCACAAACCTGTCAAGATTAGACAAAAATTGTACGGGGTAACAAAACAGGAACGCTGATGGGTCGCCACTTACAGCACCCCGTAAAATGTGATAAAAAGGTAGACGTGTGGGGACAAAAAAAATGTTGATCTCAGACTGGGCTCCTATTGGGTGGGCCAAGTCTGGAGTGAGCGAAAAAAAAAACTCGATAACAAAGCATATATACACATTACCACGTAGAATTCGAGGCAGCACAGTGGAAACAGGGGTGAGAGCATGTGCCTCACAATACGAAGGTCCTGAGTATTTCTGGGTTCCATCACGGGCTCCCAATCTTTCTGTATGGAGTTTGCATGTTCTCCCCGTTACTGTGTGGGTTCCTTCCGGGTACTCCGGCTTCCTCCCACCTCCAAAAACATGCACTTGGGGATAGGTTGACTGGCAACACTACTGTAAATGGGCCCTAGTGTGTGGATGTGAGTGTGAATGTTGTCTGTTTATCTCAATGACGTGCAGTCAGGGGAGGCAGGTGAGGCAGTGCCTCACGTGCCATCATGGAAAGAAAAAAATGTGAAAAGAAAAAAAAAATTAAATTGTTGTATGTATCCAGTGATTATAGTTTATAAAGTTATTTTCCATTTAACTTCACCAGTTTTAAATAATTTTTATTCAAAATCGCAGAATTTTCACATTTGCTGTTCAAATACTGAGAAGAGACTTGCGGTGAGTCAGCAGCCAGTTGAGCCTCCACATGGATTGCGCAATGACTCGGCTAACTGCTGGCTGATGAGCAGTGAGACCCTGTTGCTTTATGAATTACATTATACATTTCCATAGTTTAGTTAGCTGAAGTATATAATGTACAGTGTATTTTGTCAACAACTGTATGTGTGTAACGTATTTCTTGAGCTGGGCAATCATAAAACGGCTGCGAAGATGCACTGTGTGAGGCACCTGTTCTCCCCCCTCCTGGTGGTAGAGGGCGCTAGTGATCCCAGAGATCATTCTTGCGAATACTCGGCTGCAGAAGACGTGACAACAAGCTACAGTTAGCAATTCAAGTGCAGCGGCAGCAATCGTTTATTTTTTCCTCTTTTAACATGGATGATTACATATCCAAAATAATACGGTTTTCTAAACTGGACTTTCAATCGAAGCAGGAGGTAATAATTAAAGGAAGACCAACGCCGGAGCTAAAAGGTTTGCTTCAGACAGTGATCTCCATCACGACAGACAGACTTTTAAAACCGAAGAAAGATAAGGAATACTTCTATACACAAGTTATCGATGCTTTTGTTCAGAAGGAGCGGAGCATGGACTTCATTTATAAGTAAAGGTAAGACCATAATAAACGTTTTATTTTTAATTAAATGTGTATTTTTGTGTGCTAGTTTGTATGTGTAAAGAATGCGGGTATTGTCATGATCCGTGGTCCTGATCATGTTTTTGTGCTATTTCTGTTTGTTTGGACTCCCTTTGTTGTTTGTGCACCTTGTGAGTTAGTTTCGTCACCATGGTTACTTGATTTTCACCTGCCGTGCACGCACACCTGTTACTCATCAGAGACTCTATTTAAGCCTATCTTTGTTCTCACTCGTTCTTCCTTCATTGCGTTTGCTGCATGCAACCTGTTTCACGTGAGTTTTCTGCCTAGTCTCGAGTTTTTGCCAGTGTTTTGACCACATTAGTCTTGTTAGTTTTCTGTGCTAAGTGTTTAGCCTTAGCTTCTACGTGCGACCGGCACGCATCCGCTTTTGTTGTCGTATGAGTTTTAAGAGTTACTGTAAATAAATCATTTCCTACCACACGTCTTGGTCTGGAGCCGTCCGTTCTGCATTGCGGGAGAACAATCCCGCATAAAGATGCGACCCCCACGTGACAGATATGAGCTTTTAAACATAACCCGTTAACTGCTGCCAATCAAATTGTGAATAAGATACTCTTTAGTGTTCATATGTTTATAAATCTGACTGTGCACCTCAGTGCCTCACCAGCCATGAACCTCACCGCACGTCACTGTGTTGGCCCTGCGATGAGATGGCGACTTGTCCAGGGTGTACACCGCCTTCCGCCCGATTGTAGCTGAGATAGGCTCCAGCACCCCCCGTGACCCCGAAAGGGATAAGCGGTAGAAAATGGATTGATGGATGGAAATTAATTTAAGTTAAAAAAAAATAAAATCCAAAAGTATCTATGCCTCACCTGGTGTTTAGTTCACCGCACGTCACTGCGAGTCACCGCCAAGCAAAAACCGCGCATGCTCAGAAAACTACCGTCATATTTACCTCCTGTCCGAGCACCCATCGGCAGAAATGTAGATGGCCGCCTATGGTGGTGGGGTAAGTGTGTGTGTGTGTTTGTTTGGCATGTATTTTCCGTGAATGCATGTATAAAAGTTGGTATGGTATGTGTGTGTTAGCCTGTTCCACGACCTTGGTGCTCTCGCAATCATAACACAGCCAGTCAGTCCAGCAAAAGTAAAAAAAACAACAGGTGTGTGTCTATGAGAGACAGGCAAGGAGTTTGCTGCGTCTTTGCTGCACTGTCCTCTGGGAGAGTCTCCAAGCAACGGAGAAGCGGTGAGTAGACAGGGACCGCCCGCCTCAACCCGTTTGGTTGGAGCGACTGCACCTTTTTAATCACTTGTCTGTTTTGGCAATGTACATCCATCTTCTTCCTGACGCCCGACCACTTCTATTTTTATCACAGCTTGAGAATCCGGCAGTACACAGCAATTTCAACACGCTGTGGTTTGCTCCGAACACGGGAAATAAACACCTCCCACTGATTTGTGGTTGCCACAACTTGCAGGGCTTAAACACATGGCTACTTTCAATATGATTTGCGTTTTTAAAAAGGGGCGTAACCTGGGCGTGATCTCGGCGTCCCATGCCAAGCCAACTCCTGATTGATTGATTGCGATGTAATAAAGAACGGACACTTTAATACAGGGTTGTCAAACTCCTTTTAGATCGGGGACCACATGGACAAAAATCTACATCCAAGTAGGCGCGACTGGTAAAATCACGGCACGATAACTTAAAAATAAAGACAACTTCATATTGTTTCCTTTGTTTAAAAATAGAAGAAGCACATTCTGAAAATGTACAAATCATAATGTTGTTGTTTTTTACACTTACATGTTGTGGTTAAAAAGTTCATTCATTCATTCATTCATTTTCTTCCGCTTATCCGAGGTCGGGTCGCGGGGGCAGCAGCCTAAGCAGAGAAGCCCAGACTTCCCTCTCCCCAGCCACTTCGTCCAGCTCCTCCCGGGGGATCCCGAGGCGTTCCCAGGCCAGCCGGGAGAAAAAATTGTCTCCCCAACGTGTCCTGGGTCTTCCCCTCGGTACCATGAATTGATTTACGTGGACCCCGACTTAAACAAGTTGAAAAACGTATTCGGGTGTTGCCATTTAGTGGTCAATTGTACGGAATATGTACTGTACTGTGCAATCTACTAATAAAAGTTTCAATCAATCAATCAAAGGCCTCCTGTCGGTTGGACGTGCTCCTAACACCTCAATAGGAAGGCGTTCAAGTGGCATCCTGACCAGATGCCCGAACCACCTCATCTGCCTCCTCTCGATGTGGAGGAGCAGCGGCTTTACTCTGAGCTCCTCCCGGAAGACAGAACTTCTCACCTTCCGGCTCAGTTCCTTCTTCACCAAAACGGATCGATACAGCGTCCGCATTACTGAAGACGCTGCACCGATCTGACTGTCGATCTCACGATCCACTCTTCCCTCACTCGTGAACAAGACTTCGAGGTACTTGAACTCCTCCACTTGGGGCAAGATTAACAAGGTTAAGTTATTTGTCGTATTTTATATTTTCTGAAAAAATGACGTAAATAATGTTCATCAATCAACTCATTGGTGTTAATTTCCAATTAAGATAAAAAATGATATCAAAATCAAATTACAGGATGTTATTTATGTGTTTTGATCATTTTCCACAACTGATGTACTAACATCATGTGGTTTATGTTGTACATATGTAGCATCATCTACAAATAATTTCTATTGCGCAACCCAGTGGACACATTTCGAACATTTGTCTTTATTTAAAAAATTTCAGGTACATTTTCATACTTAGCAAACTCATCCCACAGGCCAAATAGAACCTTTTTGTGGGCCTGATCCGGCCCCTCGGCCCGTACGTTTGACACCACTGCTTTAATACATCCGAATTTTTACTTGTGTACGGAGTTTTCTGGATTTGAACGTACGTCTATTTTTAGTAGGAAATCCACGCAACTGTTGTTACATGAGGGCCCGGGTGCACTTTAAGGTGTGAAAAGCATGTGCCATCTACTGTACGAAGTTGTAACAACAAGCTAGATTCAAAGACAGTCCTGTTATAATGTGTTGATAATGAGTGATTTGATGTTGGGGCAGCAGCACCAGCAAAAGGGACTTAAACCAGATTGACAAACTGATCCGGAAAGCCGGCCAAACTATTGGCACGCAGTTGGCGGCGTTTGTGTCAGGGAGGGACAGGAGAACACTTGAAAAATTGCTGGGCATCAAGGTCTATCCTGCCCACCCACTCCACCAGACAATAGAGGGACAGCGGAGTTCATACTCCAGCTTAATTCCCACAGTGTTCCATTCAAGAACTCCTTCATTCCGCACAGCTGTATAATCACTCGCCATACAGCAATAGATGATATCTGTCTACTACCTGACCGCTTCTATGTTACCATCTCTCTTTGTTTATAATGTATATTTTCTGCTGGATCTACTCTTTATTTTATGTTGCCCTTTTTTTATTTGTTATTTTTTTGATGCAGCTGTTACATATACTATAATATTGTACATGGTAATTGTTATATATATATATATATATATATATATATATATACTAATATAATATATCAGTATATTTTATATACCGTATTTCCTTGAATTGCCGCCGTTATCCGCATGCCTTGTTTTACCGCCGGGTCAAACTCGCTTTGCAAAATAATTAGCGCAAGCTTAGAATTACTGCCGGGTCAAACTTGTTTAGCAAAATAATTAGCACATGCCTCGGTTTACAGCTGGGTCATACTTGTCATGTCACGAGTGTGTAACACGAGTGGGAAATAAGCCATATTTCCTGTCATGGCATCCCCTCATATTACCTGCGCCGTTTCCACGTTTAATCTCGCGAGTTTAACACAGGCGCTCACGTGACCCGCTGTAGCCTATCGCGCTCAATATAATCCAGCGTTCCAAGAAGGCTGCCAGGTGCGGTGGCTAAGCCTGGGGACATCTGAAGCCGGTATGTTTTAAAGTTGTCGTTTGCCTGCATATTGTAAAAACAACCGTCCAACATTTTACAACTAATTGTAAATTTATAGGTGCTGACCATCAGGGCCGAGTTGCGATGAGAGAGTGTGGCTATGTTAAGATATTAAGCCGAGTTGGTAAGTAAATTTGTTTGCTAATAGTAGCTACTAGCCGTACCCATGTATTTTCTATGGGCGGTTAGCATCGGGTTTTAATCCCATTTCCTCCAATGTTTCTGATCTGATTGAATTTATATGTATGTCAAGTCTTTATTTTGGGTACTTACATACAGTGACTGAGTGTTGTGGCGTTTTAAGGCCATCCGCATTTTTCATGCTACATATTAACTGTTCTGAAGGTTTGCATATTTATGTATTTGTTCTTTTAGTTCTACAAATAGGAGATTGTTTCTGTTAAGGGTTTGATTATTATTTATTTCTATTTCATATGTGCCGTTTGGAAAGGTAAAATTTGTTTCTTTAAGTTGTTTACTATTTCTACGGCTTCGGTTGCTATGGTTACGGGCAGTTCCGTTTCCGCCGGCACGTTAAACAAAGTGTTAAAAGAGTTCTGGCATTAACAAGCAACGGTAATACTACACGGTTGCAGTTCAGAGAAATAACCACAGTAAGCTTCTTATTTCAGTGTGTTATAAGTGACAGTTTATAAGTTGCAGTCTTTAAAGTTTAGGACGTTTGAGCACTCACGTTGCCAGTAGATGGGACGGGTGTGCTAACCGCAGCTCGTACGTGTGTTTGTTTGTTGCACAGTGACTTCATGAACGGCAGGTTTAGTCATGTATTAGTTTAGTTTGTTAAAGACTCCCTGTGACTGTTTACTATTTGGAGAGGGAGTGTGGAACATTATAAAGAGTTTAGTTGTGTGCTATCGTGGCTACATTGCTGCGAGGGAAGTGGACAGCTCGAGTTAGGGAGGTAGCGTGTGAGTGGGGACGAGTGTGTGAGTGTAATTAATGTGTGTTTATTATTGTCTGGTTATTGTATGTTTATGTGGTGTATATAGTAAATTGTTCAACTATAAAAGACGTCTCCTCTCACTCTATTAGACTAGATTTATTGGGTAAATAGTGAATAATTGGAGCATCCCCCCAAGGTAAAATACGGTCCTTTACAGGCTCCCGTACATTAACGTTTTTTTTTATTAAATGTGCTTTTCATGCATGATATCCTTACATCACACTCAAATTTATAAGCGCAGGCCTAAATTTACCGCATGCCTTTGGTAAGCGCCGGAGTGAGAAGAGGTTTTAAAATAATTAGCGCATGCTTACTTTTACCGCATGCCTTTGGTAAGCGCAGGAGTGAGAAGAGGTTTTAAATTAATTAGCGCTCCGGCGGCAAATTCAAGGAAATACGGTATATATATATTGTGAGAGGCGGGGCGTGGTCAAGCGCCGCCTGCCGGCGATGGCATGCGCAGGAGCCGGCTGGAAGCAAGATGACAGGTGAGTGGATACCTCAGCTGGAATGAGTTATCTAATCACCTGTCTCTATTTAGCAGCGTTGGTGACTGCAGGGCGGGGCTGAAAAGCCAGAAGGACCCCAGGAGGTGCTGAGGACCCCAGAAGGGTTGTGAGAGGACTGAGCGAGTTAAAAACTTTGTGAGTGAACGAACTAAGACTGAAAAGACTTGGGGAGTGAACGAAGAAGATGAACTGTTGTGAAAATTAAAAATGAAAAGAAAATCGTTTTGGGAACAAACAAAAGAAGAAGTATTGTGTGTAAAAAGATTAAAAATAATTGTCAACTTGAACTCCTGCTGTGATCCTTCGGTCCTGAAGACCCCACGACACAAACCTGTCACATATATATATATAAAATATTTAAATATTACATATTTGTTCCAAACGTGTATATTTTATATTGCTACTATGGTACATTTTTAGTCTACTTTATACCTGCAATATTCTTTCCATCCTTATCCTTTCCATCCTTTGTAACAGAGCTACTGTGTGTGAACAATTTCCCTTGTGGATCAATAAAGTTTGTCTAAGTCTAAGTTAAGTAAGGGCGAAGTGGTAGCTCCAATTTCATTTGTGGTGCTCCAAATTTTTGGGGTGAATATTTGGGAAATCCTGATGCATTTTGCTTTCATTTTGGCTTTGGTGTGTAATTGTGTTAAAATAAATAGTAAAAATTAGTTATGCACCTTGTGATAGGTTGATTGGCAACACTAAATGGGCCCTAGTGTGTGAATGTGAGTGTGAATGTTGTCTGTCTATCTGTGTTGGCCCTGCGATGAGGTGGCAACTTGTCCAGGGTGTACGTCCGCCTTTCGCCCGATTGTAGCTGAGATAGGCTCCAGCATCCCCCGTGACCCCAAAAGGGACAAGCGGTAGAAAATGGATAGATCGATGGATGATCAAGGAGTACATTTTTCTTTCATTTTGGCTTTGGTGTGTAATTGTGTTAAAATTAATAGTAAAAGTAGCAAATGGGTTGTACTTTATTTATAGCGCTTTTCTACCTTCAAGGTACTCAAAGCGCTTTGACACTATTTCCACATTCTCCCATTCACACACACATTCACACACTGATGGCGGGAGCTGCCATGCAAGGCCCTAACCACCACCCATCAGGAGCAAGGGTGAAGTGTCTTGTTCAAAGACACAACGGACGTGACGAGGTTGGTAGAAGGTGGGGATTGAACCAGGAACCCTCAGGTTGCTGGCACGGCCACTCTCCCAACTGCACCACACCGTCACTAGTAAATAGTTTAAGTTCTATTATAGGGCGGTTACTTTTTTTTTTCCTACACTACAGTCAAAAATGTTAATAAAAGTTTAATGCATAGCTTAAATATTTAAAAATGAAGTAGAAATAAAGACCAGAAAAATTACGTAGCGAGATGGATGGGCAGATAGAGGGCAGCAACATACTTACACAAACGGCAGATAGGAATAACAACTAGCAGCATAAGAGTAAGAAAATGCGTCACCTGTATCGGAACCTGCTGCCCTTGAAGAAGATGTTGCTGCTCGACATTGTCTTTATCTGACTTGACTTTGCACACCTATCAGGAAGAAGAAACACACATCATCAAAGTGCACGTTAGTGTCATTTGCATGATTTATTATTGCTGAGCACCAGCATGTCTCATGCTAATCCAGGGATCGGTAAGCCAAAATGTTGAAAGAGCCATATCCATCCATCCATCTTCTTCCGCTTATCCGAGGTCGGGTCGCGGGGGCAGCAGCCTAAGCAGGGAAGCCCAGACTTCCCTCTCCCCAGCCACTTTGTCCAACTCTTCCTGGGGAATCCCGAACGTTCCCAGGCCAGCCGGGAGACATAGTCTTCCCAACGTGTCCTGGGTCTTCCCCGTGGCCTCCTATCGGTTGGACGTGCCCGAAACACCTCCCTAGGGAGGCGTTCGGGTGGCATCCTGACCAGATGCCCGACCAACCTCATCTGGCTCCTCTCCATGTGGAGGAGAAGCAGCTTTACTTTGATACAGCGTCCGCGTTACTGAAGATGACGCACCGATCCGCCTGTCGATCTCACGATCCACTCTTCCCTCACTCGTGAACAAGACTCCGAGGTACTTGAACTCCTCCACTTGGGGAAAGATCTCCTCCCCAGCCTGGAGATGGCACTCCACCCTTTTCCGAGCGAGAACCACGGACTCAGACTTGGACGTGCTGATTCTCATCCCGGTCAATTCACACTCGGCTGCGAACCGATCCAGTGAGAGCTGAAGATCCTGGCCAGATGAAGCCATCAAAACCACATCATCTGCAAAAAGCAGAGACCTAATTCTGTAGCCACCAAACTGGATCCCCTCAACGCCTGGACTGCGCCTAGAAGTTCTCTCCATAAAAGTTATAAACAGAATCTGTGACGAAGGGCAGCCTTGGCGGAGTCTAACTCTCACTGGAAACGTGTCCGACTTACTGCCGGCAATCAGAGCATGAAAGAGCTATATTGGACAGAAAATACAAAAAGAAAATCTGTCTGGAGCCGCAAAAAATGTAAAGCCTTGTATAAGTGTTATAATGAAGACAACACATTATGTAAGTGTCTCTATTAGCCTACTATCAAAATGACTATGTGCTCAGTCAATATTACATACAGATAATATGGGCTGGGTGATATATCAATATACTCGATATATCGTGGGTTTGTCTCTGTGTGATATAAAAAATCACTATATCGTGATATTCGAGTATACGTTCTCACGCAGTTGTTTTTAGCTGCTGGCATCACACTACAGGCTCTTCTCACTCTTTGTTATCTCTCCTTCTCACAGAGACATAAGTCAAGCGCACCTTCTTACAAACGTCACATACGTATACGTCCTCGCGGGGCAGAGAGGTATCTGCAGTACGAGTGGTAATACGAGAGAAAGAAGGTGCGAATCTGGTAACAAATGAAAGAAGAATTCCCCAAAAAACAGCAGAGGGTCCATCGTTTGGCGGTGGTTTGGCTTTAAGTGGGAATATGTCGAACAGACAACCGTAATTTGTCAAGTGTGGGGCAAAAGCGTTGCTACAAAAAGTAGCATAATTGCTAATATGTAGCATCATTTGAAAAGTCACCTGCTAGAGAATGAAGAGTGCTTACTCCGCATATCAACATCTCCGTTCGGTGCCACACCATCAAAATGCCGAGGCAAACGTTTCCAGATCAACACCGTATGAAAAAAATAGTCAACAACAAAAGAAGATAATGTCCGCAGGAACCTACCACATAGCGAATGACGAACACTATTTGATTTCCTATTATGCAGCTCATTTTTATTTGACTGTTATTGAAATATCTTGCCTGACATCATGCACAAAATTGCACTTTATTTGTTTTAAACTATTGTAGTGGCGTTCTGTACAAAAAGTGCACTTTAATTTAGGGTTGTTTTGAAACGTCATCTTAGTGACATCATACACAAAAAGTGCACTCATTGCTTGTTTTAAAATGTCTCTGACAATCTTGCACTTTCTGTTTTGGAAATGACATGAATGTTTGTGCCACTGCTTAATAATTGTTTGATAAAAAAACTTTTGGTCAATTGACTTAGTTGTGATTTCCCTCTCTGCATGAAAGTTTAAAAGTACCATATATTAATGCACTATGAACAATAATGTTTTAATGTAGACACATAGAATCATAATACTGCTGTGATTATATGCATCATGTGTTCATTCAAAACTAAGGCAAAATATCGAGATATATATCATATATCGCGATATGGCCTAAAAATATCGAGATATTAAAAAAAAGGCCATATCGCCCAGCCCTACATGAGACATGCATATACTGTACAAATCAAATTAGGAGGACCTAAAGGAAATTAAAATGAGTTCAAAAGTACCTACACAAGAGGCATAATTATGCAATATGTACATATGCTAGCCTAAATAGCATGTTAGCATCGATTAGCTTGAACAAATATGCCTGAGTAGCACTCCAACAAGTCTATAACATCAACAAAGCTCACCTGTGTGCCTTCAGGCAAAACATTAAAAGTTTGGTGGACAAAATGAGACAAAAAAGGAGTGGCATAAAACATGTCTTAGAAAGTCTGATAAAGTGGTAAATGTAAACAAACTACGGTGAGTTCAAGCACTGCCAAAATTAGTAGGACAAAACGGCGCTGGCCAAATAGTCTCTAATCACTGAAGCATGTTTAATAAAAACAGTGTGATTTCTATCAATTAGGGAGGTTTGTCCTCCTAAAGAAACCATATTAAAACAAAAAAAATACAATTTTTCCTCATCTTTTTAAAGTCTGAGAAAGTGGTTAATGTAAACAAACCACAGTGAGTTCAAGCACCGCCCAAATTATTGGACAAAATGTCGCTGGCCAAATAGTCTCTAATCACTGAAGCATGTTTAATAAAAACAGGGTGTTTTCTATCAATTAGGGAGGTTTGTCCTCCTACAAAAACCATATTAAAACAAACAAAAAAAATCTTTTCCTCATCTTTTTCCATTTTCATACAATTTTTTAAAAGCTCCAGAGAGCCCAAGGCCGGCGCTAAAGAGGCTTTAGGCCGCGGGTTGCTGCCTGTGCTAAGCTAATATGAACTTTTCTGCTCCACCACTCCCAGTCTGTGGAACACTCTCCCTGACCACCTGAGGGCACCACAGACTGTGGATGCTTTAAAAAAAGGCTTAACATTTTTTTATTTTTTTTTATTTTTTTAAAAGCCTTTTGTTAGATACATGTGTGCTAGTTCTAGCTGTTAGGCTGTTCTAGTTTTTATTTTACCATTTATTTTACTCGTTGGGGGCAACTCTTTGTGGTTGTAGCGTTATTGTTTTTTAAATGCACTGTAGCACTCTGAGGTTGTTTGTTCAATGTAAAGGGCTTTTAGAAATAAAATCCATTATTATTATTATTATTATTATTATTTCAGTATGATTGTTAGTACTGCGAGCTGGCCGCCAAGTCCAACAAGCTGAATTTGATGCTTGCCTGACATGTGAAATGACATTACTTTCCCTAGAGAGGCTTGAGGTGGTCTCATTAATAAGTCAATAACGGACACTTGGGCTGTTCCTGGAAATCTGTGAAACGTTTGAACCGTTTGCGACTGTAGATTAAAAATATTTTGTTAAATGCATGGAAGAAACCATGCAATACTTTGTAACACATGATACATGCTACACAAAATTGGCGATCATTAATATTGAGAATGGCATAGGGGAATATCGATTGTGTGGATATCAAGGGGTAGTACATTATCAATCTCGGATGGATAGTAGTGTAATGAAATCGATATTTTTCAGTTCTCTTCTGTTAATTAGTTCGGCCAGGAGGGCAAGGTTTGTATGTCTGTTAAATATATAGTTATCGACGTAACTCGAAAAGTTACAAGAAGATTGTGCTGAAAATTTCAGGAAGTGTTAGAAATTGGTTAAAGAAAAATTGATTTGATTTTGGGGGGGATCCCCATCACCACCTGGATTTAAGGTTTCTTTAAAGCAGTGGTTTTCAACCTTTTTTCAGTGATGTATCCCCTGTGAACATTTATTTAATTCAAGTACCCTCCAATCAGAGCAAAGCATTTTTGGTTGAAAAAAATAGATAAAGTAAAATACAGCACTATGTCATCCGTTTCTGATTTGTTAAATTGTATAACAGTGCAAAATATTGCTCATTTGTAGTGGTCTTTCTTGAACTTCAATTATAAATAAAGATTTCTACACATAGAAGTAATCATCAACTTAAAGTGCCCTCTTTGGGGATTGTAATAGAGATCCTTCTGGATTCATGAACTTAATTCTAAACATTTCTTCACAAAAAAAGAAATCTTTAACATCAATATTTATGGAACATGTCCATAAAAATGAATATTGCATTGTTGCATTTCTTTTCACAGTTTATGAACTTACATTCATATTTTGTTGAAGTATTATTCAATTAATATATTTATAAAGGATTTTTGAATTGTTGCTATTTTTAGAATATTTTTTTTAAAATCCCACGTACCCCTTGGCATACCTTCAAGTACCCCTAGGGGTACGCGTACCCCCATTTGAGAACCACTGCTTTGAAGGATTCTTTACTTTTGGAAAATAGGGCCTGGCTGACATTTGCACTCCTGAAGTGCTTTTTTTAGTTGTTCTATTTTGTTATGAGTTTGACAAATTTAGGGATATGTTTTTGGTATTTTTTTTAGGATCATCTCTTTGGAATAAACTCTATAATTCAATCCCCAACTGCACTATATATATTTTTTTATAATTAAAGGCTATGTTGGTCTTGAGCAGGCCAGGGCAATCATTTTGACTCGGGGGCCACATTTAGAGAAAAAAAAATGTGTCTGGGGGCTAGAATATCTATTTTTAGGAACACTAATACAAAACCTCACAATAATGTCTGATTGAATTCTAAAAAACGTTATGACGGACCGCCTTAAAAAATGTACTGGAATTTAAATTTTTCCTATGAACAATAAAACACTGACTGTTGACAACATATGAATGTCACACCCCCTTCCGAACGACATATTTTACAATCGAGTGAAACGCGACAAAAATGCAACAAACAGTGAAATATGAACGCGAAGGGTACAAAATAAACCCACCTACAATCTGATATATCTGATATATTACTAAGCTTTAGAACTTTGTTGTGAAAATCGCCTTCCGCGTCCACCCACACTGCTTGGTGCCTCGTCTCAGTTGATGTGACGTAGATTACCATAGTAACTAATTAGATGACCATAGTAACTAATCAGATTACCATTGTAACTGGTATATCATCCAAAAGAGCAGATTCCAACCATTGAAATACTTTGTATAGTTTAAGACTTACGGTCATTAGAAATCATATAGGCAGCTACACTTTCCATCTTAAAGATCTAAAAAAATATATATATTTGGTAATGTGCTGCGGGCCAGATTGAAAAGCTTAACGGGCCGCATGCGGCCCCAGGGTCTTAATTTGCCCAGGTCTGGTCTTGAGTCAATTATGATGAGAATATTTGTTGTATATGACATGTATTACATTTTAATCTGTTTATTATTGCTGCTGGGTTATTTGTTATGTCTTGGGGGTGTGGCTTTACATGACCTCAGGGGTCATCTTAACCTTTACCACACATGTATTTTGCTTTACATTGTATATTAATTACGTGTGTGTGTGTGTGTGTGTGTGTGTGTGTGTGTGTGTGTGTGTGTGTGTGTGTGTGTGTGTGTGTGTGTGTGTGTGTGTGCGTGTGTGTGTGTGTGTGAGAATACATACAAATTTGAATGAGAGTCAATAGCATGTTTTGCTCCTATTTACTTATTTATTGGTTAGTTCTAATTCCGGTTTTATTGATTTCATATAATTGTCATTATAATTATTATTATTATTATTATTATTTACTAACTGACATAATTTTGCGCAAATCATTGTATTTTCACTACAAGAAAGTAATAGTAGAAAATGTACTGTACATACATATATGTGGAGAGGCGGGACCGGCAGTCCGACAGCGAGGCAGAGCGGGGCGGCGAGGAGGCGTGGACGGCGAGCGAGCAATCCTGATCAGGTGCGGGGGCGCCCAGCTGGGCACAATTAAATAATCCCTGCGCACTCTGTAAAAGAGCGACAGCCGGAAACGTGGGGGAGAGAGGCGCAGACCAGAGACGAAGCCAGAAAGAAACGGATGTGCTCGAGCGCGGAAGAGGAAGAGAGCCGGAGGAAGACGCAGACGCGGCCGGCTGAAAAGCAAAAGCTGAAAGGTTTCATTGAAATAATAAAACAAAAGTCACAATCCGCTCGACGTAATGTCTATCCTTGGTGGACCATGGAACCCGGACGGTAAGAGTCTGTCACAATATATTATTAGTGAATATAGTTACGCTTTTAAAATGTTGTTTAAAGCCATTGTCCTCGACAATGGACATTTGAGTGTTGCATACAAGGGCTATTTTCCGACCCAAAATGTGTAACCCTGACATAATAAATCTACAAAGGCTGGTTGGACATGTTTTTTTTAAAGGTTTTACCTTGTATTTTGTGTTTTATTTCACTGTGTGACATTTTACTATATTGATTCATTCATTCATTTTTCATTAATTTTTCATTTATCTCCTTCATTGATGTGCATATTTGATCAATAGACAATTATACCTCAATTATACAATTTTATATTTACACACCAATGCCTGAGAAGGAGCAGGAACGAAGAAAAATCTTATATTTTCCTGCCCCCTTCAACATAATACATAGTCGTACACACCAACAAATATATCCAAATGTAATGAAAACAAACAAAAAACACAAGAAAAACACAACAATTGCAAAACTTCATGAAGTACAAACCGAACAAAAAAATAATAATAATAATAATATACACCTCACGGAATGATACAAAACCAGACAAAAAAAAAGTAAAATGATAAATAAAAAGCAAAATGTAAACACTTATGGCTATCCATGTGATCTTATTGTTTTGTCTTTATATATTTTTTTCAATTGGAATATATTTCTACAATCTTTTATCTCATCGTAAAGAAAAGTCAATAGTTTAACCCCTACCACTGATGTAAACATTTGTTTTAAAGGTGTCCTTGAATACTGATGTTTGAAATGACCTTTTTTTCTATGCTCTGTATTCTCAAAAGTGAATGAATGATGGGTTCCAACTTCTCTGTGAGCGCTTTGAGTATCTAACAATAGAAAAGTGCGATATAAATCTAATCCATTATTATTGTTATTATTATAAACATTTTTTGTAAATTTTGCTGGTACTGTTTTACTTTTAGCCTTAAACATGACACATAATATCTGTAGCTTTACTAGCTCCTGTAGTTTCAATAAACCATGATCAATAAATAATATTTTTATGTGTTTTAAGTAATTTACTTTATGAATAATCCTTATAGCTCTTTTCTGTGGTTGATACAAAGCCTTTATGTTACTCTTATATGTGTTCCCCCACACTTCTACACATTAGCTGATATATGGCAATATATGTGCATAATACAATATACGCATTAACCTATAATCTAACACAGGGTCTCAAACACGCAGCCCTAACTCTTCCGGGCTACAATATACGCCCCCACCATCCCCAACCTAGCCCCCTATTGTAACCTGGAGGAGTTAGGGCTGCATTGGATTCTGGGTATTTGTTATGTTGTGTTTATGTTGTGTTACGGTGCGGATGTTCTCCCAAAATGTGTCAATCTTGTCTGGTGTGGGTTCACAGTGTGGCCCAAAGTTGTTTATATGGCCACCCTCAATGTGACCTGTATGGCTGTTGATCAAGTATGTCTTGCAGTCACTTCCATGGGTCTACGGAAGCTTCATAAAACATGTGACTAGGTCAGCACACTGTTTGTACGGTGGAAAAGCGGACGAGACGGCAGGTTATAAACAACTCCAAAGGCAGTGCCAATCACGGCACGCCCATAATTAGTTGTCCGGGTGAAAACCGGGAGAATGATTGCCCCGGGAGATTGTCTGGATGGGTACTGATATTCGGGTGTTTCCCAGAAGGATCGCGAGAGTTGGCAAGTATGTTGCTAGGGCGGGAAAGCCATTCAAAAAGGTGAATTCATTAAAAAGTGCATGTTAGATTTTTTTAAGAAATCTTTTCTTGCGGCCAGACTCACACAGTTTTTGCATCCTGTGGCCCGCAGGTAAATTGCGTTTGAGACCCCTGATCTAACACATATTTTACCTTGTTTAATATAAAAATACTCTTAGACATCTTTTTCCGTACATGTGCAATATGAGATTTCCATGTCAGACTGTCATACAGTATCACTCCTAAAAATCTAAGTTCAGAAACCCTTTCAATGTCAATTCCATCTATCGATGGTTTGATCGTTTCCTCCCTTTTCCTCTTACAAAAAATCATAAACTTTGTTTTTTTTACATTTAATGATAATTTATTGACATCAAACCATCTCTTGAGTTTACCGTATTTTTCGGACTATAAGTCACAGTTTTTTTTCATAGTGCGACTTATACTCAGGAGCGACTTACTGTATGTGGGAAATTATTAACACATTACCGTAATATATCAAATAATATTATTTAGCTCATTCACGTAAGAGACTCGACGTATAAGATTTCATCGGATTTAGCGATTAGGAGTGACAGATTGTTTGGTAAATGTATAGCATGTTCTATATGTTATAGTTATTTGAATGACTCTTACCATAATATGTTACGTTAACATACCAGGCACCTTCTCAGTTGGTTATTTATGCGTCATATAACGTACACTTATTCAGCCTGTTGTTCACTATTCTTTATTTATTTTAAATTGCTTTTCAAATGTCTATTCTTGGTTTTGCCCCCCCAAAAAATTTCCCCAAAAAATGCGACTTATACTCCAGTGCGACTTATATATGTTTTTTTATGCATTTTGGGCAGGTGCGACTTATACTCCGGGGCGACTTAGTGTCAGGCTTGCCACTGACATTTTATTTGTGTTTTAGTTTTTCCTCTATGTGTGTTTAGTATTTCCTGTTTTTAGTTCCTGTCAGCGCTCTTATTTTGTCTGTTTCCTGTTTTTTTCCCTGTGAGCTGCGGCTGATTGGCACCTGGCCACACCTGGAGTCAATCAGCCCGCTCTTATATTACCTGCTTTGTTCCTCCAGTCATTGCTGGATTATTGTCGCTCTTGTCATTGCTACCTGTCGTGTCTTGTCGTGTCGTTTCAATGCAGCGTTGCGGTAAGCTATCTTCGGTAGCTGTTTGTAGCTTACTGTCTTTTGTTCCCTGTTTTCAGTTTTGTTTGTTCACAGCCAAGTTTGTTATCCGCCTCGTGCGCGCTTTTCGTTTGTACCATTTTGTTTGGTTTTTGTCTTAGTGTTTTATTAAATCATGTTTACCTGCAAAATGCCTGCCTCCTTTCTCTGCATCTTGGGGTTCGTCACAAACTAACTCAGACACTTATACTCCGAAAAATACGGTACTTATTTATTGGTTAGTTATAATTCAGGCTTTATTGATTTCATATAATTGTCATTATTATTATTATTATTATTATTATTATTATTTACTAACTGACATAATTTTGCGCAAATCATTGTATGTTCAGTACAAGAAAGTAACATTAGAATATGTATATTATTAGTGAATATAGGTACGTTTTTAAAATGTTGTGTAAAGCCATTGTACTCTACAATGGACATTTCAGTGTTGCATACAAGGGCTATTTTCTGACCCAAAATGTGTAACCCTGACATAATAAATATACAAAGGCTGGTTGGACTTGTTTTATTTTAAAGGTCTTACCTCGTATTTTGTGTTTTATTTCCCTGCGTGACATTTTACTATATTGATTGATTGTATGGTGCTCTTGAATGGGGATTGTGCTGAAAATCTTAATTTCCCTTTAGGGATCCATCCATCCATTTTCTACCGGGGGGCCCCAGTGCCTATCTCAGCTACAATCGGGCGGAAGGCAGCGTACACCCTGAACAAGTCGCCACCTCATCGCAGGGCCAACACAGATAGACAGACAACATTCACACTCACATTCACACACTAGGGCCAATTTAGTGTTGCCAATCTACCTATCCCCAGGTGCATGTCTTTGGAGGTGGGAAAAAGCCGGAGTACCCGGAGGGAACCCGCGCATTCACGGGGAGGACATGCAAACTCCACACAGAAAGATCCCGAGCCCGGGATTGAACCCTGACTACTCAGGACCTTCGTATTGTGAGGCAGACGCATTAACCCCTCTGCCACCGTGAAGCCCCCTTTTAGGGATTAATATAGTATTTCTGGATCAATATAGTATTTCTGGATCTGATTCTGATTCTAACACTTATGTAAAAGGCGTTGCATTTTTTTGCGGCTCCAGACAGATTTTTTTTGGTGGTATTTTCGATCAAATATGGCTCTTTCAACATTTTAGGTTGCCCACCCCTGGTACTAAGCCAACTCACTTGTAAAAGGCCTGATTCTCCACCCCGCACTTCCACAAGTGTTTACATGCCGCAGGGGTCGAGGTGTGAAAAGTCAACACCAGTTTCTTCTGCAAACAGAGAGAGAGAGAAAACACAGCGATGAGCTAAGGTAGAAGAACACTGTAGGATGTACAGTGGGGCAAAAAAGTATTTAGTCAGCCACCGATTCAAGTTCTCCTACTTAAAATGATGACAGAGGTCTGTAATTTTCATCATAGGTACACTACAACTGTGAGAGACAGAATGTGAAAAAAAAAATCCAGGAATTCACATTGTAGGAATTTTAAAGAATTTATTTGTGAATTATGGTGGAAAATAAATATTTGGTCAACCATTCAAATGCATGATGTTTCCACCTCCATGCTTCACAGTAGGTATGGTGTTCTTGGAATGCAACTCAGTATTCCTCCAAACACGACGAGATGAGTTTATACCAAAAAGTTCTATTTTGGTTTCATCTGACTACATGACATTCTCCCAATCCTCTGCTGTATCATCCATGTATCCATTTTGGTATAAACTCAACTCGTCGTGTTTGGAGGAAGAAGAATACTGATTTGCATCCCAAAGAACACCATGGGGCGGTATACCTCGGTTGGTGGAGCAGCTGTGCCAGTAACTTGAGAGTTGCAGGTTCGATCCCCGCTTCCGCCATCCTAGTCACTGCCGTTGTGTCCTTGGGCAAGACACTTTACCCACCTGCTCCCAGTTCCACCCACACTGGTTTAAATGTAAAAATTTGATATTGGGTTTCACTATGTAAAGCGCTTTGAGTCACTAGAGAAAAAGCGCTAAATAAATATAATTCACTTCACTTCACTACCTACTGTGAAGCATGGGGGTGGAAACATCATGCTTTGAGGCTGTTTTTCTGCTAAGGGGACAGGACGATTGATCCGTGTTCAGGAAAGAATGAATGGGGCCATGTATCGTGAGATTTTGAGCCAAAACCTCCTTCCATCAGTGAAAGCTTTGAATGGTTGACTAAATACTTATTTTCCACCATAATTTACTAATAAATTCTCTAAAAATTCCTACAATGTGAATTCCTGGATTTTTTTTTTACATTCTGTCTCTCACAGTTGAAGTGTACCTGTGATGAAAATTACAGACCTCTGTCATCATTTTAAGTGGGAGAACTTGCACAATCGGTGGCTGACTAAATATTTTTTTGCCCCACTGTACATTAAATAACCAATGAGAGGGAGCTGTGCAACAGAAAGCTGACAGCCACATTTTGCAGCGTACACCACATCAAGCATTTAGATCCAGTGTGGAGGATAGAGAGCTCCTAATGGGCCTGGAGGATGGACACGTTCCAGTAAGTGCTAGACAACAGAGCTGCGTGTCTGCTAATACGAGACAACAGATCAATTCTGTCCAGTGGGAGGGAGCTTGATAGCATGGGAACGACTGGCTGAAACACACCAGCGAGCAGCCACTATATTACATATTTACTATACCAATAAAACAAACGATAAATCCCAAAGTGGTCAAGAAACAAGAACATAAAAACTGACCTTGCAAAAGTGGCTCAGTCAGCTGGATTGCAACCACTCCACTCTCATCCTCTCATCTGTGGCACGCATCACTTTTTTTACAAGACGTGTTTTTTACACACATGTGCCGCACTGGACACGTGCTGGTGTGCGTGGCCATGTGTGTTTAGGCTATCACCACAGTCCATGGTCCCACTTTGGATGGTAATGAATTCAGGAAGAACTGAGAGGTGAATGTTTATCAGTGAGTAGTACGCCACGTGTACGATGGATGATCAAAAGCATCGGGTCAAAAAGGAGCACAAAGTGGGACAATTAAAGAGTGAGCGACACTTGTGAGATTAAAGTGAGATGAGATAACGGAGGATACACAAATAATCGGACACGTATACACTCACTGGCCACTTCATCAGGTATACCTCGGTACTCAGTATTCCTTGACAAAAGATAACAATGCTCACATTTGAATGACACTCATAGCTGTCTCTTATTTGCATTGGTAGACTGTACACCAGTGATGTCAAAGTTAAGGCCCGGGCACCAGATCTGGCCCACAACATCTTTTTTCCCGGCCGGCAAACACCTGAAAATGATAAATGTCAATAGAGTACTTAATATTTTGTAATGGATTTTTTTTTCCATTTTGACAGAAAAAATAAATGTACTGATTGAAATTGCATACTTTCCAAACATTTTTGTCTAAATAAAAATAAACACTTAAATATCTGCTTGCCTAATGATTTTACAGCAAACTACCAATCAAATTAATAAAAATGACAATACATTTTACAGTGTTTTTTACAGCATATTATTGTAAAATTATACATATATATATATATATATATGTGTATGTATGTATATTTATACATGTATAATTATGTATATATATATACATATATATATATATATATATGTATATAATTGTACATGTATAAATATACATATATACACACATATATATATATATATATATATTTTTTTTTTTTTATATATATATATATATATATATACACACAGTCAAAGTTTGTGGTCATACAGTGCTCTCAATACAGGGGTAAAGCGGAATACACGTTAAGTCAGAAAAAACACAGAGGCTATATCATCCCTACAAGCCTGTTTTGCAGGTTTTCCTATACAAAATCACAGGGATGATATAGTCTCTGTGTTTTTCTGACCTAATATATATATATATATATATATATATATATATATATAACTTGTTTTGGAATGTACAGTACATATCTGCGGCTCATATAAAAATATGTTTTTCCTTCAAAATTTTGTGGGTGCTGTTTATATCTTGGTGCGCTCTATAGTCCGTACAATACGGTACATTATAGTGTCTTCAAATTGTGCAGTTTTTCACAAAAGTAGGGACTTTTGTTAAAGCTAGAACCAATTATTTATGTATACCGTACACTGATTCTTCTGCTTTGCTGTACAAACTTTTCGGTTTAGAAACAATGTTCAAGAACCATCAGGTTGGAAATCGATGTTCCACTGCACTAATAACACAAATATCACTCTGCTTTTGTCAGCTATAAAACATGTAATATTACTTCTTGGCATATCTCCATGGATTTGCTTTAGCCTGTTTACAAAACTTAGAATGTCACAATGGCCTCCAGCTTCCAGCCAATGATTTTGGATTCGATTTGAATTGATCCCTTGGGTGTGGGTCCTTCGGGAAATTAAAGTTCCAAAAGCAGCAACACCATTTAAAAAAAATATTAGCTGTCATACATGCGACCCTCACTGGAAAAAATGTTGACACTCCTGATTTAGGATTTCTGTTTTGATTGTCAGGTTGTAATGCAAGCAACAACCACACTGATGACATCACCGCTCTGACAGTGTCATTCAAGTCTTGGCATAATTATCTTTTCGGTAAGTGTTCCTAATGTGGTGTCCTATGAGTGTACACACACACACACACACACATATTATTGTATTTCTGACCTCCTTGAGACCCCCCAAAAATGCCTACCTCTTTAGGACCACCCTTTCTAGATATATACAGATTTGTATTTACAGTACAACATTAATAATATATACAAACTATGCAAATATAAAAAAGGTAAGTTTTTTGTTTATTTTTAATTTTTTGTTTGTAATGGGTTTTTAATCTTTATTATTTACTTTCCGTTATTACAGTATGTCTCTAATTTTACAGTATGTCTCTATATACATTTTTTAAAAATACATTTTGGCCTTTTTGCCTTCTTAAACACACTTGTTATTACATATGTTAGCCAGAGGGGGAGCACTTCAAATTTTTACACACACTTGTTATTTCATACGTTGACCAGAGGGGGTGCACTTTTAAAACCGACACACGGTCAAATGGAAAAATCCCTCCTTTTTGGGACCACCCTCATTTTGATAGATTTCACGACCAGGGGTACAAATGAGATCTCTATTTTTTGTCTTTCGTAATGTGCTTAAGGCCAATGACAAACGAGTCACGGACCACAGATGGCCCCTGTGCCGGACATTGGGCAACCCAGCTGTGGAAGCTAACTGTTAATCGCCACTATAGTCTTAGTACCGTAGTGTATTTGTTCATCCTATGGTCACATACGGGACGCGGGTTGTCTTACGTCAGCACGTTTTTATCCGGGGATGAACAGGAAAGTCCTTCTTTAGTTGCCGTCTTGTTTTATCATATATTGCTGCCTTTGAACCTGTCAATGTTTACTTTTGTATGCACATTAAATCAACAAAAAATCTGGAGTTTGGAGCAATGTTTACAGACAGATTCTAGTATTTGGCTCTCTATCAGACGCGATAGTTTTCCGTATTGAAACCATGACTTCGGTCCTAACTTGTTCACCGGTCCTCATATGGAAGGTACTTTTCCTTGTTGATGTCTCAAGAAGGGTAGAAATGCCACAACACACACTGAACATGATTATGCAACACAATTTCACATGACTTACTCCCAACAACATAAAAGTACCAGGACTACATGACAAATGAAGATGTACAAACACACGTACAAGACGTATAAACAAAGACAATGTAAAGTACAGTAAAGTGTAGTGATGGTGGTTGTTGGGGATGAGGCATCATCATATTGCAAGGTTCGAGTACAACAGTGATTTCCGGTGCCATCCTCCTCCTCCTTGTGTGCATGTACTCACCAGTGACGACTATGTTTACACACGGAGAGAAGAGACAGAAACACAAAAGATAAAACTAAGCAGCCAGCGTGATTCAGTCGGATTAAACTTCTGCTAAGACTGAGCGGAGGGGCCGACACACTGGAGAGCAAACCCTCTTGTTCTGACGAAAAAAAAACAGAGGCCGAAACTAAACCCGATTGAGCGGAACGGGCTGATGGTCGCCAATGTCAAACACAATCAGCGAGGGCGCGGCCACAGACATGAAGGCACAGATAAGAGCTGCAGATTTTCGAGGCACATTGAGGCATAAACACTCAAGGATGCAGATCGCATGAATGAATCAGACAATGTCAGATTTTGCAAGACTCAAAAGAAAAAAAAAATGCATCATTTTGGCAATTTTGCCCATCATTCAGAATCCCTATAAGAGACAAGAACACATTTGATTTGTGTACATTAAATTGTTTAATATGTCTCGTACTCGACAACTAAAAGTGTAGCTGATGGGAGTCATCTATTCCCACTACAAAGCCCTCTAAAAAAACATCCAAGAACCGCCAACATTTTACATGTCGTGACCAACATATTAACCGATTATTAGTGTCGGCTTATTCTCGGTGGCTAGCAATGCAGCTAATGGGTGCGATTAATTCCACCTCTAAATGACTTTCAATATGCATTTAAAAACCGTTAACAAAACATTTACGTTCCGTAACCTGTATAATAACCAAGCTGTAGCGACGTTGTTATTGTAAGAGCAAACACTGAGGAACTCTTTTTCTAGTGTAGTAACACATGGGTGTGCTACGGTATTGGCCGTAAAAGTTAGTTACGGAAATAGATAAGCTATCTTACATCAGCACGAAAAGCGTTTGAATTTCTAATGCACAACACAATGCGATAAGACACCAATTTGTACTGCCTGAAAAACATGAACGATCATATTAAAGTATCTGTAAAGTATTAGCCCACATTTCATGTATTGTTTGTACACAGCTAGCCTGATAGCGAATGTACTGTAGTTGTATATTAACACGCAGGGCGTCCTGCGTGCATCATGATCGATGTTAATGTGACACACTGGATGGACAGTTGTTCGTCTGGTCCAGCTGGACGGGGACATTTCCTGTTGATTTTGGGGAAGCAATCCATTTATGTCAAAATAGATTGGCTCCAAGTTCCATATTCATAGCGTGAAAATCGCTTTCATCTAGAGATGTCCGATAAAATCGGACTGCTGATATTATCGGACGATAAATGTTTTAAAAGCCAACTGAAATTAGATTTTCTTATTTAAGCGGGGATAGCAGGTCCATTCTATGTGTCATACTTGATCATTTCGCGATATTGACATATTTTTGCTGAAAGGATTTAGTAGAGAACATCGATGATAAAGTTGGCAACTTTTGGTCGCTAATAAAAAAGCCTTGCCTGTACCGGAAGTAGCAGACGATGTGCGCGTGACGTCACGGGTTGTCCTCACATTGTTTACAATGATGGACACCAGCAGCGAGAGCGATTCGGACCAAGAAAGCGACGATTTCTCCATTAATTTGAGCGAGGATGAAAGATTTATGGATGAGGAAAGTGAGAGTGAAGGACCAGAAAAAAAAAAAAAAAACTAGACAGCAGAACGATTCAGATGTTATTAGAGACATTTACTAGGATAATTCTGGAAAATCCCTTATCTGCTTACTGTGTTACTAGTGTTTTAGTGAGGTTATACGGTCGTACCTGTACAACCTGAAAGTCGGAGGGGTGTGGCCACGGGTGTGGTGACCGCCAGTGTCTCCGAGGGAAGCCACGTTTCTCGACCAGGCGAAGGCAGTCGGTCGGGCCGGGCAGAGTTTTTTCCCCCCTCCTCTACGGTGGAAGCATCCGACGGTCGGGGCCGGCCGATGGGAGGAGGCAAGAGAGTCGCAGCTGCCTCTTTGACAGGTGCAGGAGGAACGACGCAAGCTCTCCGCTCATGTCTACGGTAAGAGCCGACTTATTACCACCATTTTCTCACCGAAACCTGCCGGTTGACATGTGGTAGGGAACCATGTTCTCTTGACTGCTCTGTTCCATAGTAAAGCTTCACCGTCATCTTTCGGGAATATAAATAAGGAAACACCGGCTGTGTTTGTGTTGCTAAAGGCGGCCGCAGTACACCGCTTCCCACCTACAGATTTCTTCTTTGACGTCTCCATTATTAATTGAACAAATTGCAAAAGATTCAGCTACACAGAAGTCCATAATACTGTGGAATTATGTGATGAAAAGAGACGACTGATAGTTGTGAACGGGCCTGGACCAAAACGTCCTCTACAATGCGTGACGTTACGCGCACGCGTCATCATACCGCGACGTTTTAGCTGATACTTCTGCGTGAAATTTAAAATTGCAATTTAGTAAACTAAACCGGCCGTATTGGCATGTGTTGCAATGTTAAGATTTTATCATTGATATATCAACTATCAGACTGCGTGGTCGGTAGTAGTGGGTTTCAGTAGGCCTTTAAAATGTGATATCGGAAATTATCGGTATCGGTTTCAAAAAGTAAAATTTATGACTGTTTAAAACGCAGCTGTACAGAGTGGTACACGGACGTAAGGAGAATTACAGAGTGCCAATAAACCTTAAAGGCACTTTTCACACACACATAAGTGAATGCATGCATACTTGGTCAACAGCCATACAGGTCACATTGAGGGTGGCCGTATAAACAACTTTAACACTGTTACAATATGCGCCACACAACAGATCAAATACCCAGAATCCCTTGCAGCACTAACTCTTCCGGGACGCTACAATATACACCCCCCGCCACCAAACTCCACCCCCCAACCCCGGCCACCGAGCCACGTCCCTACCCCATCCCACCTCAAACCCCGGCGCCCCCCATCTCCCGAATTCGGAGGTCTCAAGGTTGGCAAGAATGATTACTATATGTCTGTATATACATATTTATTGTCATGATTTGTGGTCACTTTCTATTTGGTTTTGGACTCATTGTGCACTCTTGTTTGTTCTGTCACCATGACATCTCATTAGTTTCACCTGTTATGTGTTCACGACTCATGCACCTGATTTGTTTGGACTCATGCACCTGTTAATCACCACAGCACTATTTAAGCCTGTAGTTCCCAGGCAATCAGCCTGGCGATATCACCTTCTACACACTCTTGTTATCCATGCTGATAATCCATGCTTTTTTCTCGTTCCAAGTAAGTTTTCGTTATTCATGCCACAGTTTGCAAGTTTTGTTTTATGTCCATAGTTTACGGTATGGTAATAGTTTTTGTTTTCTTAGCCAAGTTTAGTACCTCCGCTGTGGGCGCCTTTTGTTTATACCCTTTGTTTTTTGTAGTTCTTTCGAGTTAAAATTAAAATATGTCATTACCTTGACGTCGTGTCCGGGAAAAAAAACCTCACCAAAGGCCACGGCCTGACATTTATTTTATTTCTTTAATTAATTTTGGCCAAGGGGGGCGCATTTCAATGTATTACACACACTTGTTATTACATATGTTGACCAGCGGGGGAGCACCTTTAAAACAGACAAACAGACAACTTGAAAAATCCCTCCTGTTTGGGACCACCCTCATTTTGATAGACATTCTCTATTAGAGGCAATGTTTTTCCGTATCGGGACTATGATTTATGTCCTAAATTGTTCACCGCTCCTCATATAGAAGGTACATTTCCTTCTTGATGTCTCAAAAAGGGCACACGCGCACGCACGCACGCACACACAAACACACACACACACATGGTAAGTCCATGGTGCTATCATCATAAGAGCGCGTGTGAAAGGAGCAGCACCGAGATAGCGCTCTCACCTCTTTTTGAATCCCGATGACATAAAAGGTTTTTCCTTCAAACTTCAGCTTACTAACGTCGGCCCTGGATGACAAAGAACATAAGCGACACAGTAGGAAATTAAACAGTTAAGTTAGTTAAACACATTTTTTTAAAAGCTTGATTTTTTTTTTATAAATAGACAACTTTACCATGCATTATTAGTTGTAAAACAAAGTGTAGATTGTTTCAGTTATGTAGGTTAGTTAAACAGAATGTAATCTGTATATAGTGGGTACACATTTATGTACACTTCTATTATCTGTTTGTTAGTTAAAAGCACTTACATTGATGCCAAAGTGAATCAAACGCACATTACATGTGTGCTCTGATGTGGGATCTGAACCGGGGATGACGTTGTGGCTCGTGCAGTCCTTTGAGACACTTGTGATTTAGGGCTATATAAATAAACATTGCTTGATTGATTGATACATTAGGCCAGTGGTTGTCAACCTTTTTTCAGTGATGTACTTTCTGTGAACATTTTTTTTAATTCAAGTACCCCCTAATCAGAGCAAAGCATTTTTGATCGAAAAAAAGAGATAAAGAAGTAAAATACAGCACTATGTCATCAGTTTCTGATTTATTAAATTGTATAACAGTGAAAAATATTGCTCATTTGTAGTGGTCTTTCTTGAACTATTTGGAAAAAAAGATATAAAAATAACTAAAAACTTGTTGAAAAATAACCAAGTGATTCAATTATAAATAAAGATTTCTACACATAGAAGTAATCATCAACTTAAAGTGCCCTCTTTGGGGATTGTAATAGAGATCCATCTGGATTCATGAACTTAACTCTAAACATTTCTTCACAAAAAAAGAAATCTTTAACATCAATATTTATGGAACATGTTCACAAAAAATCTAGCTGTCAACACTGAATATTGCATTGTTGCATTTCTTTTCACAGTTTATGAACTTACATTCATCTTTTTGTTGTGATCCGGTTCTTGGAACACATTTCGAGTTTTTGTTTGTATCCTTTTTTGTGTTTTGATCATTTCTGGACTCTGCCGATCCCTTTGTTTGAGCACTTAATTTATATTCATCACCATGGCGACTTAATTAGTTCCACCTGCACTGACGCCTGGCGCACACCTGTCTTTAATTATTGTTTTGTATTTAAGACCGCCTGCTACCTTAGTTCTTTCTGGACGTTTTGTTTGCTTCTTGCAACAGTTGCGTTGGCTCCTGCTTTTTGTATTGACTCTGCTAAGTCTCAGCTTAGTTCGGCACGTGCCTCTTTTGGACTTGTGAACTCGACTCTTGCTAGCATTAGTATTTAGCTTTCCGTACGTAGGCACACCTTTTCTTTGCCTTTTGTACAAGTGTTATTTTGTTATTCTGTATATTAAACAAGGTCTTACCTTCAATCCTGCCTGCTCCTCGTCCTGTAGCATCCTAGGGGTGACAACACACGCGCATCCAAAATGCGCCACGCGCGCAACACTTTTGTTGAATTATTATTCAATAAATATATTTATAAAGGGTTTTTGAATTGTTGCTATTTTTAGAATATTTTTAAAAATCTCACGCACCCCTTGGCATACCTTGAAGTACCCCCAGGGGTACGCATACCCCCATTTGAGAACCACTGCATTAGGCTATTGGGCGAGAGCTGCGACCCGTTTGCGTGACTCATCGATTCTATTCTGATGTTTTCCTGTAATTTCTGTGACTTTGTGGATTACTCCCAGTCATATTTGGAGTCCTTCTATATATATATATATATATATATATATATATATATATATATATATATATGGGACATACATCTCTACAGTACAGTATGTGCATTGATTTCTATTCTTACAGATTTGTAGAAGACAAATGTATAGGTATGGTTTTGTACCATTTGAGAAGATGGATCCTCTTGTTTCCCTGGAAGACCACAAAGCCAGTCGCCGTGAAGCCGAGGAAAGCTGTGGAGCCCGTAAAGTCCTACACACACACACACAAACAAACACAATAATCCAAATGAGTATCACACCTAAACAATTACAAAATGTATTTATTTCTACAGGTTCAATTCAATTGTCCACATCTCAGTTTCATTCTTTGGCTCCCGGATCTTTATGATGGTGCAAATTGTCACCATCCATCCACCCATCTTCTTCTGCTTATCCGAGGTCGGGTCGCGGGGGCAGCAGCCTAAGTAGGGAAGCCCAGACTTCCCTCTCCCCAGCCACTTCGTCTAGCTCTTACCGGGGGATCCCGAGGCGTTCCCAGGCCAGCCAGGAGACATAGTCTTCCCAACGTGTCCTAGGTCTTCCTCGTGGCCTCCTACCGGTTGGACGTGCCCTAAACACCTCCCTAGGGAGGTGTTCGGGTGGCATCCTGACCAGATGCCTGAATCACCTCATCTTGCTCCTCTCGATGTGGAGGAGCAGCGGCTTTACTTTGAGTTCCTCCCGGATGACAGAGCCTCACCCTATCTCTAAGGGAGAGCCCCGCCACCCAGCGGAGGAAACTCATTTCGGCCGCTTGTACCCGTGATCTTATTTTTTCGGTCATGACCCAAAGCTCATGACCATACTGTAGGTGAGGATGGGAATGTAGATGGACCGGTAAATTGAGAGCTTTGCCTTCCGGCTGAGCTCCTTCTTCCCAACGGATCGGTACAACGTCCGCATTACTGAAGACGCTACACCGATCCGCCTGTCGATCTCACGATCCACTCTTCCCCCACTCGTGAACAAGACTCCTAGGTACCTGAACTTCTCCACTTGGGGCAGGGTCTCCTCCACAACCCGGAGATGGCATTCCACCCTTTTCCGGGCGAGAACCATGGACTCGGACTTGGAGGTGCTGATTCTCATTCCGGTGCCTTCACACTCTGCTGCGAACCAATCCAGTGAGAGCTGGAGATCCCGGCCAGATAAAGCTATCAGGACCACATCATCTCCAAAAAGCAGAGACCTAATCCCGCGGCCACAAAACCGGAACCCCTCAACGCCTTGACTGCGCCTAGAAATTCTGTCCATAAAAGTTATGAACAGAATCGGTGACAAAAGGACAGCCTTGGCGGAGTCCAACCGTCACTGGAAATGTGTTCGACTTACTGCCGGCAATGCGGACCAAGCTCTGACACAGGGAGCGGACCGCCACAATAAGACAGTCCGATACCCCATACTCTCTGAGCACTCCCCACAGGAATTCCCGAGGGACACGGTCGAATGCCTTCTCCAAGTCCACAAAGCACATGTAGACTGGTTGGGCAAACTCCCATGCACCCTCAAGAACCCTGCCGAGAGTATAGAGCTGGTCCACAGTTCCACGACCAAGACGAAAACCACACTGTTCCTCCTGAATCGAGGTTCGACTATCCGGCGTAGCCTCCTCTCCAGTACACCTGAATAAACCTTACCGGGAAGGCTGAGGAGTGTGATCCCACGATAGTTGGAACACACCCTCCGGTCCACCTTCTTAAAGAGAGGGACCACAACCCCGGTCTGCCGGGGTACCGCCCCCGATGTCCACGCGATGCTGCAGAGTCTTGTCAACCAAGACAACCCCACAGCATCCAGAGCCTTCAGGAACTCCGGACGGATCTCATCCACCCCTGGGGCCTTGTTACCGAGGAGCTTTTTAACTACCTCAGCGACCTCAGCCCCAGAAATAGGAGAGTCCACCACAGATTCCCCAGGCACTGCTTCCTCATAGGAAGACGTGTTGATGGGATTGAGGAGGTCTTCGAAGTATTCCTCCCACCTATCCACAACATCGTCAGCAGAACACCATCCGCACCATACACGGTGTTGATAGTGCACTGCTTCCCCTTACTGAGGCGGCGGATGGTGGTCCAGAATCGCTTTGAAGCTGTCCGGAAGTCGTTTTCCATGGCTTCCCCGAACTCCTCCCATGTCCGAGTTTTTGCCTCCACAACCGCTGAAGCTGCTTGGCCTGTCGGTACCTGTCCACTGCTTCCGGAGTCCTATGAGCCAAAAGGACCCGATAGGACTCCTTCTTCAGCTTGACAGCATCCCTCACCGCTGGTGTCCACCAACGGGTTTTAGGATTACCGCCCCGACAGGCACCAACTACCTTGCGGTCACAGCTCCAATCAGCCGCCTCGACCATAGAGGCGCGGAACACGGTCCACTCGGACTCAATGTCCAGCACCTCCCTCGTGACATGTTCAAAGTTCTTCCGGAGGTGGGAATTGAAACTTTCTCTGACAGGAGACTCTGCAAGACGTTCCCAGCAGACCCTCACAATGCGTTTGGACCTGCCAGCTTTGTCCGGCATCTTCCCCTATCATCGCAAATTGTCACGTTTACAGCAAACTAATTACTGAAGCATCCGGTCTCTTCAGTTATTAATAACATCGCTTGGATCAGAAGCTCCATAAACAAAATGTTTACCTTGCATGGGTGAGGGTCAACTCCATACGTTTCTAAGTTGTGAGCCCTTTGGAGCATGTTCAGTTCTGCCAAGGAGGCACACTGACCCCTGCAAGAGGGTACAAGATTATTAGCATAGGAAATCCAGAAGTATAAATTGATACAAACGGGCAACTTGGCATTAACAGAACTTGGCTAGCATTCTGTTTGTGTGTTATTTTTCATTTTTCTTTGGCTTTTTTGCACGTGTTCGAACACACTGTCAGAAATCAGTGCTAGGTCAAAGACGAAAATGACGACACATGAGAAAAAAGCCTGAACTGGCTCACGAAGATGTGGTTTGCTGCCACGTGCTGGTTTGCATGTAAATACCTCGACCACAAATATAAGACAAGCTGTAATTGTAGGACAGTTTCCTATAAAAAATCTTATGTGAGGGTCAATGTGGTAATTTTATTAATATCTCAATTCCTGTCGTATCAATTCCTAGATATGGTCGTAACTATACTTAATGCACTGGGCATAATAAACACAACATTATTAATATTGCTACTATGGATAATTTGATCAAAAACTCCCTAAAACAGCCCACTACCTATAATATAGGTTTTTTAAACATAAGATCATTGTCTCCTAAAACGTTGTTAGTTAATGATATTATCAGGCACAACAATCTTAACGTCATCGGTCTCAGCGAAACCTGGCTTAAACCAAACGACTTTTTTGCGCTAAATGAGGCATGTCCTCCTAACTTTACACATGCGCATATTGCCGGTCCGCTTAAAAGGGGTTGGGGGGTCGCACTAATATACAACGAAAACTTTAACCTTAGTCCTAACATAAATAATAAATATAAATCGTTTGAGGTGCTTACTATGAGGTCTGTCACACCACTGCCTCTACACCTGGCTGTAATCTACCGCACCCCAGGGCCCTATGCGGACTTTATCAATGAATTCTCAGAGTTCGTTGCTGATCTAGTGACACACGCCGATAATATAATCATAATGGGGGACTTTAATATCCATATGAATACCCCATCGGACCCACCGTGCGTAGCGCTCCAGACTGTAATTGATAGCTGTGGTCTCACACAAATAATAAATGAACCCACGCATCGCAACGGTAATACGATAGACCTAGTGCTTGTCAGGGGTATCCCCGTTTCCAAAGTTACGATACTCCCGTGTACTAAAGTATTGTCCAATCATTACCTTATAAAATTCGAGGTTCAGATGCATGTTCGTCAACCTAATAATAATAATAACTGCTAGAGCAGCCGCAACATTAATACAGCCACAACGACAACTCTTGCTGACCTACTGCCCTCGGTAATGGCACCATTCCCAAAGTATGTGGGCTCTATTGATAACCTCACTAACAACTTTAACGACGCCCTGCGCGAAACCATTGATAACATAGCACCGCTAAAGTTAAAAAAGGCTCCAAAAAAGCGCACCCCGTGGTTTACAGAAGAAACTAGAGCTCAGAAATTATCATGTAGAAAGCTGGAACGCAAATGGCGCACGAATAAACTTGAGGTGCACCATCAAGCATGGAGTGATGGTTTAATAACTTATAAACGCATGCTTACCTTAGCTAAAGCTAAATATTACTCAAATCTCATCCACCGTAATAAAAACGATCCTAAATTTTTGTTTAGTACGGTAGCATCGCTAACCCAACAAGGGACCCTTTCCAGTAGCTCAACCCACTCAGCTGATGACTTTATGCAATTCTTTAGTAAGAAAATTGAAGTCATTAGAAAGGAGATTAAAGACAATGCGTCCCAGCTACAACGGGGTTCTATTAACACTGACACGATTGTATATACGGCGGATACTGCCCTCCAAAATAGTTTCTCTCGTTTTGAGGAAATAACATTTGAGGAATTGTTACAACGTGTAAATGGAATAAAACAGACAACATGTTTACTTGACCCTCTTCCTGGGAAACTGATCAAGGAGCTCTTTGTATTATTAGGTCCATCAGTGCTAAATATTATAAACTTATCACTCTCCTCGGGCACTGTTCCCCTAGCATTCAAAAAAGCGGTTATTCATCCTCTTCTTAAAAGACCTAACCTCGATCCTGACCTCATGGTAAACTACCGACCGGTGTCTCACCTTCCCTTTACTTCAAAAATCCTTGAAAAAATTGTTGCGGAGCAGTTAAATGAACACTTAGCGTCTAACAATCTATGTGAAACCTTTCAATCCGGTTTCAGGGCAAATCACTCCACGGAGACAGCGCTCGCAAAATTGACTAATGATCTATTGCTAACGATGGATTCTGATGCGTCATCTATGTTGCTGCTCCTCGATCTTAGCGCTGCTTTCGATACCGTCGATCATAATATTTTATTAGAACGTATCAAAACACGAATTGGTATGTCAGACTTAGCCCTGTCTTGGTTTAACTCTTATCTTACTGATAGGATGCAGTGTGTCTCCCATAACAATGTGACCTCGGACTACGTTAAGGTAACGTGTGGAGTTCCCCAGGGTTCGGTCCTTGGCCCTGCACTCTTCAGCATCTACATGCTGCCGCTAGGTGACATCATACGCAAATACGGTATTAGCTTTCACTGTTATGCTGATGACACCCAACTCTACATGCCCCTAAAGCTGACCAACACGCCGGATTGTAGTCAGCTGGAGGCGTGTCTTAATGAAATTAAACAATGGATGTCCGCTAACTTTTTGCAACTCAACGCCAAAAAAACGGAAATGCTGATTATCGGTCCTGCTAGACACCGAACTCTATTTAATAATACAACTCTAACATTTGACAACCAAACAATTAAACAAGGCGACACGGTAAAGAATCTGGGTATTATCTTCGACCCAACTCTCTCCTTTGAGGCACACATTAAAAGCGTTACTAAAACGGCCTTCTTTCATCTCCGTAACATCGCTAAAATTCGCTCCATTCTGTCCACTAAAGACGCTGAGATCATTATCTATGCGTTTGTTACGTCTCGCCTCGACTACTGTAACGTATTATTTTCGGGTCTCCCCATGTCTAGCATTAAAAGATTACAGTTGGTACAAAATGCGGCTGCTAGACTTTTGACAAGAACAAGAAAGTTTGATCACATTACGCCTGTACTGGCTCACCTGCACTGGCTTCCTGTGCACTTAAGATGTGACTTTAAGGTTTTACTACTTACGTATAAAATACTACACGGTCTAGCTCCATCCTATCTTGCCGATTGTATTGTACCATATGTCCCGGCAAGAAATCTGCGTTCAAAGGACTCCGGCTTATTAATGATCCCAAAGCCCAAAAAAAGTCTGCGGGCTATAGAGCGTTTTCCGTTCGGGCTCCAGAGCGTTTTCCGTTCGGGCTCCAGTACTCTGGAATACCCTCCCGGTAACAGTTCGCGATGCCACCTCAGTAGAAGCATTTAAGTCTCACCTTAAAACTCATTTGTATACTCTAGCCTTTAAATAGACTCCCTTTTTAGACCAGTTGATCTGCCGTTTCTTTTCTTTTTCTTCTATGTCCCACTCTCCCTTGTGGAGGGGGTCCGGTCCGATCCGGTGGCCATGTACTGCTCGCCTGTGTATTGGCTGGGGACATCTCTGCGCTGCTGATCCGCCTCCGCTTGGGATGGTTTCCTGCTGGCTCCGCTGTGAACGGGACTCTCGCTGCTGTGTTGGATCCGCTTTGGACTGGACTCTCGCGACTGTGTTGGATCCATTGTGGATTGAACTTTCACAGTATCATGTTAGACCCGCTCGACATCCATTGCTTTCCTCCTCTCTAAGGTTCTCATAGTCACCGACGTCCCACTGGGTCATTATTGCCACCGATGTCCCACTGGGTGTGAGTTTTCCTTGCCCTTATGTGGGCCTACCGAGGATGTCGTGGTGGTCTGTGCAGCCCTTTGAGACACTAGTGATTTAGGGCTATATAAGTAAACATTGATTGATTGATTGATTGAATTGCGCACATGAATCCATGAAAATATGGAAAAGCTGCGGATGGTGTGTTTAACAGAAAATGTATGGGGCTGTTTTTTTGAGGAGGAGAGGGGGTGAAATCACCAACTAAATTGATTTGAATTCATTTTCATTGGAGATGATGATTTGTGGTAAAAAGTGTTTTGAGTTAGGAACTGCATCACATAACAAATTAAACCCGTAAGTTAAGGTATTACTGTATTGTATGATGCTCTGAATCAGGTGATTTTGTATTGTGTCATTGCATTTTGTAATTATAAATAAGTAATTATTTAGATGTGTCTGAGCTTAGGAAAAAGGTCATCAGAGTGAAGAGGCAGAGGCCAACAAAAACATTGGCTTCTTCTGCTTCTTTTTAGACAAAGTTAATGTTTTCTTTTTGATTTCCTTTTTTTCCACATTTGTTTATTTTGTTTATGGTAGTCCTACAAACCCCGTTTCCATATGAGTTGGGAAATTGTGTTAGATGTAAATATAAACGGAATACAATGATTTGGAAATTATTTTCAACCCATATTCAGTTGAATATGCTACAAATACAACATATTCGATGTTCAAACTGATAAAAAAAATGTTTGTGTGCAAATAATCATTAGTTTTAGAATTTGATGCCAGCAACACGTGACAAAGAAGTTGGGAAAGGTGGCAATAAATACTGGTAAAGTTGAAGAATGCTCATCAAACACTTATATGGAACATCCCACAGGTGTGCAGGCTGATTGGGAACAGTTGGGTGCCATGATTGGGTATAAAAACAGCTTCCATGAAATGCTAAGCAATTCACAAACAAGGATGGGGTGAGGGTCACCACTTTGTAAGCAAATTGTCAAACAGTTTTAGAACAACATTTCTCAACGAGCTATTGCAAGGAATTCAGACATTTTACCATCTACAGTCCGTAAAATCATCAAAAAGTTCAGAGAATCTGGAGAAATCACTGCACGTGAGAGATGATATTACGGACTTTTGATCCCTCAGGCGGGTACTGCATCAAAAACCGACATCAGTGTCTAAAGGATATCACCACATGGGCTCATGAACACTTCATAAAACCACTGTCAGTAACTACAGGGGCGGCATAGCTCGGTTGGTAGAGTGGCCGTGCCAGCAACTTGAGGGTTGCAGGTTCGATTCCCGCTTCCGCCATCCTAGTCACTGCCGTTGTGTCCTTGGGCAAGACACTTTACCCACCTGCTCCCAGTGCCACCCACACTGGTTTAAATGTAACTTAGATATTGGGTTTCACTATGTAAAGCACTTTGAGTCATATAATTCACTTCACTGTCAGTAACTACAGTTGGTCGCTACATCTGTAAGTGCAAGTTAAAACTCTACTATGTAAAGCCAAACCCATTTATCAACAATACCCTGAAACCCCGCCCGCTTGGCTGGGCCCGAACTCACTTAAGATGCAAAGTGGAAAGGTCTTCTGTGGTCTGACGAGTCCACATTTCAAAATATATATGGAAACAGAGGACGTGGTGTCCTCCAAAACCAAGAGGAAAATAACCATTCGGATTGTTATAGGCGCAAATTTCTAAAGCCAGCATCTGTGATGGTATGGGGGTGTATTAGTGCCCAAGGCATGGGTAACTTACACATCTGTGTAGGCACCGTTAATGCTGAAAGGTTCATACAGGTTTTGGAGCAACATATGCTGCCATCCAAGCAACGTTATCATGGACGCCCCTGCTTATTTCAGCAAGATAATGCCAAGGCACGTGTTACAACAGCGTGGCTTCGTAGTAAAAGTGTGCGGGTACTTTCCTGGCCCGCCTGCAGTCCAGACCTGTCTCCCATCGAAAATGTGTGGAGCATTACGAAGCGTAAAATACGACAGCGGAGACCTGTTGAACGACTGAAGCTCTACATAAAACAAGAATGGGAAATACTTCCACTTTCAAAGCTTCAACAATTAGTTTCCTAGTGTTGTTAAAAGAAAAGGTGATGTAACACAGTGGTGAAGATGCCCTTTCCCAACTACTTTGGCATGTGTTGCAGCCATGAAATTCTAAGTTATTTAATATATATTTGCAAAAAAAAAAAAAATGTATGAGTTTGAACATCAAATATCTTGTCTTTGTAGTGCATTCAATTGAATATGGGTTGAAAAGGATTAGCAAATCATTGTGTTCCATTTATATTTACATCTAACACAATTTCCCAACTCATATGGAAACGGGGTTTGTAGGACTACAATAAACAAAATAAACAAATGTGGAAAAAAAGTAAATCATATGGAAACAGGGTTTGTATTTTGTTTCAAATGGACATACAAGTAAATATACAAGTATTCACTCATGCATATAATCATGTTTCATCAAAAATATTAACGTTGTTGCCCTAGGGGAAACTGGGTAACACATACCACACTGACAAAGCTTAACCTATTGTTACTATAACAATCTACAAGATTAATATAGTACTTCTTTTTCTTCCCCTCCATTTGTCTGCTTCATTCTATTTCAAGTTATCATTACATATATGTATTGTTGCATTTGAACAGTTGTATTGTTGATAATAGAGGTAATAATTGTTATTATTCATTATCAATAGTGCTATTTCTATTGGTATTTTTATTGGGCCATTTGCACTGTAATAATGCTCATTGTCATTTCTGTATTATTTATTTCACTAACTGCTTCTTGGCTATCACTATTACCATCATATTTGTACATATCCTATTTGCTGATGTTGCTCAATTTTGTTTTTGTTGTTGTTATTGTTGTGTTTGCTGTTGTTGTTGTCTCGCTGTCTTATCCCCCTCCTGTCCCCACAATTTCCCCCCGTCTTCCGTTTTTTCTTATTTCTATCCCCTCCTGCTCCGGCCTGGCTGCACCAGATAATAATATAAACCCATTTATTAAAGTCAAATAAAAATAAGGCAACAAGAGAAGTATCCCACACTTCTCTTTTGTAAAGTAAATTTGTACAGCAGATATGGGCATCTACATCAACTATATGATTTGCCTGAGTAGCTGTTTCTGGACAAAAAAAAAATAAAAAAATAAATGGAGATTTTCTTATATCGTTGTGTTAAAAAATGCTGGTACAATTTAAGTTTTGTGGCAATAAATTCAAAACAATGATAGTTGTCGGATTTATAATAATCTGTGAACCAATCTGGACACTGTGCCAACTTTGCATCATAAAAAAGTCAGTTCTGATTTGGTTTCCCAGAGTTCTTCTGGTGTCACACTTGACTTATCTTTCTCAACAGACAACTACCGGAGGCAAGGTCTTTGATGTTTAGCTGCTGCAACGTCAATACGCTCTCATTTGCCCACGCAAAAACATTTGTTTATATGCAAAAGGATAATCATTCTACGGCTGAAAAAAAAAAAAAGGTTTTGTTGATTATGTTTCACCTCATGCCTTAGCAAAGTGCCGTTCTTAGCTGTTACTGTCAGTGAGGCCGAGTGGGGATGACAGAGGCCGCTTGTCAGCGCCTGCCTTGGTGCCATTGGGAAATGAGGGATTTTTCTTTGATGTTTCTAATCACTCCAAGTGTGACAAAACATCAGAGAGGTTCAAGAGCTGGCGCAGAGCTTTAAACAAACACGCAAACACACATCCTGCAGGAAAGGAAAAGAGAGTCGTCCTCAACTTGCAGCATTTATTTCATCTCGTTTCACAGATATGTACTACAAACCCCGTTTCCATATGAGTTCGGAAATTGTGTTAGATGTAAATATAAACGGAATACAATGATTTGCAAATCATTTTCAACCCATATTCAGTTGAATATGCTACAAAGACAACATATTTGATGTTCAAACTGATAAACATTTTTTTGTTGTTGCAAATAATCATTTACTTTAGAATTTGATGCCAGCAACACATGACAAAGAAGTTGGGAAAGGTGGCAAAAAATACTGATACAGTTGAGGAATGCTCATCAAACACTTATTTGGAACATTCCACAGGTGTTCAGGCTAATTGGGAACAGGTGAGTGCCATGATTGGGTATAAAAACAGCTTCCCAAAAAATGCTCAGTCTTTCAAAAGAAAGGATGGGGCGAGGTACACCCCTTTGTCCAAATGATTCCCGGGCGCGGCACCGCTGCTGCCCACTGCCCCCTCACCTCCCAGGGGGTGATCAAGGGTGATGGATCAAATGCAGAGAATAATTTCGCCACACCTAGTGTGCGTGTGTGACAATCATTGGTACTTTAACTTTAACTGCGTGAGCAAATAGTCAGTTTTTTAAGAACAACGTTTCTCGAAGTGCAATTGGAAGAAAATTTAGGGATTTCAACATCTACTGTCCATAATATCATCAAAAGGTTCAGAGAATCTGGAGAAATCACTCCACGTAAGCAGCATGGCCGGAAACCAACATTGAATGACCGTGACCTTCGATCCCTCAGACGGCACGGTATCAAAAACCGACATCAATCTCTAAAGGATATCACCACACGGGCTGATCAGGAACACTTCAGAAAACCACTTTCACTAAATACAGTTCATCGCTACATCTGTAAGTGCAAGTTAAAGCTTTATTATGCAAAGCGAAAGCCATTTATCAACAACATCCAGAAACGCCGCCGGCTCCTCTGGGCCCGAGATCATCTAAGATGGACTGATGCAAAGTGGAAAAGTGTCATAAGAACGTATAAGACAAGTGACAAACATGCAGGAGGAGCATTATTACTTGTCTGAGGATAAATGGTAAATGGGTTATACTTGAATAACGCTTTTTCTACCTACAAAGTACTCTTTGACACTATTTCCACATTCACACACACATTTACACTCTGATGGTGGGAGCTGCCATGCAAGGCCTTAACCACCACCCATCAGGAGCAAGGGTGAAGTGTCTTGCTCAAGGACACAACGGACGTGACTAGGTTGGTAGAAGCTGGGGATTGAACGAGGAACCCTCAGGCCACTGGATCTCACGGTGGGTCTATACCTAACATCTGCTGTAATGATACCAAGTACAGTAGCGTATCGAGTCGATACTACTATGATTATGTCGATATTTTTTGGCACCACAACATCTTCTTTTGTTCTTTTTAAATGTGTATTATGTTTATAAATTCAAGACATATGTCCCTGGACACATGAGGACTTTGAATATGACCAATGTATGATCCTGTAACGACTTGGTATCGGATTGACACCCAAATTTGTGGTATAATCCAAAACTAATGTAAAGTATCAAACAACAGAAGGATAAGTGATTATTACATTTTAACAGAAGTGTAGATACAACCTGTCAAAAGAGAAAGTAAGCAGATAAGTAGATCAATAATTCATTTTCTACCGCTTGTCCTTAATAATTTGGACAAAATAATAAAATGGAAAATGACCCAATATGTTTTTGCATATATTCAGCAGACTAATTAATAGTCTTTGTTTGCTTATTTACTACTAAAAGACAAGTTATCTTGTATATTCACTATTTTATTTAATGACAAACTTGCAATAAGGAACATATGTTTAATGTACCCTAAGATGTTTTTGTTAAAATAAACCCAATAATGCAATTTTTTTTGTGGTGCCTTTTATTTAGAAAAGTACCAAAAAGTACTAGAAAGAATCGAAATAATGTATCGGGACTACACTAGTGCAGAGTATGATGCCCAATTTGTATTTTTCTGTTAAATCAAATCTTTTTATGTAGTCGTTCACATTGTAACCCTTTTATCACTACAGTGAATTAAAACCTTCCTTTACTCTTTTTATGGTTATCACCACACACTTTTGTCTTTTCTCATAAAAATAAAAAAGTTTATATTTTAAATGTTAACTGAGCTGAAGTCTTACAAGAATCCAATCCAATCCTCTTTATTTATATAGCACATTTAAACAACAAAATGTTTCCAAAGTGCTGCACAACAATATTAAAAAAAACAAGAAAGACAAAGTATAGAAGTAATTTTTAACCTCTACATTTTACATGCAATTCATGATTGTTTGTTTGACATTTACATTCAGTTTATGTTGTATACTGTATGTTTCTAAAAAACATGGTTTATTTTCTTAATTTTGTGTCCAAACATCCACGGAAAAATAGGATACTTTGCTGGTGTAAATGTGAGCATGAATGCTTGTCTGTCTGTCTGTGTTGACCCTGAGACCCCGAGTGGAATAAGGGGTAGAAAAATGGATATTGGCTAAATTCTTGAACAAACAATTCCAGGTACAACATGCCAACTTCAAAGCCAGGACTTTTTTCAAACCACCGTTTCACCTTGCTATAAATGTATCTTTCGCCAATCCACTGTCTAAAAGTGATATTATAACAAACCCCGTCTCCCTGCACCAGTTTTACATTACATGCCTTTAATCAAATTTTACACCAGCTATAAATAGATCTGTGCCTCTGGTTACCTCCATTCTCTTCCTGCTGTAATGTCATTTAGGCAGATCAAGAGTAATTCTCCTATTTTTAGCCATGAAGACAAGAGTGTGTTTACGGAGCAATCATTGGTCGTACCTGAGCTCCGTCTTGTGTATTTCCATGATTTTCCTCTCCAGCTTGAGCGACTGCTTGGGGAACAGCTTGAAGTCCCTAATGTAGTCTGACGGATGCTCCTCTGGGTCGTAGTCGCCCAGCTCAGCTGAAGGGAAGGCAGGGCAGGGCGCATGTGGGACAAAACGGTAAACATTATTGCATTCACAGGGGGCGCAGCAGCTTGAGAGAAATCAAGAAAAAAATATTGTTCCCAAACTTGTTACACTAACTTTAGCTATGTTTAAAGCGGGGGTCAGCAACCCGCGGCTCGAGAGCCGCATGTGGCTCTTTAGCGCCACCCTAGTGGCTCCCTGGAGCTTGTTCAAAGATGAGTGAAAATGGAAAAAGATCCCACTGTTTATATTAAACATACTACACTGCTGGGAGGATTTGGCAAGCACTGTTTTGTCCTACTAATTCCCTTCTGCCTCATTTTGTCCACCAAATGTTTTATGCTGTGCACGAATGCACAAAAGGTGAGCTTTGTTGATTTTATTGATCCGCCGGAGTGCTTATCAGGCATATTTGGCCAATCCATGACTGCAAGCTAATCGATGCTAACCTGCTATTTAGGCTAGCTGTATTGCATCATGATGCCTCCTTTGTAGGTATATTTGAGCTCATTTAATTTCCTTTACGTATGTCCTCTGTGTATTTAATTTATATTTATATTTGCATGTCCATTGACACATTATCAGTATGTAATATTGGCTGCATTTCTCATAGTTGTTTGTGTGCCACGTTGTTCCAGACCAAAGCAAACGTTACCCAGCCTGCAAAGATTGTAATTAATCCATTAGAAGAAGACAGCCTGCCGTTTCCTTTAACTTGGACACACATATATATACCTTCGGCCATTCTGAGCCAGTAATTTCCAGAAGTTATCTCACCCTCTGAGAAGCCTTCGTTTTACTAATGATTTACAATGTTGCGAAAATGTGTAGAATGAAAATTAAAATACAACATTTCTGTCAATGAAGATTTACATCAGCCCTTAATAGTAGCCACAGTACGTCAGACTGAAGGACATCACGTCCGACACTGTGATCAGCAGCACCGGAGCACCGCAGGGAACGGTGCTGGCCCCTCTTCTCTTCACCCTGTACACCGCTGACTTCTACTACAACTCACAGCTGTGTCACATCCAGAAGTACGCGGATGACACAGCCATCGTCGGGTGCATCAGGGACGGCAGAGAGGAGGAGTTTCGGAACCTGGTGAGGGACTTTGTTGTCTGGTGCCACACGAACCTCTTGCAGCTCAATCCGTCAAAGACAAAGGAGCTGGTCATTGACTTTGGGAGGTCGAGTCCACGGTCACAACCTATTCTGATCGAGGGAGTTGAGGTACAGACCGTGGACTCATTCAAGTACCTCGGAGTTTGGGTGGACAGTAAACTGGACTGGACTGTCAACACGGACCACCAGTACAAGAAAGGACAGAGCAGGCTGTACTTCCTCAGGAAACTGCACTCCTTCAACATTTGTAGAAAACTCCTGTGGATGTACTACCAGTCTGTGGTTGCCAGTATTCTGTTCTACATGGTAGTGTGCTGGGGGGGCAGTACATCTAAGAAGGACAGCTCCAGGCTGGAGAAACTGATCAGGCGGGCCGGTTCTACAATGGGAATGAAACTGGACTCACTGGTGACGGTGGCAGAGAAAAGGACTGTTGACAAACTAGTGAGCATCCTGGATGATGCCAGTCACCCTCCGCATAGCGTTATCAGTAGCCAGAGGAGCCTGTTCAGTGCTAGACTGCTTCATCCCAAGTGCAGGACTAATAGACTCAAAAACTCCTTTGTCCCACACGCCATTAGACGGTACAACTCCTCTCTGGGGCGGGGGGCGGGGGTACTAGGATGACAGGGGATGCAAAACAATAACAGTGCAATACGTTTTCATAACATGGTCACTACTTCCTACTTTGTCTTGTTATATTCTTATTTTACTGTTATATCTTTATTCCCATTGTTGCTTTTTATTTTTTCTTCTTATTGTAATATTTCTCTATTTTGTTTCCATTTAAACCCCCATTATTTACATTTGACCTTTTTTTTAATTGATTTCAACTCTGTACACTGCTGCTGGAATTTAAATTTTCCTGAAGGAACTCTCCTGAAGGAATCAATAAAGTACTATCTATCTATCTATCTATCTATCTATCTATCTAGTAGGCTAGTAAAGCTAATATAGACACTTACATCATGTGTTGCCTTCCTTATAACACTTATACAAGTATTTAGTTTTTTTGCGGCTCTAGAAATATATTTTTTTGTATTTTTGGTCCAATACGGCTCTTTCATCATTTTGGGTTGCTGACCCCTGGTTTAAAGGGAACATGCATTGATTTTTAAAGTTCATACAGTGACAAGGCCATAACATATGCCGCAAAAAACTCACAACTTCAAACGCTAACTCACAGTTGAGAGAGAAATGTTTTGATGAGGATTAGGAAAGCGGATTAACGGAGTTGTTGTGACCGACACGTGTGGCTGAGAGCTCTCCGATGGGCAGGCTGGTACGATATCACACCACAGAAGCCGAGTCCTCTCAGTTCAGGCAATCACAGTCTGCTTGGCGAGTACGTAATGAGGACAGGCCCCATTAGGGTGACGATTACAGAGCTGGAGAGTTACTTTTGTAATTAGACACGTTTCCATTTAATCCTCGCTCTGATTTGTGATTAGGACTGGCTTCAAAGGAGAACCAGGAGATGTCATGAAAGCGATTAATCACCAAAAAAAAATTTGCATGTATCATTGTAGCTGAGATAGGCGCCAGCACCCCCCGTGACCCCAAAAAGGAATAAGCGGTAGAAAATGGATGGATGGATGTATAAACGCAGATTAAATGTTAAGGAGAAGAATGTTGTTACAATGTTGGATACTTGTGTTAAACAATACCAAATCATCATATCCTAATGTTTATGCATTTTGCCGTGATCGTAAATGCAGTTTTGGATGCCTTTGTTGGAGGGGTTTGCAATCTGGCTACATCGTGCCGTCCGAGCGAGTTGGACGTACTTATGAGACATGCAGTGACATAAATGCAGTTAAAAGCAGCTTTTTTATGCAGAGTCTAAATCAAATGGTAGGTGTGCCTAATGTTGTGACCAGATGTGTCCTGGGCATGACGTTAAAGTGCATCCGGCAGTGGAGGCTCCTCTATGGGGTCTTCGGGCACTAGGAGGTTAACCCCTTTATTACTGTTATCCCAGGTGCCCTTGGCAAAGGCCTAGTACCTGACTGCCCCCTAGCCAGGGATACGGTGAAGACCTCAACGGGGGAACAGGCGGTAGATTTAAGAACTACCACAACGGCTGCGATGGCGGGAGAAGGCTGCAGCAGAAAAGGGTCCCCAGTCGTCTTGGACTCAATGCCACTGGACCCTGACCCGATTCTGTCAAGGATCGTGTGGTGACTTTCTGTGCACCAGTCTCGCCACGTTAAACAAAGTCACGCACAGGCATCCTCCATAAAGGGATACACCCCTACCAGGAGGATGGCCATACTCCTTCGAGTGACCGCGGATGATGATGCCAGATGAATTGATCTAATGTTTATAGTTTATTTTTGACTGTGTCCGGAAAAAAAAATAGTGGTGACGACCTTAAGATATGTATTTAAACTGTGTACATTTTCAAAAGATACAATACACTTTTGGAGACGGTGGGGCATGGTTTCATTTGCAATCTGAGAACACCTACAAAATCGAACATATGCAGACAGACTCAAAAAACAGGTTAGAAAAGTGACTGTGGGGCAAACATTTACGCAAAATGTACACAAAACCATACCCGATTTGCAGTACAGGCCAAACATTTGTCAGGCCAAAGTCAATAAGGGGTTTTCTTTATTTCCATGACTATTTGTCACGTCTATGGGATCATGTTTTCTTTTGATCATGTTCGGTTTAGTTTTTTGGACACTCAGTTCCTATTCCTGCACTTCCTTGTTTTCTTTGTTACCATGCCAACTCATTAGTTTACACCTTGTCGACATGTCACGCCCCTGTCCTCATGTCTCACACCTGTTTGCACTTATCATGTCTATTATTTAAACCTGTAGTTGCCAGGTGGTCAGCCTGGCGACTTTACCTCAACTTCCCTCATGCCATCCCATGCCTGATTTCTCATTCGGTCCATGCCACGTACGTTTTTTTATGTCACAGTTATTGATTTTTGTTTTTGTTTTGTCCATAGTCATGCCATATTGCGAGTTTTTGTTTTGTAGCCAAGTTTTGTACTTCCGCCCTCGTGCGCGCCTTTTGTTTGCTTCCTTTGTTTGTAATTTGTTTGTAAAATAAATAAATATGTACCTTCATTCACGCCTTGCTCGTGCCAACTTTCCTTTGCATCGTAAAAACAAACCATCCCATCGTTGTGGTTTGTGTTGTGGTTTGTACAGCCCTTGGAGACACTAGTGATTTAGGGTTATATAAATAATCATTGATTGATTGATTGATTGATTGATTGATTGATTGATTGATTGATAGTCCAGGTCCTGACACTATTTTGTGGATTGTCACTGAAGGCATCAAAACTATGAATGAAAACATATGGACTTATGTACTTAATAAAAAAAGGTGAAATAACTGAAAACATGTTTTATATTCAAGTTTCTTAAAAATAACCACCCATTGCTCTGATTACTGCTGTGCACACTCTTGGCATTTACAGTTGGTACAAAATGCGGCTGCTAGACTTTTGACAAGAACAAGAAAGTTTGATCATATTATGCCTATACTGGCTCACCTGCACTGACTTCCTGTGCACTTAAGATGTGACTTTAAGGTTTTACTACTTACGTATAAAATACTACACGGTCTAGCTCCATCCTATCTTGCCGATTGTATTGTACCATATGTCCCGGCAAGAAATATGCGTTCAAAAAACTCTGGCTTATTAGTGATTCCTAAAGCCCAAAAAAAGTCTGCGGGCTATAGAGCGTTTTCCGTTCGGGCTCCAGTAGTCTGGAATGCCCTCCCGGTAACAGTTCGAGATGCTACCTCAGTAGAAGCATTTAAGTCTCACCTTAAAACTCATTTGTATACTCTAGCCTTTAAATAGACCTCCTTTTTAGACCAGTTGATCTGCCGCTTCTTTTCTTTTTCTCCTCTGTCCCCCCCTCCCTTGTGGAGGGGGTCCGGTCCAATGACCATGGATGAAGTACTGGCTGTCCAGAGTCGGGACCCAGGATGGACCGCTCGTCGGGACCCATGATGGACCGCTCGCCTGTGTATCGCTTGGGGACCTCTCTACGATGCTGATCCGACTCCGCTTGGGATGGTTTCCTGTGGACGGGACTCTCGCTGCTGTCTTGGATCCGCTTTGAACTGAACTCTCGCGGCTGTGTTGAAGCCACTATGGATTGAACTTTCACAGTATCATGTTAGACCCGCTCGACATCCATTACTTTCGGTCCCCTAGAGGGGGGGGTTTGCCCACATTTGAGGTCCTCTCCAAGGTTTCTCATAGTCATCATTGTCACTGGCGTCCCACTGGGTGTGAATTCTCCTTGCCCACTGGGTGTGAGTTTTCCATGCCCTTATGTGGTTTCTTCCGAGGATGTCATAGTCGTAGTGGTTTGTGCAGTCCTTTGAGACATTTGTGATTTAAGGCTCTATAAATAAACATTGATTGATTGATTGATTGATTGGCATTCTTCAGATGAGCTCCAAGAGCAAACGTGCAAATTGAACTATATATGCTAAAGCGACACGCGTGTGAACGCGTAACATCGCCCTCACCCTGCACGATGCATGCTCCCAGGTAGGCGGCTTCCACAAACGGACAAAGGAGGCGGCCGTGGTAGACGTCCCTCTTCAACTGGAGGTACAGCAGATACCTGCAGACGTGAAACAAAGTCAAAAGAAGACCATCAAATATTCACAAATATTCAATTAGGAGACATTTTCTCTCATACTTTTTCTGTATTAATTAGAGCAAGATGCAACAACAATGATGATGAAATACAGAATAATTATCCCTCAATGCATCCGATGTCCTTTTTTGAGTTCTGCAAAAAAAAAAATCCCATAAGCCCATGCACACAAGGGTATGAAAATATGTGATTAAGATCCTCATATAATTACATGTAAAGACGTAGAAAAACAGGGGAAAATGACGATGATGTGGCGTGGCATGCAAAAAGGCATCCAGTATCGCGACCTGGGGGGCATGGTAACCATAGAAACGGCTTGAGGCACATGTAATGGCATGCAGCTGACTTGTGTTACCAGAGGAAATCAGACATGATAGTATAGCGCCATAGGGGTGGCTTGTATTTGTTGCCATGATTACTGATGAGTTTGACTACAGTGTAAGAAAAAAATAATCTGTTTGTTCTCTCATTCTCTTACACATTACGTTCAATTGATAATTATGGTATAACCCAAAAGCAATAATACCTTAGCGACCATCTTTTCTTTAAGGTTAGGCTTAGTCATTTCCATTTATTTTGTGTCGCGGCCAATCAATAAACATTTTTTTTTCAATCAATCAACCAATCAATGTTTATTCATATAGCCCTAAATCACAAGTGTCTCAAAGGGCTGCACAAGCCTCAACGACATCCTTTGTTAAGAGCCCACATAAGGGCAAGGAAAAACTCACAACCCAGTGGGATGTTAATGTGAGTGGCTATGAGAAACCTTGGAAAGGACCGCAGATGTGGGTGACCCCCCCTCCCCTCTAGGGGAGACCGGATGCAATGGACGTCGAGTGGGTCTAGCGTAATATTGTGAAAGTCCAGACCATAGTGTATCTAACATAATAGTGAGAGTCTAGTCAATAGTGGGGCCAGCAGGAGAGGGGGGCAGAGTAGAAAAGAAAAGAAGCAGCAGATCAACTGGTCTAAAAAGGGGGTCTATTTAAAGGCTAGAGTATACAAATTGGTTTTAAGATGGGACTTAAATGCTTCTACTGAGGGAGCATCTCTCATTGTTACCGGGAGGGCATTCAAAAGTACTGGAGCCCGAATAGAAAACGCTCTATAGCACGCAGACTTTTTTGGGCTCTGGGAATCACTAATAAGCCGGAGTTCTTTGAACGCAGATTTCTTGCTGGGACATATGGTACAATACAATCGGCAAGATAGTATTGTGTAGTATTTTACATCTTAAAGTACATTATTTTGTGTTTAATGACTATCTTTAAACTGGAAATGGCCCAAGAAAGTGGGGAAAGTGATTTAGGGCTTTACAAATAAACTTTGATTGATTGATTGATAAAAAGTATTTTGGTTTAAACAGCATGCGGCTCTTTGGCGCCGCCCTAGTGGCTCCCTGTAGCTTTTTCAAAATGTATGAAAGTGGAAAAAGGGGAAAAACACGGTCATTGTAAATGGCATAAACAACAAACATGGTCGTTGACTCCAAGTGATGTCATGAAATGTAACCTTAGTTTGACGGTTCAAACACCTGCCGACACACGCTTTGCTGTGCGCTCCGCCGAGCGTGCCTCTGGACACGCCCACAGGCGTTCCTCTCCTGCCGCGGCCACGCCCCTGCGCAGCTGCAATCACTCTGCATTCGACACACCTGACGCTGATGAAGACTCCACTGCCTTCTTAAGCCAGAGCGTCCTGCGTTTCAGTGCCAGAACGTAGCTACTTGTAGCAAAACAGTAAGCCCTACACGTCTCTAGCTTTCTTGCCTATGTGCTGTGTTTCCCCTCCTCTGTGCTAATTGTGTCTTGTCCTGGGTCGTCATCCCGCAGCTCCTGTTTGTTCCCTGGTTTCGAGCTATGTGTCTTGTCACCCCAGATTCCCCCTAAACGTCTTGCTGCCTCCCCGGATCTCGATCTTTCGTCCGACCCTGGACTATGACGGCTCGCTCCAGCCCTTGACCTCTTGCCTGCCCATGGACCTACGAGCCTGCCTTGCCCTCTCTGGACTTCCGCATCTTTCACAACACGCACCTTCAACAACTCTCGGTAAAAACTCACCAAGTAATCGCTTCACATAGTCACACACCACGTATTTGGGTTAATTACACACGTCACTCCGGGTTGGGGAGGAGACTCCGCCCCAAGTGGAGGAGTTAAAGTACCTCTGAGTCTTGTTCACGAGTGAGGGAAGAGTGGATCGTGAGATCGACAGGCGGATCATTGCGGCATCTACAGTAATGCGAACGCTGTATTGATCCGTTGTGGTGAAGAAGGAGCTGAGCCGGAAGGCAAAGCTCTCAATTTATCAGTCGATCTATGTTCCCGTCCTCACCTATGGTCATGAGCTTTGGGTTATGACCGAAATAACAAGATCACTGGTTCAAGCGGCCGAAATGAGTTTCCTCTGTCGGGTGGCGGGTCTCTCCTTTGGAGATAGGGTGAGAAGCTCTGTAATTCGAGGGGAGCTCAAAGTAAAGCCGCTGCTCCTCCACATTGAGATGAGCCAGATGAGGTGGTTCAGGCATCTGGTAAGGATGCCACCCGAACGCCTTCCCAGGGAGGTGTTTAGGGCACGTCCCACCGGTAGGAGGCCACGGGGAAGACCCAGGACACGTTGGGAAGACTATGTCTACCGGCTGGCCTGGGAACGCCTCGGGATCCCCCGGGAAGAGCTGGACGAAGTGGCTGGTGAAAAGAAAGTCTGAGCTTCCCTGCTTAGGCTGCTGCCCCCGCAACCCAACCTCGGATAAGCGGAATAAGATGGATGGACTCTCGGGTTAATAAACACACAGCAAGCTAAACGACGACCCTGTATCACTTCCGTCTCCTTCCTCACTGTACCGTTACACTTACCCGAGCAAAAACTATGCATAATTATCCTGTAGAGTCCTGATACCAATGTCCTTAAACCAGCCACACACAAATAAGTTGTAGACCTCCATGTTATTCCAAGTTGTCATCTGTTTTGTGCTGTAAAATGACTTCCGGCGCACCAGATAGTTCAACATTTCTGGGATTGCGACCGACGTATAATACTTGCTATCACTCCACAAATCTTTTGTTGATAATCTATTGGGATAGAGTCCGTTGAATAGTTGTATTTTTTGCTCGTATTTGCTTTTTGCAGGAAGATCTAGGCTCCTTGTGCACTAGATAGTTCATGTTAGAATAAATGTTTCTAAGTTATCAAAAAAACTTTGCGTCACATTGAGTGCCCTGTGAGAAGCAAAAGCTATCTTTGAACCTACCAAGAGTTAGGCTCATAAAACTCCACTGTGTAGGGTGGAAGCAAGATGAAGTGTGTTCCTGTTTCTTTCATGTATTATACTCAAACTAAGATATTGTCTGACCCAAGGACTATAAAGGTGAAGAGGAAACAGGACCAGAATCCACTCCAGGCGACTTCCTTTTTCAACTGTTTTACGAACGTCTTTTTGAACTCGTATACGACCTTTTTCTTTTCAACCGTTCTGTTACCAAAGGCAACGCTGTTTACGACCCACTTCATTTTGAAAGCAGCTGTGGTCATGTGGTCAGAGAAAGTCAAAGGAGAAGTTGGACAATCTTTCGCCAGAGCATGCTGAGATACTAGACAAGGGTACAGTATACAGGCGACTCACCTCAATTGAGCCAAACTCAATTCTGTCTCTGTTTTATTATTTGCCTCTACAAGGGTACAGTGTACAGGCGAATCTCCTCAATTGAGCCAAATTAAATTCTGTCTCTGTTTAATTATTTGCCTCTTGTCTTGTTTAATAGATGTCATCAGTGTTTGAACCTGACATGTTATGCTTTGCTTGCTGCACAACAGCAATCTTGGCTTGGTGGTTCACCAACATTGTTTTACACTTCCGGGAAGAAGTCACGTCACGACATGCAAGCAATTATCACACGTGAAAATATCAATTATTTGGTAGAAACAAGGGCAGCATGGTGTAGCATGGGTTAGTGCATGTGCCTCACAATACGAAAATCCTGAGTAGTCCTGAGTTCAATCCCGGGCTCGGGATCTTTCTGTGTGGAGTTTGCATGTCCTCCCCGTGACTGCGTGGGTTCCCTCCGGGTACTCCAGTTTCCTCCCACCTCCAAAGACATGCACCTGGGGATAGGTTGATTGGCAACAGTAAATTGGCCCTAGTGTGTGAATGTGAGTGTGAATGTTGTCTGTCTATCTGTGTCGGCCCTGGGATGAGGTGGTGACTTGTCCAGGGTGTACCGCGCATTCCGCCCATGTGCAGTTTAGATAGGCACCAACCCCCGCGACCCCGAATGGAACAAGCGGTAGAAAATAAATGGATGGATGGTAGAAACGAATACTTTCCAATTATTATTTTAGTACCTTGTGAGCTCCTCTTTGATCTTCATCGGCTCGTGGGGATAAAACTTGACCCTGAAGCACATGGTGAAAGGTTGCAGAGCTGTTGACATAGATGAAAATGGAGCATGAAGACAAGTGAGAGTTGAAGCTGACAAAAACAAAATTGAGTTTTGGGATTCAGATAATCTTTCGAAGCAAATACTGTGTGTGCGAAGCCTTTTTATTTAGTTTAATGTAATCTAATTAGGGCTCGGCGATATACGCGATATATCGCGGGTTTGTCTCTGTGCGATATAGAAAATCAAATCAACTTTATTTATAAAGCACATTTAAAATTTACCACAGGGGTAGCCAAAGTGCTGTACAATGGGCAGGTTAAAAGATAATACGAGGACCGAGCAAACAACACAACACAAACAGAACATGATCAAATAAATAAATAAAACATAAAAACAGGTTCACAGCAGGTGTATAATGGGGCGCCATTGCAGGATGGATATCACTTAGTGTTAAAAGCCAAGGAATAAAAGTATGTTTTTAAGAGAGATTTTAAAACAGGAAGAGAGGAGACTTGTCTAACATTCAGATGTAGGTCGTTCCAGAGCTTGGGAGAAAATGACTATATCGTGATATTCGAGTATACGTTCTCACGCAGTTGATTTTAGCTGCGGGCATTACACTACAGGCTCTTCCCACTCCTTCTTGTGTCTCCTTCTCACAGACAGTAAGCGCACCTTCCTACATATGTCACATACTGTCACGTCATACGTCACATACGTATACGCCCTCGCGGAGCAGTGAGGTAGCAGCATGGATAATGTTAGCTGTGATGCTAGCGAAGCCGTGTGAGTGATAATACGAGAGAAAGATGGTGCGAATGTGGTAACACATGAAGGAAGAATTAATTCCCAAGAAACACTGCAGGGGATCCATCGTCTGGTGGTGGTTCGGCTTCAAGCGGGAATATGTCGAATAGACAACTTTAATTTGTCAAGTTTGGTGCAAAAGTGTTGCTACTAAAAGTAGCAATACTGCTAATATGTAGCATCATTCGAAAAGTCACCTGCTAGAGAATGAAGAGTGCTTACTAGATAAAACATGTTTAGGAATATGAAAGTTACAAATCCCCCCCTTAAAAAAAAAAAAAAAGTACCGTATTTTTCGGATTAGAAATCGCTCCGGAGTATAAATCGCACCTGCCGAAAATGCATGATAAAGAAGGAAAAAAACATATATACGTCGCACTAGAGTATAAGTGGCATTTTTGGGGAAAATTTATTAGATAAAATCCAACACCAAGAATAGACATTTGAAAGGCAATTTAAAATAAATAAAGAATAGTGAACAACAGGCTGAATAAGTGTACGTTACATGACGCATAAATAACCAACTGAGAAGGTGCCTGGTATGTTAACGTAACATATTATGGTAAGAGTCATTCAAATAACTATAACATATCGAACATGCTATACCTTTACCAAACAATCTGTCACTCCTAATCGATAAATCCCATGAAATCTTCCTCGATGTCGCTTCTAAACAACTCTGCCAACTCCAAAGGTATGCGCTGCTTTCTCTTGTCGTTTTCTGCTGCATATTTCACCACGTCCAGTTTGTAATCTGCAGTACATGATTTCCTTTTCGGTGCCATTTTTGTTCAGCCCTTCTCAGTTTTTATAAGTTACCGCCAACGTTGAAACGATCCATTTTAATAACTACAGCAGTAGCATATAGCATATAGCAGTTAACATCCCATGACCCACAATGCACTTCTGCCATGACCCTTCCCCGCCGAATTCTTTTCGGTTGACGTGTGTGTGACGATTGCTGACGTGTGTGACGATTGCTGACATTTTCTTCGTCTCTTCCGCGAATGAGATAAATAATATTATTTAATATTTTATGGTAATGTGTTAATAATTTCACACATAAATCGCTCCGGAGTATATGTCGGACACCTGGTCAAACTTTGAAAAAAACTGCGATTTATAATCGGAAAAATACGGTATACATATGCATATATATATATATATATATATATATATATATATATATATATATATATATATATGCATATATATATATATATATATATATATATATATATATATCTCCTGAGCAGCTTATTTGCTCAGATACAAGGGACCAAGACAGTGATGGAGCGCATGCAAATGTGACCGTAAGGCAGGCTGGCGCAAGAAGGAAATAAAAATAAACACCACTATGTCCTAATTTAGAAGTTAAGTCCGCCATGGGGAGAAGCAAGATGTCAGTACGACTTAGCTCTCTTGCCTCAGTCTCTCCTCTTCTGTTATTCTTCCAAACCATCTCTCTCTCTCTCTCTCTCTCTCTCTCTCTCTCTCTCTCTCTCTCTCTCTGTCAACACGGCTCCTCGTCTCCCCTTTCTCCATTTCCAACTTTCTTTCTTTAGCCACATTATCCGTCAGTGTCACAGACTCCTCTCACGTTTCCTGCCGCATTGATCTCAATCTCTCATTCTAGTCTTCTCTCATCGCGTCTTGCTCACCGTCTCTTGAAGATGTTCTGCAGCTAATAACCCCTTTATTCATTTATAGCGGGACAGAAAGAACAGCGTGGCCATTAAAAAGACGCCAAGACAGGATGTAAGGGGACAGACAGGAAAGAGCGTCTTTTACTCTTTTTTTTTTAACTCCACACCGCGCGGTACTTGGTACTTGGGTTTTTATCAGTAATCTGTCAAATGACAAATGGGGTAATACTGTCTATACTACTGTTGTCCCGATACCAATATTTTGGTACTGGTTGTATTTCGACACCTTTCGGTACTTTTTGATACTTTTCTAAATAAAGGGTACCACAAAAATTGCATTATTGGCTTTAATTTTAAAAAAAAAATCTTAGTGTACATTAAACATATGTCTCTTATTGCAAATTTATCCTTCAATAAAATAGTGAACATACAAAACAAGTTTTAGTAGTACGTGAGCAAACAAAAGCCCCTAATTTAGCTGCTGACGTATGCAGTAACATATTGTGTCATTTTCCATTCTATTTGTCATGATCCGTTACTCGGATCATGGCATATTCTGGTTTTGTTCTGTTTGTTATCACATTCTGTCTAGTATTTGTCTTCCTCACTTCCTGGCGGCACTTCCTGTTTTGTTTCCGTTTCCTTAGCAACGCATTTGTGTCACCTGCCTTGTTTTTCCACGCACACCTGCCTCCTGATTTCTGTTCCTATTTAAGCCTGCCTTTGTTTGTCATTCGTTCTCGCAGTGTAAACTTGCTTTCAATGCAACAGGTGACGTCGCTGTCCCGTATTGTGTTAAATACCTTTTTGTACTTGTTAGCTTCAACGCTATTCATTTGTTTATTTTCCTAGCTCACATGCTAGCGTCCTTAGTTCTTTCTAGCTCAGATGCTAGTTCTGTTGGTTTTTGTTGATAGTGCCTTTGTGCAAGTATTTTTGGTTCTTAGTCGGTTTTATAGTAAGAATAAATCTTCATTCCTACCTTCACGCTGTGTTCCATTCCGCTTGCACCAACGAGAGAACGCACCCGCACACCACGATGCCAGCCAAACGTCACAATATTATTTTGTCCAAATTATTGAGGACAAGTGGTAGAAAATTAATTATGGATCTACTTGTTAATTTACTGTTAATATCTGCTTACTTTCTCTTTGAACATGTTCTATTTTTACTTCTGTTAAAATGTACTAATCACTTATTCTTCTGTTCTTTGATACTTTACATTAGTTTTCGATGATACCACAAATTTGGGTATCAATCCGATACCAAGTCGTTACAGGATCATACATTGGTCATTATCAAAGTCTTCAAGTGTCCAGGGACCTATTTCCTGAGTTTCTAAACATAGTATACATTTTTTTTAAATAAAAAAGACTTTGTGATGCTAAAAAGTATTGACGTAATCATAGTATTATCCACTAGATACCCTCCTGTACTTGGTATCATTACAGTGGATGCTAGATGAAGATGTTTACATTGTGACGCCGGTGAGCTACGGTTTGCAGTGAAGCATGTTTAGCTATTCCTCGTCCTGCAGTGATAATAGTACATGTAAGAAACTTACTTTATTTGTCGCCACGGAGGCGAGGATTAGTGATTTAGAAGTAGCATGTCATAAAGCACCTGTTCCTGTGGGCTTTTCAGTAATATAGTTTCAGCTTTATCGTTAGTTTTTAAGCCAAAATGCGTCCGTTGTCCTTTTCTTGTCTACACACTGTCTCTGCTTGTAAGTTCTCCATGATTATGCGCTACCGAACATGCTCCTCTGCTTGTAAAAACCAACGATGGAACGACGTGACGACGACGACGGGGGACCGTGGGGTGGGGGACCGGTATATTTTGAGGCGGTATAGTACCGAATATGATTCGTTAGAATCGCGGCACTATACTAATACCGGTATACCGTACTATCCTAGTGTATACCATAGCCCTGTGGTTCTTCAACTTTTTTCCCCAGGTACAGCATAATAATGTAATGTACAGCATTGGCTGTTACAATCTGGTGTTTGTCTAGACGCCGGGATACAGAGATGGCAGACAAGTGTAGGAAGAAACCCTCTTTATTCGGGAAAACGTAGGTTTAAGGGTAACCCAGCTGAGAAATGAACAAAGAGTAAAAAGGCGTATGAAGGCCAAAGCACGCAACGCAAATGATCCAGACAGGGTTTGCATATCCTGATTGGCAACCAGGGACGGCTAAGGAGGCAACGCTTAAACCAGAGGAGTGGTTGCAAATGGAGGCAAAAAGGTAATGTAACAAAAAATAAGAGCGCTGAACAGGAACTAACATAAAATAAACCAATTGTCATGTAAGATCATGACAATTTACCTTGGAGAGTGACTGCGGTGAAGTACCCCGTCTGTCGTGTTTTTGATTATTTGTTTATTCGGTTATAAGACTGGGTGTCGATTTTGTCAAGACGTGTGGGTTTTCGCAGCTTGCTGCGGTGTTTCTTCTCCCGGGATGCAAACGGACTACTCTGGACCAGGCGTGAAGGTAGGAACTATTTTAATTAATAACTATCAAAATAGGAACAAACAAAAAGGCGCACGAGGCAAAAACACAACTTAGACAGAACTATGGACAACAAACAAAACTCAATAAACTGTGGCATGAATAAAACAAAACTTACTTGGCATGAAAAACGAGCACCATGAATTATGGCATGAACAGAGCAGGGTGAACAAATCATGGCATGAAAACTCACAATGTCGCCAGACCGACTGACTGGCAAGGGCGCTCAAAATAGTCTCAAGATTAGAGCTAGGTGAGCGTCCGAACACCAGCGGCAGGTGAAAATCGTAAGTCACCATGGCAACCAAAACAAAAAAAAAGTGCACCAAAAAACAAGAACTAATGGAGTTCAAAACAACAGAAAATAACAAAAACATAATCCAGACCACCGAACATGAAATTTTTAGACTGGGTGTTTGGAGGTGGATTTTGCAGGGTTTGTTCTGGCATTTACGGCGCCATACTAGCAGTGGGTATGCTTGTGAATCATCCTATTAGTTTTTAATGGGACTCAACATACTCAGAACTCCGATGTATGCTCACAACTTGAAGCATAACAAAATGCCGAGAGACAGCTTGTATATATCAAAATACTCGTAAGTTGAGGCATAACTACAAAACACAAAACGAGTGAAGTTGGCACGTTTTGTAAATCGTAAATAAAAACTGAATACAATGAATCCCAAAGACTTTTCAACCTATATTCAATTGAATAGACTGCAAAGACAAGATATTTAATGTTCGAACTGAGAAACTTTGTTATGTTTTGCAAATATTAGCTCATTTGGAATTTGATGCCTGCAACATGTTTAAAAAAAGCTAGTAAAAGTGGCAAAAAAGACTGAGAAAGTTGAAGAATGCTCATCAAACACTTATTTGGAACATCTCACATTTGAACAGGCTAGTTAGTAACAGGTGGGTGCCATGATTGGGTAGAAAAGCAGCTTCCATGAAATGCTCAGTCATTCACAAACAAGGACGGGGCGAGGGTCACCACTTTGTGAACAAAAACGTGAGCAAATTGTCCAACAGTTGAAGAACAACATTTCTCAACAAGCTATTGCAAGGAATTTAGGGATTTCACCATCTACGGTCTGTAATATCCTCAAAAGGTTCAGAGAATCTGGAGAAATCACTGCATATTACGGACCTTCGATCTCTCAGGCGGTACTGCAACAAAAACCGACACCGGTGTGTAAAGGATATCACCACATTGTCTCAGGAACACTTCAGAAAACCACTGTCAGTTGCTACAGTTGGTCGCTACATCTGTAAGTGCAAGTTAAAACTCTACAATGCAAAGCGAAAGCCATTTATCAACAACACCCAGAAATGCCGGCGGCTTCGCTGGGCCTGAGCTCATCTAAAATGGACTGATGCAAACTGGAAAAGTGTTTTATGGTCTGACAAGTCACCATTTCAAATTGTTTTTGGAAACAGTGGACGTCTTGTCCTCCTGAACAAAGAGGAAAAGAACCATCCGGATTGTTATAGGCGCAAAGTTCAAAAGCCAGCATCTGTGATGGTATGGGGGTGTGTTAGTGTCCAAGGCATGGGTAACTTACACATGAAGGCACCATTAATGCTGAATGGTACATACAGGTTTTGGAGCAACATATGTTGCCATCCAAGCAACGTTCTCATGGGCACTCCTGCTTATTTCAGCAAGACAATGCCAAGCCACGTGTTACAACAGCGTGGCTTCATAGTAAAAGAGTGCGGGTACTAGACTGGCCTGTGTGGTGTATTATGAAGCCTAAAAAACACACAACTGAGACCCCAGACTGTTGAACGACTTAATCTGTACATTAAGCAAGAATGGGAAAGAATTTTACATGAAAAGCTTCAAAAATGTCTCCTCAGTTCCCAAATGTTTACTGAGTGTTGTTAAAAAGAAAAGCCATGAAATACAGTGATAAAAATGCAATGTGTTGCTTCCATTAAATTCTAAATTGATTATTTGCAAAAAAAAATAAGTTTCTCAGTTTAAACATTAAATATCTTGTCTTTGCAGTCTATTCAATTGAATATACGTTGAAAAGGATTTGAAAATCATTGTATTCTGTTTTTATTTACGAATTACACTACATGCTAACTTCACTGGTTTGGGTTGTTTTTTTTGTTGGATGTTTTGGTAAAAAATCATGCTAAAATGTTCTGTATGATTTATATTTGATATCCACATGTATTGAACCTGGTAAATTACACATTCAAAAATGTATATAAATCCTATTTATATACTTACATTTCATCTGTCGGATCACAGCTTTATTTGGCTCCAGCCAGTGCTAAGGAAATGTGACAAAAGGAAAACAAGCAAGAAAAAAGTCAAATGTGTCAAGTTGACAATTATGACAATTTTTCTTTTGCTTCATATGTGGGATTAGTTACAGTATTATTTTCTTGTCAATACACTTGTAAAATAAAATAAAAAACATGTAATCTGATTTTTAGTATTAAATCAACTCTGACTCAAACTAGCTTTATTTTATTTTTTTGCTTCTGATGTGCACATGCGCATGTCCCGCATTTTTTTGAAAAGGCTCACGTTGCCTTACCCTTTGTTTTTCAGGATCCACATAGCGGATGCCAAAGTAGTCCCTCTCCAAAAGGTTGTAGTGATTGCACACATGGTCAAGCAGGAACTGGCCTTTAGTGTCTCTCTGGAAGAAAAAAATACAAAAACACCAACGCAAATGTTTAGAAAAAGCCTGAAACCGCAACTTGTTAGTTAGCGCTATACAAGTGGCCACCAAAGGGTGGTAAACAGCAAACACTCGGCGTCAGAGAAGAAGAGACTAGCTATCTTTTTTTACCCCCTGTAACTTTATGTAAAAACAACAAAATGATACAAAACAAACACTTTTATCCAGAACGGCAACAATATAAACATAACGTTGACAAACTATTATGTATTGTCTCAGAAGTTGTACATGATAAAAATATTATTTGACTTTCCAGACAATAATCCAAGATATTGAAACAAAAACTATAAAAAAACAAGAGAGGAAAAACAAATATGTGAGGGGAAACTAGACTGACCATACGTCCTCTTTTCCCCGGACATGTCCTCTTTTGCAGGGCTGTCCGGGTGGAGTTTCTTAAATGCCTCAAATGTCCGGCATTTTGAGTCTGGGTTGTGTGTATTTTCAATGCACGTCCAGGGTTAAGAAGGGGTTAAAAACAAAACAAATTGTGAAGGTGCGCAGGCAGCATCATTTGTGAGGAAGGGAGGGACAGGTCAAAGAGAGCGAGGGAGTGGATTGAATGAATGATTGATTGAAACTTTTATTAATAGATTAGTAGATCAAACTGTCATTGCTCAAAACATAATATTGAATCAAAATCATTGTTATAATTAATTATTGACCTATCCAAAATTCCGATTACGTCACATCAAATATTCCACTTTGAAAAATATTTTTGGTGGAAGAATTTGCATATGTTGTGTGTTTACCATAAAAAAAAAAAAAAATCATAGTTTTGTTTGACAAAAAAGGGCGGAAAACAAACAAACAAAAAAAAAAACATGAAAAAAACTAAAACATTTTGAAATGATGAATCGATCTGAAGTTGATGTAGACTCCAGAGATTTAAGCGTTAAATATAAAATGTATGTATGCCCTGGCACACCATTATCATCATTTCATTACCCAAGCAAAACACTTTCTACACTTTTATACTGAAATAAATACACCTACAACTTATCAAAAAAAAACATGGAAAAAAATACCATCAGCGGTAAAGTTTAGATCCATGAAGGAAAGAAGAAAGTGAATGAATGTTTATATAACTGAATACATTTACATATGCATATAAATTAATTTTCTTTTTTTATTATTTATTTTAATGAATTAAGTAATGTTTATGACAACCTTTTTCCAGAACACAATATAGAATTTGAAATATAACAGGACAATGCATACGTTTATCATCTGTTTTCAAAACGCTTACAAAAAAGTGGGTTTTCCTGTGGGACCCCATCTTTACGATTTGATAGGGTCCATGGGACCCAATTTAGAAAACTCCTAGCGCCAACACTGCTGTCAACAGAGGAGAAAAAATGCTTTATTGAAATGAATATATTATTTATAAAGCAAGTTCAAGAATCATTGGCAACTTTTCACCTAGTCCCGCATATATGTGTCCTCTTTTTGGGATTTCAGAATATGATCAGCCTAGGATATCATTTGAAAGAGAATGAAACAAAAACATAAGAATGTATCATCCCATACCTTTCTTTTAAATATGTCAAAATAAACACATATGCATGTGCAATATTCATATTTCTTTATCCAACACCCCTCCCTGTATTTTCCATCAATAACAATAATCTGGTTTATTTTGTATGTTTTTTCCATTTGGATTTAAAGAGTCTGTTGTAACAAAATTATTTCAATAGTGGTATTCATCTTTTTAGCACATGTTGACCAAAAAGTAACAATAAATCAAATGTGAATATCCCATAAACATGAAAACATTGTATTGTGCATTACTTAAATTAGCAAAACATCAGTAACAAAATTAGCACAGCATATAATAATTATATTAATACATGATTTATGACCCCAAACACACGTCAAAAGTTTACATACACTTGTAAAGAGCACAGAACTTTCCTCCAGAAAGTCTTATCTTTGTCAATGTGGTGTCAGATGAAACAAAAATTGTTTCAAAATGTTTGAAAGAGAAAGGGTGTGGCCTATAATCCCAGGAACAACATTCCTACAGTCAAGCATGGTGGTGGTAGTATTATGCCATGGGCCTGTTTTGCTTGCAATTGAACTGGTGCTTTACAGAAAGTAAATGGGACAATGAAAAAGGAGGATTACCTCCAAATTCTTCAGGACAACCTAAAATCATCAGGGTCTTGGGCGCAGTTGGGTGTTCCAACAAGACAACGACCCCAATCACACGTCAAAAGTGGTAAAGAAATGGCTAAATGGATGGTAAAGAAATGGCTAAATGGATGGATGGATGGATAGATAGATAGATAGATAGATAGATAGATAGATAGATAGATAGATAGATAGATAGATAGATAGATAGATAGATAGATAGATAGATAGATAGATAGATAGATAGATAGATAGATAGATAGATAGATAGATAGATAGATAGATAGATAGATAGATAGATAGATAGATGGATGGATGGATGGATGGATGGATGGATGGATAGATGGATAGATGGATAGATAGATAGATAGATACATAGATAGATAGATAGATAGATAGATAGATAGATAGATAGATAGATAGATAGATAGATAGATAGATAGATAGATAGATAGATAGATAGATAGATAGATAGATTGATAGATAGATAGATAGATAGAGAGTACTTTATTGATTCCTTCAGGAGATTTCCCTCCGGAAAATTACAATTCCAGCAGCAGTGTACAAAATTGAGATCGAATTTAAAAAGTAGAAAGTAAATAATGGGAGTATAAATGGAAACAAAATAGAAAAATATTACAATAGGGATAAAAATAAAAAGCAACAATGAGAATAAAAATGTAACAGTAAAATAAGAATATAACAAGAGAAATTAGGCAGGCTAGAATTAATATTTTTAGAATGGCCTTCTCAAAGTCCTGACTTAAGTGTGTGGACAATGCTGAAGAAACAAGTCCATGTCAGAAAACCAACAAATTTAGCTGAACTGCACCAATTTTGTCAACAGGAGTGGTCAAAAATTCAACCAGAAGCTTGTGGATGACTACCAAAAAGCAGCCTATGGCAGTGAAACTTGCCAAAGGGACATGTAACCAAATATGAACATTGCTGTATGTATACTTTTGACCCAGCAGATTTGGTCATATTTTCAGTAGACCCATAATAACTTCATAGAAGAACCAAACTTCATGAATGTTTGTTGTGACCAACAAGTATGTGCTCCAATCACTCTATCACAAAAAAAGAAGAGTTGTAAAAATGATTGGAAACTCAAGACAGCCATGACATTATGTTCTTTACAATTGTACGTAAACTTTTGACCGCGACTGTATACAATTGAATAGTATAAATATGACTGGTTAAACTAATACATTCAATATCATGTCAAATGTATAAGCACTGTAATTTCCTCCCCAATTAAGTGGCCTTTCAGGTGTTTTAAGTGACGAGGGTCGTCATTGGGACGCATTAAAGTGTCAGGTGGGAGTGTGGGGGCATGGTTGACAAGCCTCACGGGGGTCAGATCATACATGCCAACCCTCCCAATTGTCCCGGAAGACTCCTGAATTTCAGTGCCCCTCCCAAAAAGTCTCCCGGGGCAACCATTCTCCAACAATTTTGGTGTCAGGCTTGGACTAAAGCAGTGGTTCTCAAATAGGGGTACGCGTACCCCTGGGGGTACTTGAAGGTATGCCAAAGGGTACGTGAGATTTTTCAAAAATATCCTAAAAATAGCAACGATTCGAAAATCCTTTATAAATATATTTATTGAATAATACTTCAACAAAAATAGGAATGTAAGTTCATAAATTGTGAAAAGAAATGCAACAATGCAATATTCAGTGTTGACAGCTAGATTTTTTGTGGACATGTTCCATAAATATTGATGATAAAGATTTATTTTTTTGTGAAGAAATATTTAGAATTAAGTTCATGAATCCAGATTGATCTCTATTACAATCCTCAAAGAGGGCACTTTAAGTTGACAATTACTTCTATGTATCTTTATTTATAATTGAATCACTTGTTTATTTTTCAACAAGTTTTTGTTTATTTTTATCTTTTTTTCCAAATAGTTCAAGAAAGACCACTACAAATGAGCAATATTTTGCACTGTTATACAATTTAATAATTCAGAAACTGATGACATAGTGCTGTATTTTACTTCTTTATCTCTTTTTTTCCAATCAAAAATGCTCTGCTCTGATTAGGGGGTACTTGAATTAAAAAAATGTTCACTGAAAAAGGTTGATAACCACTGGACTAAAGGATTGGACTCAGATGCAGACCAGGGATATTTTTTCAGGCTTTTATTTTGACGGCTTTCACCTCCAGACTCAGGGTAATACAATATCTACAAAAACAAACTGTCGGCGAAAAAGGTTCCAAAAAAAAAGAAACAACCGGGAATCACTCCTGAAAGGAGGAAAACACAAAAACAAAGACAAACTATAATTGGTGCCGTACCTGCTATAAAACTTAACACAAAACGCTCCAACAGGAGGAAGAAACAATGCCTATAAAAATCTACACTTATTCTAATCTAATAAATGTTAACAAAAAAAAAATCACTCAAAAACCCGAGGAAAGAAAGAATCGTAAGAAAAAGATATAACTCACCATCTCGGCTGAAAAAACTAAATAACAAAAAAATCATTCTGCTGAGGAGGAGAAATGTCAAACTCAAAATAGCAACGAATGAATTCAGGACCAAGGAATAAAAAACGTAGGACGAGGCAAGGCGTGGACATGGACATGGGACGCAAGAAAGGCACGACAACTCGAGACAATCTGGCACAGAACAAGGGGAGGCGTGGGTTTATAAGACACACGAGGGTAATAGGAAACAGGTGGAAACAATCAGGGGTCAGGGATGACGTCAGACTGATGACACAAAAGGGCAAGTGATCCGAAATGAGAGGAATTACTTTTCAAAATAAAACATGCAATTCACAAGACAAAAGAAACCAAGACAAGACATCCCTCACTGCGGTGTGACATTTGGGGGCGTGCCTTACTGCCTTCAGCATCCTCTCTCACCTGAAACCTTCACCCCTTAACAGCTGCATGCTGTCCAGGCGTCCGCTTTTCCTCCGTATAAACAGCATGCCGGCCCAGTCACATAAAAATGTAGCGTTGGACGGGTTTAACAATGGTCTTTACACGAAAATGTCAAGCTTCGCTGACACGTTTTATGGCCTTTTAACTGGTTTAATGATAACGTTGATTTCAAGCACACACACACACACACACACACACACACGCACACACACACACACACACACACACACAAACACACACACACGCGCACACACGCGCGCACACACACACACACAGGTGAATTCAACGCATACTTGGTCAACAGCCATACAGGTCATACTGAGGGTGGCCGTATAAACAACTTTAACACTGTTACTAATACGCGCCTGTGGAGAGGCGGAGCCGGCAGTCCGACAGCGAGGCAGGGCACACCGTAGCCCGCTGCAAGAAGGCGGCGAGGAGGCGTGGCCGGCAGTCCAACAGAGAGGCAGGGCATGCCGGAGCCCGGCCCAAGATGGTGACGAGGAGGCGTGAACGGCGAGCGAGCGGCGTGGCGGGGCGCGCCAAAAGCGACGCCGCAATCGTTATCAGGTGTGCGGGTCGCCCAGCTGGGCACAAATAAATAATCATCTCGCACTGTACAAAACAGCGGCAACCGTGAACGTGGAGGGGAGAGACGGAGAGAAGAGACGGAGCAAGAGAGAAGCGGATGCCGAGCGAGAGACACGGACAGCCTAAGAAAGAAGACGACGCAAGAAGCTGAAAAGCTGGAGCGGAAGAGCGAGCGGCGTACGGCAAAGCAGAAAAGCAACCCGACAAGAAAGAGATATTTATTCTTTGAAATAAAGAAGTTTAAACCCGCTCGCCATAATGTCATTCCTTGGTGGTCCTTGGACCGCACGACGGCTTGAGACTGTCACAGCGCCACACTGTCAACCCACACCAAACAAGAATGACAAACACATTTCGGGCGAACACACAACGTAATCACAACAGAAACAATAATAATAATAATAATAATAATAATAATAGATTTTATTTGTAAAAAAGCATTTTACGTTGAGCAAACAACCTCAAAGGGCCACAGTGTAAAACAATAGTAATAATGATAATAATAATAATACAAATATAATACAAATAAATAAAAACTAGAAACAGCCCAATAGCTGGAACCAGCATACATATCAAGAAAAAGGCTTTTTTTTTTTTTAAAAGGGTTTTTAAGCCTTTTTTAAAAACATCCACAGTCTGAAGTGCCCTCAGGTGGTCAGGGAGAGCATTCCACAGAATGGGAGCAGCGGAGCAGAAAGCCCGGTCCCCCATAGTTCGTAGCTCTGTCCTTGGAGGTTGGAGGAGGTTAGCCTGTTTGGAGCGGAAGTGTCGTGTGGAGGATTTGGGTTTGAGCAGTTCTTTGAGGTAAATGGGGGCATTTCCATGGAGGCACTGGTGAGTTAGTAGGGAGATTTTGAATTCAATCCTGAGTGGAACAGGAAGCCAGTGAAGGGATTTGAGAGTTGGTGTGATGTGGTCGTATTTCCGCACTCTCATCAGGATCCTCGCAGCACTATTCTTTATGTACTGCAGCTTCTGAATGTTATTGCTGGGGATCCCAACAAAAAGTATGTTGCAGTAGTCGAGCCTGGAGGAGACAAAGGCATGTACGAGCCTCTCGGCATCAGAGAGAGTGAATCCCTTGCAGCACTAACTCTTCCGGGACGCTACGATAACATCGACAGCTTTTGAAGCTCAGTGCACAACTGCGCACACAACAAGAAGGAGACGAAGCAGAAGAACAAAGAAGAGACATGGCGACGACGAGTAAGAAGATGAAATACGCTTGCAAGTCTCATGTCTTTGTGATTGATCATGTTTTGTTTGGTTATGTTCTGTTGGTTTTTGGACTCCTTGTGCACTCTTGTTTTGTCACCATGACAACCATTAGTTTCACCTGTCAAAACGTGAACTATGGTGGGGTTTGTTTTCCCGGAATGCAAAGGAAGGTGACGGGACATTGCGTGAAGGTAAATACATGATTTTAATCTTAACTCAAAAGCTACCAACAAAAGGCACTCACAGCGGAGGCACAAAACTTAACGGAGGGAACAAAACTAATACTTAAATATAAACTATGAACATAAAACAAAAAACACTTACTGTGACATGAGCAAGGCAGCATGAACAATGAACATCACATTGCAAAAAAAGTTGGCACTGAGGCGTTTTTACCACTGTGTTACATGGCCTTTCCTTTTAACAACACTCACTATAGGGGCGGTTGGTAGAGTGGCCGGGCCAGCAACTTGGGGGTTCCAGGTTCGATCCCCACTTCCGCCATCCTAGTCACTGCCATTGTGTCCTTGGGCAAGACACTTTACCCACCTGCTCCCAGTGCCACCCACACTGGTTTAAATATAACTTAGATATTGGGTTTCACGATGTAAAGCGCTTTGAGTCACTAGAGAAAAAGCGCTATTTAAATATAATTCACTTCACTTCACATCAGTACAAACTATGGCATGGACAGAGCAAAAACAAGAGTGATGACACCAGACGACCAACAGAAAAGGACAGGCTTAAATAGTGACATGATTAACAGGTTATCAAAATGCCGCTGCCTGACCAGGGCTCAAAAAATCAGGAAAAGACTCCTCCCACCCCCACCAAGGACTGTTTTCACTGCTGGACTCTAGAAAGAGGTTCCGCAGCCTCCGAAGCAGAACATCCAGGTTCTGTAACAGCTTCTTCCCTCAGGCCGTAAGACTCTTGAACGCATCATAATTAAATTGGCAAGATGGCGGCGCCCGGACGGGCTGCGACACTGCGGTGCTCTTGCTAAAGATGGAACATTTGGCGGAAATGCCGGACAGTTCTGCAGACTTCATGGCTGGCTCGCATCGTGGTCACTCCGTGATCACGTACGACCGCCAGACACTTCTGGATATGGACATATCGGGCCGTTTTGGACTGATAGACGCGGGCGTGCTAAACATGCTAACTAGCATGGGGATACGTCGGCGGCTACATCCAGCGGCCTGTGAAGCAGCGGAGTCTAGTAGCAGCGGGGGCCGTCTACGGAGCAGACGCCAGCGGTGTGATCGGAAACGCGGATGTCGAGCGGGGCTAAAAACAAAGCAGAAGGCTAATCCCCACAGAACACCACTTCCCTCCACCCTGAAGACGGATTTAAATAAAGGATGCGAGACTACTAGTCTGGGTAAGGAGTCAGTTAAATTAGAACAAGTTTTTTCTGCTTTGAGTGTTTCAGAGTTGGACATGTGTTTTACCGAGGTGGCTAACTATGATGCGTGCAGTTTATCAAAGCAACAAACAAACAATCGGAAAATCCCCGTTACTGAGGTGGCTAACCATGATGCGTGCAGTTTATCAAAGCAACAATCAAACAATCGGAACATTCCCGTCGTATCAATTCCTAGATATGGTCGTAATTATACTGAATGCACTGGGCATAATAAACACAACATTATTAATATTGCTACTACGGATAATTTGATAAAAAATTCCCTAAAACAGCCCACTACCTATAATATAGGTTTTTTAAACATAAGATCATTGTCTCCCAAAACGTTGTTAGTTAATGATATCATCAGAGACAACAATCTTAACGTCATCGGTCTCAGTGAAACCTGGCTTAAACCAAACGACTTTTTTGCGCTAAATGAGGCATGTCCTCCTAACTTTACACATGCGCATATTGCCCGTCCGCTTAAAAGGGGTGGGGGGGTCGCACTAATATACAACGAAAACTTTAACCTTAGTCCTAACATAAATAATAAATATAAATCGTTTGAGGTGCTTACTATGAGGTCTGTCACACCGCTGCCTCTACACCTGGCTGTTATCTACCGCCCCCCAGGGCCCTGTTCGGACTTTATCAATGAATTCTCAGAGTTCGTTGCTGATCTAGTGACACACGCCGATAATATAATCATAATGGGGGACTTTAATATCCATATGAATACCCCATCGGACCCACCGTGCGTAGCGCTCCAGACTATAATTGATAGCTGTGGTCTCACACAAATAATAAATGAACCCACGCATCGAAACGGTAATACGATAGACCTAGTGCTTGTCAGGGGTATCACCGCTTCCAAAATTACGATACTCCCGTATACTAAAGTATTGTCCGATCATTACCTTATAAAATTCGAGGTTCAGACGCATGTTCGTCAAACTAATAATAATAATAACTGCTATAGCAGCCGCAACATTAATACAGCCACAACGACAACTCTTGCTGACCTACTGCCCTCGGTAATGGCACCATTCCCAAAGTATGTGGGCTCTATTGATAACCTCACTAACAACTTTAACGACGCCCTGCGCGAAACCATTGATAACATAGCACCGCTAAAGTTAAAAAAGGCTCCAAAAAAGCGCACCCCGTGGTTTACAGAAGAAACTAGAGCTCAGAAATTATTATGCAGAAAGCTGGAACGCAAATGGCGCACGACTAAACTTGAGGTGCACCATCAAGCATTTAGTGATGGTTTAATAACTTATAAACGCATGCTTACCTTAGCTAAAGCTAATTATTACTCAAATCTCATCCACCGTAATAAAAACGATCCTAAATTTTTGTTTAGTACGGTAGCATCACTAACCCAACAAGGGACTCCTTCCAGTAGCTCCACCCACTCAGCTGATGACTTTATGCAATTTTTTAGTAAGAAAATTGAAGTCATTAGAAAGGAGATTAAAGACAATGCGTCCCAGCTACAACGGGGTTCTATTAACACTGACACGATTGTATATACGGCGGATACTGCCCTCCAAAATAGTTTCTCTCGTTTTGAGGAAATAACATTAGAGGAATTATTACAACGTGTAAATGGAATAAAACAAACAACATGTTTACTTGACCCTCTTCCTGGGAAACTGATCAAGGAGCTCTTTGTATTATTAGGTCCATCAGTGCTAAATATTATAAACTTATCACTTTCCTCGGGCACTGTTCCCCTAGCATTCAAAAAAGCGGTTATTCATCCTCTTCTTAAAAGACCTAACCTCGATCCTGACCTCATGGTAAACTACCGACCGGTGTCTCACCTTCCCTTTATTTCAAAAATCCTCGAAAAAATTGTTGCGGAGCAGTTAAATGAACACTTAGCGTCTAACAATCTATGTAAAACCTTTCAATCCGGTTTCAGGGCAAATCACTCGACGGAGACAGCCCTCGCAAAAATGACTAATGATCTATTGCTAACGATGGACTCTGATGCGTCATCTATGTTGCTGCTCCTCGATCTTAGCGCTGCTTTCGATACCGTCGATCATAATATTTTATTAGAACGTATCAAAACACGAATTGGTATGTCAGACTTAGCCCTGTCTTGGTTTAACTCTTATCTTACTGATAGGATGCAGTGTGTCTCCCATAACAATGTGACCTCGGACTACGTTAAGGTAACGTGTGGAGTTCCCCAGGGTTCGGTCCTTGGCCCTGCACTCTTCAGCATCTACATGCTGCCGCTAGGTGACATCATACGCAAATAGGGTGTTAGCTTTCACTGTTATGCTGATGACACCCAACTCTACATGCCCCTAAAGCTGACCAACACGCCGGATTGTAGTCAGCTGGAGGCGTGTCTTAATGAAATTAAACAATGGATGTCCGCTAACTTTTTGCAACTCAACGCCAAAAAAACGGAAATGCTGATTATCGGTCCTGCTAGACACCGAACTGTATTTAATAATACAACTCTAACATTTGACAACCAAACAATTAAACAAGGCGACACGGTAAAGAATCTGGGTATTATCTTCGACCCAACTCTCTCCTTTGAGGCACACATTAAAAGCGTTACTAAAACGGCCTTCTTTCATCTCCGTAATATCGCTAAAATTCGCTCCATTCTGTCCACTAAAGACGCTGAGATCATTATCCATGCGTTTGTTACGTCTCGCCTCGACTACTGTAACGTATTATTTTCGGGTCTCCCCATGTCTAGCATTAAAAGATTACAGTTGGTACAAAATGCGGCTGCTAGACTTTTGACAAGAACAAGAAAGTTTGATCACATTACGCCTGTACTGGCTCACCTGCACTGGCTTCCTGTGCACTTAAGATGTGACTTTAAGGTTTTACTACTTACGTATAAAATACTACACGGTCTAGCTCCATCCTATCTTGCCGATTGTATTGTACCATATGTCCCGGCAAGAAATCTGCGTTCAAAGGACTCCGGCTTGTTAGTGATTCCCAAAGCCCAAAAAAAGTCTGCGGGCTATAGAGCGTTTTCCGTTCGGGCTCCAGTACTCTGGAATGCCCTCCCGGTAACAGTTCGAGATGCCACCTCAGTAGAAGCATTTAAGTCTCACCTTAAAACTCATTTGTATACTGTAGCCTTTAAATAGACTCCCTTTTTAGACCAGTTGATCTGCTGTTTCTTTTCTTTTTCTTCTATGTCCCATTCTCCCCTGTGGAGGGGGTCCGGTCCGATCCGGTGGCCATGTACTGCTTGCCTGTGTATCGGGGGACATCTCTGCGCTGCTGATCCGCCTCGACATCTCTGCGCTGCTGAGCCGCCTCCGCTTGGGATGGTTTCCTGCTGGCTCCGCTGTGAACGGGACTCTCGCTGCTGAGTTGGACCCGCTTTGGACTGGACTCTCGCGACTGTGTTGGATCCATTGTGGATTGAACTTTCACAGTATCATGTTAGACCCGCTCGACATCCATTGCTTTCCTCCTCTCTAAGGTTCTCATAATCATTATTGTCACAGACGTCCCACTGGATCATTGTCACCGATGTCCCACTGGGTGTGAGTTTTCCTTGCCCTTATGTGGGCCTACCGAGGATGTCGTGGTGGTTTGTGCAGCCCTTTGAGACACTAGTGATTTAGGGCTATATAAGTAAACATTGATTGATTGATTGATTGAAATTATCCCCTCAACTCCCCCCAAAATGGATTAACTGGCTGGAATAAAAAAGACAATATAACATACATCCATAAACGTGGACGCATGTGAAAAAGTGCAATATATTTATCCGTACAGTAATCCATCTATTATTTATATATATCTATAAATATTTATTTATTTTATATATATACTTATATATTATTTATATACATTTATTTAATTGTATATGCACCTTATTCTTTTTTTTATCCTGCACTACCATGAGCTTATGTAACGAAATGTTGTTCTTATCTGTGCTGTAAAGTTCAAATTTGAATGACAATAAAAAGGAAGTCTAAGGTGCGTGAGTTCAAACAAATGAGGCAGGTGAAAATAATGGAGTCAAAAACAAAACAGAACTTAATTAAACAGAATCCAGACCACAGAACATGCCAGCAAGGTCCAGAATGATTGGAAAAAAATAATTGTATTTCATCCAGGACAGCTCAAAGGGAAAAGGATATGCTGCCTGCACCTCAACAACCGAATTCGAAGGTCTCAATGTTGGCAAGCATGGGTCTAAAACTGATGGCTGTTAGGCTTTTAGGAGGTCAGGACTGTTGCCTAGTCCCAAACATGATCAGATGAAAAGACGTTCCCCGTCAAAGCTGACCAATTCCAGGAACCTCAGCATCCTTTAACACCCAAGCCAAGCTGGGATGCACCCGAAATGGTGATGAACACATGCTAATGATACAAAGAAGAAGAAACGTGTATGCAACCCTCTGGCGGTGGTGATGCATTTGCTGCGGTGGTACAGTACGGTGCCAGTAAATACAGGCTGGATGTTCAGTCCATAAAAGCAATGCAGACACACATAGAGCGATCAATAAACACTCTATCCCGAGTCAATCAATATCTACTCATCACATACAGTGCAGCCGCGCACACACACAGACACTTACACACACACACCTGCAGGCAAAATGGCATACCTAAGTGTGTGTACGCAGCAAAACATTAATGTGACGAGGCAGCTTGTTTGTAAGGACTTAATTGACCAAATAAAGATAGAGGCTAGAATGGCACTTAGAGGATTTTAGACCTTGGGCGAGGTTTAAATGTTAATGAAGGGGGGAAAAAAGACACGCAGAGACACATGGCGTAAATGCTCTAATGATAGCCGGGGTGTTTGTTTACCTAAACCGCCCAGAGGACAATGGATCAATTGGAAGCCAGCAGGTGATGGTTGGGAAATGGTCTGTGTTTATATAGCGCTTTACTATATGTGGATTGATACCCCAAGCCAGTGGTTCTCAACCTTTTTTCAGTGATGTACCACCTGTGAACATTTTTTTTAATTAAAGTACCCCCTAATCAGAGCAAAGCATTTTTGGTGGAAAAAAAGAGATAAAGAAGTAAAATACAGCACTATGTCATCAGTTTCTGATTTATTTAATTGTATAACAGTGCAAAATATTGCTCATTTGTAGTGGTCTTTCTTGAACTCTGTGGAGAAAAAGATAAAAAAATAACTAAAAACTTGTTGAAAAATAAACAAGTGATTCAATTATAAATAAAGATTTGTACACATAGAAGTAGTCATCAACTTAAAGTGCCCTCTTTGGGGATTGTAATCGAGAGCCATCTGGATTCATGAACTTAATTCTAAACATTTCTCCACAAAAAAAAAAATCTTTAACATCAATATTTATGGAACATGTCCACAAAAAATCTAACTGTCAACACTGAATTTGCATTGTTGCATTTCTTTTCACAGTTTATGAACTTACACTCATATTTTGTTGAAGTATTATTCAATAAATATATTTGTAAAGTATTTTTGAATTGTTGCTATTTTTAGAATATTTAAAAAAAAATCTCACGTACCCCTTGGCATACCTTCAAGTACCCCCATTTGAGAACCACTGTCCTAAGTGACGTCACGCACTTTGTTTGAATATTTTGTTGACTTTTGGCTCAATAAATGTGAGGTACTTCTAAGAGTTTAATTCAGGGGTACCCAAACTTTTTGACCCAGGGGCCAGGCTATATATGCATACATATATATATATATATATATATATATATATATATATATATATATATATATATATATATATATATATATATATATATATATATATATATACATATATATATATATATATATATATATATATATATATATATATATATATATATATACTTATATATATACATATATATATATATATATATATACTTATATATATATACATACGTAAATGGTAAAATCCTTAAATTCCTTGCAATAGCTCGTTGAGAAATGTTGTGCTAAAACTGTTCGACAATTGCCTTACAAATTGGTGACCCTCGCTCCATCCTTGTTTGTGAATTACTTAGCATTTCATGGAAGCTGTTTTTATACCCAATCATGCCACCCACCTGTTGAAAATTAGCCTGCACACCTGTGGGATAATCTTAAATAAGTTTTTGATGAGGATTTCTCAACTTTATCAGTATTTATTGCCACCTTTCCCAACTTCTTTTTCAAGTGTTGCTGGCATCAAATTCTAAAGTAAATGATTATTTGCAAAAAAAAAATGTTTATCAATTGGAACATCAAATATGTTGTCTTTGCAGCATATTCAACTGAATATGGGTTGAAAATGATTTGCAAATCATAGTATTCCGTTTTTATTTACATCTAACACAATTCCCCAACTCATATGGAAACAGGGTTTGTAAATGCAGGGGTATTTAATTGACCTAAATCACAAAGGGGACAGAGAGTCAATTGAAAGCAGGCAGTTGGATGACTAGTATATTTTTGACATTCGGCCGACTTTACAGTTCTGTCTGGGAGCACAAAGGTCTCTGCCTACGGACCAAACTGAATATGGGTTGAAAATGATTTGCAAATCATTGTATTTCGTTTATATTTACATCTAACACAATTTCCCAACTCATATGGAAACGGGGATTGTATTATATATATATATATATATATATATATATATATATATATATATATGTATATATATATATATATATATATATATATATATATATATATATATATATATATATATATATATATATATACGTATATATATATATATATATATATAAAGCCAATATATATATGCATGCATATATATATACATATATATATATATATATATACACATACATAGATACATACTGTACATGCATACACATATATATATATATATACACACTATATATATATATATATATATATATATATATATATATATATATATATATATATATATATATATAGACAAAAACAAGTCGCATGTCCATTGATGTTTAAAAACTCTACACTTGGAGTCTATATTACGTTGCCCCAACGATTTTGCCATTTTTTTTTTCCCCTCGTGTACTAATTGACTGAAAGAGCGTGCACGTGATGATATCATGTTATCGATGGGAAAATGCATTTTTAGACAATATGATTTGCCTGCGCGGCTAGGAGACCCCGAGAGTAACAAGCGGCAGAAAATGGATTGATGGATGGGCTGGAAAGGACAGATTAAAAAAATAATATCCATCCATTTTCTACCGCTTATTCCCTTTCGGGGTCGCTGGCGCCTATCTCAGCTACAATCGGGCGGAAGGCAGGGTACACCCTGGACAAGTCGCCACCTCATCACAGGGCCAACACAGATAGACAGACAACATTCACACTCACATTCACACACTAGGGCCAATTTAGTGTTGCCAATCAACCTATCCCCAGGTGCATGTCTTTGGAAGTGGGAGGAAGCCGGAGTACCCGGAGGGAACCCACGCATTCACGGAGAGAACATGCAAACTCCACACAGAAAGATCCCGAGCCTGGGTTTGAACCCAGGACTGCAGGACCTTCGTATTGTGAGGCAGACGCACTAACCCCTAATACAAAAATAATAATAAATGAAACTTTTTTTTATTTTTATTCAGGCCTACCCGCGACCCGGATTTTGGACGCTGGCGGGCCGTATCTGGCCCGCGGGCGGTAGTTTGCGGGATTGCTGCTTTAATTCAATTAATATTCTAAAAGGAGACTTTAACTTTTCCCACAGTCATTTTCTGGTCAGAGACTTTTATTTAAGTATTGCTTTCATGTTACCACATGACATTGTTCCTTATTTTCCTGTGTTTGGTGTCATTTCCTGTCCTGGTGCACTCGTTTTGTCCGTATTTCCTGTTTGGTCTCTGTGTCTTGTCCTGCCAGCACACCTGTGGCTCATTGTTAATTAGTTCTATTCAGTTCCACCTTGTTGCCTGCTACTTAACAACGGGACCACCTGCTTGCACTTTATCTACATTCTCCGCATCCTGGGATCACGCCAACGACTACTGGCTGCGACCGCCACACTGACTTCCCGTTTGCATTGGAAATTGACGCAGTTTATCTTTATGAATATTTCAAAGCCGACAAACTTTTGCAAAACAACATTTGAGGAAATGAGTGTGTGTTTGACATTTGTCCATATTTTTTGACGTATGCGTGTCTCGGTGAGTGAGTAAATCTCGGCGAATGCCCGCAGGACGGAATCAATCAGTCCTGCTTAACTGAGCACAAATTCAACCTCCATCAGCAGGTTATTGAGCAGTTAGAGGACACACACGTGCATGCACGCACACACAAACACACACACACACAAAGAGATGAACAATGAATTGTATTGGACTGGAGGGAAGAGATGATGCATATAATTTGGTAAAATGCCACCGTGCGGGCTATTGACAAGTTTAAAGGTTTGACGTAATAAAACCTGTATTCAGCATGTTGAAACGCTTTGTTGTTGTTTTTTTTACCTTATTATTAATAACTAGGACTGAATGAGAAAGTAGGAAGGAAAATATACATCTCCAACTGCTGAGCCAGCATTATTAATGCTGATGAGTTAGTACAGTGTGATGTTCCGGTCACGGTTGCGGAAGGAGGTGTAGGTAAGATAAATATTTTTATTCCAAAAAAGGGCAAAACTTAGCTCCTTAGCATGGCATAGCAAGGTATCACTTAGGGCAGGGGTCAGCAACCTGCGGCTCTTTAGCGCCGCCCTAGTTGCTGCCTGGACCTCTTTCAGAGATGTGTAAAAATGGAAAAAGATGAAGAAAAAAAAATGGTTTTGATATATTTTTTGTAGGGAGACAAACATGACACAAACCTTGCCAATTGTTAAAATAAAAAAAATCCCACTGTTTATATTAAACATGCTTCAATGATGAGGGCATTTGGCGAGCACCGTTTTGTCCTACTGATTTTGGCGGTTCTTGTAGTTTGTTTACATGAACAACTATTTCCGACGCTGCCACAGAAAGACTTGTTTTATGCCACTCCTTCTTTGCCTCATTTTGTCCACCAAACTTTTTATGCTGTGCGTAAATGCACAAAGGTGTGCTTTGTGGATTTTATTGATTTGCTGATCAGGCATATTTGGTCGATCCGTGACTGCTAGCTAATCGATGCCAACATGCTATTTACTAGATATTGTTCATCCATCCATCCATTTACTACTGCTTGTCCCGTTCATATTGCATCATTATGCCTCAGTTGTAGCTATATTTTAGCTCATTTAATTTCCTTTACTTATGTATGTCCTCTGTGTATTAAATGTATATTTGCATGTCTCATGACACATGATCTTTATGTAATATTGGCTAAATTTCTAATAGTTGTTTGTGTGCCACGTTGTTCCAGACCACAGGAAACGTTACCAAGCTTGAAAAGATTGTAATAAATCCATTAGAAGAAGACAGCCTGACGTTTCCTTTAACTTGGACGCACACATCTATACCTGTGGCCATTCTAAACCAGTAATTTCCAGAAGTTCTCATTCTTTGAGAAGCCTTCATTTTAAAAAAGATTTCAATTGTTGCAAAAATGTGTGGAATAAAAATTAAAATATTTTAAAATTTTTGTGAATGAAAATTTGCGTCAGCCTTTGATAATATGCTTATATAACTGATATAGACACTTACATCATGTGTTGCCTTCATTATAACATTGATAAAAAAGGCTTTTAATTTTTTGCGCTCCAGACAGATTTTTTGTATTTTTGGTCCAATATGGCTCTTTAAACATTTTGGGTTGCCGACCCCTGACTTAGGGCGTAGCATTAAGCTAAACGTGTAGAAAAAAGAAACGTAAATAAACTGTCACTTGAGCGTGAAGTGAATTATATTTATGTAGCGCTTTTCTCAAGTGACTCAAAGCGCTTTACATTGTGAAACCCAATATCTAAGTTACATTTTTAAACAAGTGTGGGTGGCACCGGGAGCAGGTGGGTAAAGTGTCTTGCCCAAGGACACAACGTTAGTAACTAGGATGACGGAAGCTGGGATCGAACCAGGAACCCTCAAGTTGCTGGCGCGGCAAACTCTACCAACTGACCTATACCGCCCCGAGCGAACATTGGACCCGCACCGAGTGGATGGCCAGACCGAGTACATAAGGGGTGTGGATTAGTCTCGGCAGCAGGTGGGGACGCTAATCAAATAAACAGGAGTCTGGTGCGTGTGCTCAGCGCCCTTGGCAACAAAAAAGGTAAACAAAAGGTAGAAAGGAGCACCGAGAACACAGAAAACAGTAAACTGAGAAGAACCATAACAGGCACAAACAAGACATGACTTACTCTGACAGGTCGTGACATACAGCGAGTTCCCACAGGACTGTTATACCAACAGCTAAGGAGCACAAGCAACATTTTAAAGCGCATGCGGGGGTAGACAAAGCTGCTGGATGCTGACTACTGATGCACAAACAATACATTGAAGTACGGTTGTACGGTATACCAGTATTAGTATATGTGGAGAGACGAAGCCGACGGGCCGACGGCGGGGCGGAACACGCTTTGTCCCGGCTCAAGATGGCGGCCAGGAGGCGGAGAATTCAGCGGAACAGTGAGGCGGGGCGTGCCTGGAGCGACGCTGCAGCAATCAAAATCAGGTGCGTGACAAACACACCGGCTCACAATCTGGCTATCTCCTCTCAGTGTATAAAAGGGGAGAAGGAGGAAAGATCGAGAGGAAGAGGTGGAGTGTCCGCAGGACTGCAGCAGAAGAAAAACACGAACGATCAGAGAATGAGCCCCAGGGGAAGACAACATCACCGGCAGCTGAAAAGCCGGCCGAGGAGAGCAGCGGAGGAGGAGGAGCTGAAAAGCAGCCTGATCGAAGCAGCCGCGTCATTATTTGAAAAAATAAGAGTCAAACCTGCTCGACGCGATGTCCTTCCTAAATGGTCCATGCAACCCACACGGTGACGGCTGGAGTCATTCACAGTATAGTACCGCGATATTAATTAATCATATTCGGTACTATACCGCCTCTGAAACGTTTAGTCCCCCAACCCCGCGTCTCCGTTGTCATGTCATTGCTGGTTTAGAAGCATGTTCGGCAACGCATAATCACAGAGTACTTACGAGCAGACACAGTGTGTGAACGGACGCATTTTGGCTTAAAACTAACAATAAAGGTGAATTTATAACACAGAAACGCCCTCAGGAAGAGGTGCTTTAAGACATGGCTAGCTAGTAAGCGGCTAAAGTCTAGCCCCAGTCTGCAGTTTTGTAGCTACTTCTAAATCCCTAATCCTCGCCACCATGGCGACAAAAAAAGTAAGTTTCTTACAAGTATCATCCCTGCAGGACAAGGAATAACTAAACATGCTTCACTACACACCGTAGCTCACGGGTGTCACAATGTAAACAAACGCCATTACGAAACTTCCACTGTAATGATACCAAGTACAGAAGTGTATCTAGTCGATACTACTATGATTATATCAATATTTTTTGGCATCACAACATCTTCTTTCATAAAATGTTTATAAACTCCAGACAGATGAGGATATTGAATATGACCAATGGCTGATCCTGTAACGACATGGTATCGGATTGATACCCACATTTGTGGTATCATCCAAAACTAATGTAAAGTATCAAACAACAGAAGAATAAGTGATAATTACATTTTGACAGAAGTGTATATGGAACATGTGAAAAGAGAAAGTAAGCAGATATTAACAGTAAATAAACAAGTACAAGAACAAGATCAAAACATGATCCGTGGTCCGGGTCATGTGGTTAATTATGTTCTGTTAGTTTTGGACTTCCTTAGTTCCTGTTGTGTGCACTCCTGGGTTTATTTTTGTCCCCAGGGGGATTAATTGGGTTCACCCGCCTCTGGTTAGTAGTCCCACGCTCAGCTGCTGTCGACCACTAATCAGAGAGCTATTTATTCACCTTGCTCGCCACGCTCAGTCTGGCGTCATTGTTTGCTACATGCACCTGTCAACGTAAGTTTTCCTTGTCCATAGTCTAGGCTAAGTGTTAGTTTAGCTTCGTCATTCTGTCGGCTCGCTTTCTGTTTTTGTACTCCTTCGATATTTCTTGAGGAATAAATCATGTTTGTACCCGCACGCTTTGTCCAGGGTAGTCCGTCTGCATTCCTGGGAGAACGACCCCGCAGTAAGCTGCGAAAGCCCCGACGTGACAGTAGATTATTAATTCATTTTCTACCCCATCCATCCATTTCCTACCACTTGTCCTTAATAATGTTGACAAAATAATAGAGTGGAAAATGACACAATATGTTACTGCATATGTCAGCAGACTAATTGGGAGTCTTTGTTTGTTTACTTACTAATAAAAGACAAGTCATCTTGTATGTTCACGAAGGACAAACTTGCAATAAGAAACATATGTTTAAAGGCCTACTGAAACCCACTACTACCGACCACGCAGTCTGATAGTTTCTATATCAACGATGAAATCTTAACATTGCAACACATGCCAATATGGCCGGGTTAGTTTACTAAATTGCAATTTTAAATTTCGCGACAAACTATCCTGCTGAAACGTCACGGTATGATGGGGCGTGCGCGTAATGTCACGCATAGTAGAGGACATTTTGTTCCAGCACCGATCCCAGCTATAAGTCGTCTGCTTTCATCGCATAATTCCACAGTATTCTGGACATCTGTGTTGCTGAATCTTTTGCAATTTGTTCAATAAATAATGGAGACGTCAAAGAAGAAAGCTGTAGATGGGAAGCGTTGTATTGCGGTTCGCCTTTAGCAACACAAACACAGCCGGAGTTTCATTGTTTACGTTCCCGAAAGATGACGGTGAAGCTTTACTATGGAACAGAGCGGTCAAGCGAACACGGTTGGATTGGACCACACACACAAAGTACAGTGTATTATGCAGCGATCATTTCAAAAGATCGTGTTTTGAAGAGGGTCCCTTGCGAAGGGCAGAGATGGGCATTGCCACCACCCGTCGACTGGTGCTGAAGAAAGGTGCGGGGCCGACCTTCAGGTTGTACAGGTACGACCATATAATCTCATTAAAACACTAGTAACACGATAAGCAGAAAAGGGGTTTTCCTGGATTATCCCAGTAAATTTGTCTAATAACATCTGAAATGCTCGCTGTGTATAGTCTTTTTTTTTCTAGTCCTTCACTCTCACTTTCCTCACCCACGAATCTTTCATTCTCGCTCAAATTAATGGGGAAATCGTCGCTTTCTCGGTCCGAATCGCTCTCGCTGCTGGTGGCCATGATTGTAAACAATGTTCAGATGTGAGGAGCTCCACAACCCGTGACGTCACGCGCATATCGGTACAAGCAAGGCTTTTTTATCAGCACCAAAAGTTGCGAACTTTATCGTCGATGTTCTCAACTAAATCCTTTCAGCAAAAATATGGTAATATCGCGAAATGATCAAGTATGACACATAGAATGGACCTGCTATCCCCATTTAAATAAGAAAATCTCATTTCAGTTGGCCTTTAAAGTACCCTAAGGTTTTTTGTTAAAATAAAGCCAATAATGCAATTTTTTGTGGTCCCCATTATTTCGAAAAGCATCGAAAAGTACCGAAAAGTATTGAACTAATATTGGTATGGGGACAACAAAACATTGATAAACTGCTCTGGTCTATGAGCTGCATGTCACAATCCAAATTTGAGCATTTGGCTCACGTGTGTGCATCGTCCTCTCCTCGGGACTGATCCTTGCCAACAGCGTCACGATGAGCTGCAAAATCGGGACAAAAAGGCACGGAGGAGAAAAGCGAGGACGCAGGGTGACACAAAGAGCCGGGCCGCAGACGGATCATGGAGTGACACTCGTCCTCGGGGCAGATGCTTGAGGACAGCTAGGGACGAGAGGCGTGAGAGGGAGGAGAACCAGCCGAGCGGACACGGCCAAAATAGGCCCGACACGCCAGGAGCATAAAAGAAGGAGAGGAATATGCTTGGATCGGCGAGAGGGAGCGAGACAGGAAGAGTCTATGTCATGTCCGACAAGGGCTACATACATCTTTCATATTGTCAAAGGGTGGACATTAAATATTAACCCGGTCAGTCTCTACACTTAATGATGGCAAAGTGCTCTGCTTTCTGCTTCACTTCAACACACACACACACACACATATACTGGTTATCATTTGAAATGGGGACCAAGTTTTTGATCATGACTTGTGGGGACCACCTTTCTACAGGTTGTGAAGAAATAAAAAAAAATGAGGTGAAATGGCCACTGCCCAGTTAGCTCATACACGTCTTCAAATCTCTGGATTGAAGAAGTAATGTGCTGTTCATACTTACTGGGGACCCTGGGGAAAAAAGAGTTAATATGGTTCATGGGGACCAAATGTAAATAATTTTGCATAATTTCACACAAATTTGTACGTGACTACTGAGGACCATTTAAAAAAAAATTCAAATTAAATATGACATGATCCTCAGAATACAGCACTAGAGTGGTCCTCTTATAGGTTTTATGGGCCAAAGCTTAAAAATCACTTAGGCATCTTCAGAATGGATCTGACTATCATTTAAGAAGGTTTCGCTTTAGGGGACCTGTTTTTCTTTTTTTTTTATCCCCATACTGTCAGAGGCCCCCTAAAGGTGACTCTGTAAACAGGGCGATGTCCCCATTAAGTTAAGAAAACACACACACACAGATTATTGCATTTCTTACATTCTTGAGACCTGAGAAAAATGCATACCTCGAAGACCACACTTTCTAGATATATAAAGATTTGTTTTTACAACATCAATAATATATACATACTACGCAAAAAAAGTCATTTTTTGTTGAATTTTTTGTTTGCAATGGATTTTTAATCTTCATTATTTACTTCTAGTTATTACAGTATGTCTCTATATAGATATTTTTTTAATTTTTTTTAAACACATTTAGGCCAGAGGGGGCGCATTTAAATTTTTTACACACACCCTGCCCTTATGTGGGCCTACCGAGGATGTCGTAGTGGTTTGTGCAGCCCTTTGAGACACTAGTAATTTAGGGCTATATAAGTAAACATTGATTGATTGATTGATTGATTACAAATGTGTGTAGCGGGGCAATATAGCTCGGTTGGTAGAGCGGCAGTGCCAGCAACTTCAGGGTTGCAAGTTCGATCCCAGCTCCCGCCATCCTTGTCACTGCCATTGTGTCCTTGGGCAAGACACTTTACCCACCTGCTCCAAGTGCCACCCACACTGGTTTAAAAATGTAACTTAGACATTGGATTTCACCATGTAAAGCGCTTTGAGTCACTTGAGAAAAGCGCTATTTAAATATAATTCACTTCACTACATATGTTGGCCAGAGGGGGAGCACTACAAATGTTTACACACACTTGTTATTACATATGTTGGCCAGAGGGGGAGCACTTCATTTTTTTTTACACACACTTGTTATGTCATATGTTGACCAGAGGGGGAGCAATTCAAAATTTTACATACACTTTTTATTTCATATGTTGACCAGAAGGGGAGCACTTTCAAAAACGACACACAGCCAATTTGAAAAATCCCTCCATTTTGGGATTTTACTACCCGGGGTGCTAATGAGATCTCTATTTCTTTTTATTTTTTTTTTGTAATATGCCTAAGGCCGATGTCAAACGAGTAACGAACCACAGCTGTAGACGCTAACTGTTAATGGCCACTATAGTCTTAGTACCGTAGTGTATTTGTTCATCCTATGGTCACATGTGGGACGCGGGTTGTCTTACTTCAGCTGTAAAATCAGCTGTTCACCTGGCGGGTTTTTTCGGGGATGAATAGGGAAATCCTTCTTTAGCTGCCGTCTTGTTTTATCATACATTTCTGCCTCTGCACCTGTCAATGTTTATTTTTCTTTGTACTTTAAATCAACAAAAAATCCTGACTTTGGAGCAATGTTCACAGACTCTGAGTAATTTGCTCTCTATGAGATGAAATGCTTTTCCGTATTGGGACCATGATTTCGGCCCTAACTTGTTCACCGGTCCTCATATGGAAGGTACTTTTCCCTGTTGATGTCTCAAGAAAGGGTAGAAATACAACAACACACACACACACACACAAACACACACGCACACACGCACACACGCACACACACGTCGTCATCAGTGGCGATCACTCGAAACGAGTATGATTGTCCTCGAAACGAGTATGATTGTCCTCCTGTTAGTGGGAGTGCCTTCGGGAGAACGCCTGTGCGTGAAATCTTTTAAAGTGGGGAGACTGGTTCACAGACAGCCACCACACTGTCCTTGGCAACGAGAAAGCCAGGGTCCAATGGCATGGAGACCAAGACAATTGGGGCCCCAACTTTGCTGCAGCCTTCCTCCGCCTTTGTGACCGTTGTGGAGCTTCTATGCAACTATCTCTGCCGTTGATGACTTTTTCAAGGAGAGACACGCGCAGACTCTAACGTCACTTCTTCGCTGTGGGGAGCTGTATCCAGTGAAAAATTAAACCCAGGACGACCGGCACCTCCTCACAGCTGCAGGAGGATGCCAGAGCTCCGGTCTGTCGGAGGACCGCCTAAAGTGCGCCTACCAGCACTTGCTTTTCTCTCAGGGTGTGCTCCTCCAGCCTTTTGTCTTCCCAGATTATCCCACAAGGCAGCAGGGCAGTGGTTGGGTTATGCCAGGGCGTGTCCACAAAGTGGGCCTGTGCATCACGCCTCTGGGGACCACTGCAACACACACACACACACACACACACACCTACCTAAATACAACCACAGATAGCAGTTTAGCAGTGTGCACGACAAGCTTTGTGCGACATAAAGCCGTATAAAATAAAAGCACTTATGCAATCAAATATTCATCCCTATTTCCGTCCCACATCCAAAAAAATGCACACAACATCAAGTATTCATGTTGGAGCACGACTTTGGACGTCTTTAAATATGAGCAAAACACAGTTCTTGCTGCACCGTGCGATAATATTTACACACACAAAAAAAATAGAATCGTAGGAAACACATTTAAATCGGAGTCATATTTGAAACAAAGATAGTAGCTTGCATGCCCACTATAAAATCAAGTATATACTACCCATCTGTGGAGAGGCGGAGTCGGCGAACGAGCAACGGGGCAGGGCACACCGGAGCCCGGCCCAAGATGGCGGCGAGGAGGAGGGACGACGACCGAGCGGAGAGGCAGGGCGTGCCGGGAGAGACGCTACAAGCGAGATCAGGTGCGTGGATCGCGCACTTGGAGACAATTAATGTATATCCTCTCGAGGTATAAAAGGGGAGAAGGAGGAGAGAATGGGGGAAAGACTTGGAGAGCCTGCAGCAGTGCATGGAGAACGGAAGCGACGGAGAGCAGACGACGACGACGACGGGGGCGGCTGAAAAGTGACCGAAGAGCGAGCAGTGGAGGAAGAAGCTGAAAAGCGACCCGACCTGCAGACAAGCTTGATTGAAAAATAAACAATAGTCAAACCTGCTCAAGAATGTCCTTCCTTGGTGGTCGATGGAACCCGCACGACAGCAAGAGACTGTCAAACCATCCATCTATTTTTTCCGATTGTCCCTTTTGGGGTCGCGGAGGGTCGCTGGAGCCTATCTCAGCTGCATTCAGGCAGTAGGCGGCGTACACCCTGGACAAGTCGCCACCTCATCGCAGGGCCAACACAGATAGACAGACAACATTCACATTCACATTCAATTTAGTGTTGCCAATCAACCTAAGGAGTCTGTTAAATTAGAACAAGTTTTTTCTGCTTTGAGTGTTTCAGAGTTGGACATGTGTTTTACTGAGGTGGCTAACTATGATGCGTGCAGTTTATCAAAGCAACAAACAAACAATCGGAAAATCCCCGTTACTGAGGAGGCTAACTATGATGCGTGCAGTTTATCAAAGCAACAAACAAACAATCGGAACATCCCCGTTACTGAGGTGGCTAACCATGATGCGTGCAGTTTATCAAAGCAACAATCAAACAATCGGAACATTCCCGTCGTATCAATTCCTAGATATGGTCGTAATTATACTGAATGCACTGGGCATAATAAACACAACATTATTAATATTGCTACTACGGATAATTTGATCAAAAATTCCCTAAAACAGCCCACTACCTATAATGTAGGTTTTTTAAACATAAGATCATTGTCTCCCAAAACGTTGTTAGTTAATGATATTATCAGAGACAACAATCTTAACGTCATCGGTCTCAGCGAAACCTGGCTTAAACCAAACGACTTTTTTGCGCTAAATGAGGCATGTCCTCCTAACTTTACACATGCGCATATTGCCCGTCCGCTTAAAAGGGGTGGGGGGGTCGCACTAATATACAACGAAAACTTTAACCTTAGTCCTAACATAAATAATAAATATAAATCGTTTGAGGTGCTTACTATGAGGTCTGTCACACCGCTGCCTCTACACCTGGCTGTTATCTACCGCCCCCCAGGGCCCTGTTCGGACTTTATCAATGAATTCTCAGAGTTCGTTGCTGATCTAGTGACACACGCCGATAATATAATCATAATGGGGGACTTTAATATCCACATGAATACCCCATCGGACCCACCGTGCGTAGCGCTCCAGAGTATAATTGATAGCTGTGGTCTCACACAAATAATAAATGAACCCACGCATCGCAACGGTAATACGATAGACCTAGTGCTTGTCAAGGGGATCACCGCTTCCAAAGTTACGATACTCCCGTATACTAAAGTATTGTCCGATCATTACCTTATAAAATTCGAGGTTCAGACGCATGTTCGTCAAACTAATAATAATAATAACTGCTATAGCAGCCGCAACATTAATACGGCCACAACGACAACTCTTGCTGACCTACTGCCCTCGGTAATGGCACCATTCCCAAAGTATGTGGGCTCTATTGATAACCTCACTAACAATTTTAACGACGCCCTGCGCGAAACCATTGATAACATAGCACCGCTAAAGTTAAAAAAGGCTCCAAAAAAGCGCACCCCGTGGTTTACAGAAGAAACTAGAGCTCAGAAATTATTATGCAGAAAGCTGGAACGCAAATGGCGCACGACTAAACTTGAGGTACACCATCAAGCATTTAGTGATGGTTTAATAACTTATAAACGCATGCTTACCTTAGCTAAAGCTAATTATTACTCAAATCTCATCCACCGTAATAAAAACGATCCTAAATTTTTGTTTAGTACGGTAGCATCGCTAACCCAACAAGGGACTCCTTCCAGTAGCTCCACCCACTCAGCTGATGACTTTATGCAATTCTTTAGTAAGAAAATTGAAGTCATTAGAAAGGAGATTAAAGACAATGCGTCCCAGCTACAACTGGGTTCTATTAACACTGACACGATTGTATATACGGCGGATACTGCCCTCCAAAATAGTTTCTCTCGTTTTGAGGAAATAACATTAGAGGAATTGTTACAACGTGTAAATGGAATAAAACAAACAACATGTTTACTTGACCCTCTTCCTGGGAAACTGATCAAGGAGCTCTTTGTATTATTAGGTCCATCAGTGCTAAATATTATAAACTTATCACTTTCCTCGGGCACTGTTCCCCTAGCATTCAAAAAAGCGGTTATTCATCCTCTCCTTAAAAGACCTAACCTCGATCCTGACCTCATGGTAAACTACCGACCGGTGTCTCACCTTCCCTTCATTTCAAAAATCCTCGAAAAAATTGTTGCGGAGCAGTTAAATGAACACTTAGCGTCTAACAATCTATGTGAAACCTTTCAATCCGGTTTCAGGGCAAATCACTCGACGGAGACAGCCCTCGCAAAAATGACTAATGATCTATTGCTAACGATGGATTCTGATGCGTCATCTATGTTGCTGCTCCTCGATCTTAGCGCTGCTTTCGATACCGTCGATCATAATATTTTATTAGAACGTATCAAAACACGAATCGGTATGTCAGACTTAGCCCTGTCTTGGTTTAACTCTTATCTTACTGATAGGATGCAGTGTGTCTCCCATAACAATGTGACCTCGGACTACGTTAAGGTAACGTGTGGAGTTCCCCAGGGTTCGGTCCTTGGCCCTGCACTCTTCAGCATCTACATGCTGCCGCTAGGTGACATCATACGCAAATACGGTGTTAGCTTTCACTGTTATGCTGATGACACCCAACTCTACATGCCCCTAAAGCTGACCAACACGCCGGATTGTAGTCAGCTGGAGGCGTGTCTTAATGAAATTAAACAATGGATGTCCGCTAACTTTTTGCAACTCAACGCCAAAAAAACGGAAATGCTGATTATCGGTCCTGCTAGACACCGAACTCTATTTAATAATACAACTCTAACATTTGACAACCAAACAATTAAACAAGGCGACACGGTAAAGAATCTGGGTATTATCTTCGACCCAACTCTCTCCTTTGAGGCACACATTAAAAGCGTTACTAAAACGGCCTTCTTTCATCTCCGTAATATCGCTAAAATTCGCTCCATTCTGTCCACTAAAGACGCTGAGATCATTATCCATGCGTTTGTTACGTCTCGCCTCGACTACTGTAACGTATTATTTTCGGGTCTCCCCATGTCTAGCATTAAAAGATTACAGTTGGTACAAAATGCGGCTGCTAGACTTTTGACAAGAACAAGAAAGTTTGATCACATTACGCCTGTACTGGCTCACCTGCACTGGCTTCCTGTGCACTTAAGATGTGACTTTAAGGTTTTACTACTTACGTATAAAATACTACACGGTCTAGCTCCATCCTATCTTGCCGATTGTATTGTACCATATGTCCCGGCAAGAAATCTGCGTTCAAAGGACTCCGGCTTATTAGTGATTCCCAAAGCCCAAAAAAAGTCTGCGGGCTATAGAGCGTTTTCCGTTCGGGCTCCAGTACTCTGGAATGCCCTCCCGGTAACAGTTCGAGATGCCACCTCAGTAGAAGCATTTAAGTCTCACCTTAAAACTCATTTGTATACCGTAGCCTTTAAATAGACTCCCTTTTTAGACCAGTTGATCTGCTGTTTCTTTTCTTTTTCTTCTATGTCCCACTCTCCCTTGTGGAGGGGGTCCGGTCCGATCCCAACCTCCGCTTGGGATGGTTTCCTGGTGGCTCCGCTGTGAACGGGACTCTCTCTGCTGAGTTGGACCCGCTTTGGACTGGACTCTTGCGACTGTGTTGGATCCATTGTGGATTGAACTTTCACAGTATCATGTTAGACCCGCTCGACATCCATTGCTTTCCTCCTCTCTAAGGTTCTCATAGTCATTATTGTCACCGACGTCCCACTGGGTGTGAGTTTTCCTTGCCCTTATGTGGGCCTACCGAGGATGTCGTGGTGGTTTGTGCAGCCCTTTGAGACACTAGTGATTTAGGGCTATATAAGTAAACATTGATTGATTGATTGAACCTATCCCCAGGTGCATGTCTTTAGAGGTGGGAGGAAGCCGGAGTACCCGAAGGGAACCCACGCAGTCACGGGGAGAACATGCAAACTCCACACAGAAAGACCGGACATTAAACCATGTTTTCCTGCACAAGGCCTGCCGTCTCTGCTTCTTGGGGTCCGTCACCAATACTTTGTGAGATATTCTTCATAGAAATAACTCAAATTCAACCCAACACTCGCAACTAGGGCTGGGCGATATGGTATTTGTTTATATCTCGATATTTTTAGGGCATGTCACGATGTACACAATACATATCTCCATATTTTGCCTTAGCCTTGAATGAACACTTGATGCATATAATCACAGCAATATGATGATTCTATGTGTCTATATTAAAACATTTTTGTTCATATTGCATTAATATATGCTCATTTTGAACTTTCATGCAGAGAGGGAAATCACAACTAAGTCAATTGACCAAAACTGTATTTATTAAACAGTTATTAAGCAGTGGCACAAACCTTCATGTCATTTCAAAACAGAAAGTGCAAGATTGTCAGAGACATTTTAAAACAAGCTATTAGTGCACTTTTGTGCATGATGTCACTAAGATGACATATCAAAACAAAACTAAATTAAAGTGCACTTTTTGTACAGAACGCCACTACAATAGTTTCAAACAAATAAAGTGCACTTTTGTGCATGATGTCACACAAGATATTTCAGTAACTGTCAAATAAAAATGAGCTGCATAATAGGAAATCAAATAGTGTATGTCCTTCGCTATGTGGTAGGTTCCTGCGGACGTTATCTCCTTTTGTTGTTGACTATTTTTTTCATATGGTGTTGATCCGGAAATGGTTGCCTCGGCATTTTGTTAATGTGGCACTTAACGGAGATGTTGACATGCGAAGTTTCAAGCACTTCTGATTCTCTAGTGGGTGACTTTTCAAATGATGCTACATATTAGCAGTAATGCTACTTTTTGTAGCTACGCTTTTTGCCCGCACTTGACATATTACGGTTGTCTGTTCGACATATACTCGCTTGAAGCCAAACCACCGCCAGAAGACCGAGCCCCTGCTGTTTTTCCTGGGAATTAATTCTTTCTTCATTTGTTACCACATCTGCACCTTCTTTCTCTCGTATTACCACTCACATCACAGCTAACGTTACCCATGCCGCTACCTCTCTGCTCTGCGAGGGCGTATACGTATGTGACGTATGTAAGAACGTGCGCTTGTGTAAGTTTCTGTGAGAAGGAGAGACAAGAAAGAGTGGGAAGAGCCTGTAGTGTAATGCCCGCAGCTAAAAGCAACTGCGTGACAACGTATACTCGAATATCACGATAGTCATTTTCTATATCGCACAGAGACAAACCCACGGCATATATTGAGTATATTGAGTATATCGATATATCGCCAAGCCCTACTCGCAACTCATAAATCGGGTTATCAAAATAACTCAGCATTTGTTTTCGTGTGTAGCATCCAATCATCTGGCATGCAAACGAAAACAGGATTTGACACAAACAAGATCAAAACAATATTTCATAGGAGAACTAGACGTGGTGTGTATGGAAGAAGCCTTTTAGTCCAGACAAAAAATAAATAAATAAATGCTTAATAAAAAAAAACATCTTAGTAGTTTATCTTTCAAAACATCAGCCTTAACGTCGTAAGCACTAATAATACATGAGCGCCATCAATTATTCAAAATTAAATTTTCCCACATGCCATTTTATATATCATAGAGTCAATAAATGACTTTAATTGTTTTTGTGGACTACGGGCACTAGGACCCTGGGAATCATGGCCCAGATACAAGGGCCCGTCTGTGTGTGTTGTTTAATTAATATGCACGTCAGCTTAATTATGACCGGTCCTTATCCACTTTACAATGTTTCTTGTCATGGCACGGCCGACCTAATTGGCTAAATGTAAAACGACAAGGTTGGATTCCTACATGCAGTAGATGAAGAAGGACAGTTCAAAATACTGCAATTTAAAGAGGTAACAAAGTGTTGAAGCTGCGCTGGTTTACTTTCCTCCTCCTTGCAAGGACGAAAAATCATTCTGAAGCCGATTCAGCAGTTGGGTGGAACTTAACCAGAATGCATCAGAGACAAATAAGCAATGTTGAAACTTCAAAAGTCAGTATTGAGCTACAGCATACCATACATTATCCTGACTTTATAAGCACAGATAATGTAATATTATCCTATTAACTTGATTATTTTTATAACTTTCTTATTTTTTTTTACCCTTTGTGAAGATTGTGATTGAATCTTCATCTAAACAATATTATGTGAGCATCCTGTTGGTCGACATCCCAGCGAGAGTGGAAATGTTACAGTAAGTGTTCCTTTTATTCTGGTTTTGTATGGTTAGTTTGTATGTTTAGCACCGAGCAATGCTGCGGATGCTACAGTGCCACAATGAAACTGCATCCATCACTCGGCTTATATAACTTATTGCTCATCCTCTTTGTGTTCGGGCTCAAAAATATTAGTGTGGAGGGGGGTGCGTGGCCTGCGGGCCTGTCCCGGAACAGGGTGTGCAAGGACCGGCCTCGAAGACTGCGAAAAGGGAGTGGATGGCCCAGGTGGGCTTGTTATCTAATCACCTGTCACCTTTATTGGCAGCAGCCGGGACGAGACCCGAGGTCGGAGTTGGAGTAGAAGCCAGAGAGCGAGAGACAGACACGACCAAAGAAATACATTTTGCTGTATAGCAAAAGGCTCTCACCATTTATGCTATTAAAAGAGTGTTGTACCCTGAAATCCGGGCTCTTGTGGCAGTGTGTGGTGGTCCGAGGAACCCACTTCTTTTTCGGCCACGTGCAGGCCTCCGCTGTGGCCACAAAAATGTCTATGGGGGTACTCCTTTTCCCCCGTGCGCTGCACGGAGACGGCCGCTGATGTTTGGCGGTGTCGCTCCCGCCCGGTCCACCAGCGCCTGCAAGATTTGGCTCTGCTGGGCCACTTGTTGGCGGACCGCTTCTAGCTGTCGATGGCTGGCCACTGTCACCTCTGCAAGAATGTTTGTAAATGCTGCCAGGGGGTCGGCTTCCATCTCCTCTGGTGGTCCGGTTTTGTTGGGTGCCAAATAGTAGAGGTTGCCCTCTAGTGTGTTCCTCGGACCACCACACACTGCCACGAGAGCCCAGATTTCAGGGTACAACACTGTTTTATTTGCATTCATGGTTGAGAGCTTTTTGCTTTCCAGCAAAATTTATTTTTCTTTGGCCGTGTCTCTCTTTCTCTCTTGTTCCCACTCCCACTCCAAACCCGTGTCTCGTCCTGGCTGCTTAGGTGATTAGATAACAAGGCCCACCTGGGCCATCCACTCACCTGTCGCTGTCTTCGAGGCAGGTCCTTGCAGACCCCGTTCCGCGGCAGGCCCGCAGGCCACGCCCCCGCCATAATAAGGCAAACATAATTAACATATTAGATTATTAACTTGTCCATTGTCAAACACAGTAGGCACTGATAAATAAAAGTATTTTTTTAGGAATATCATTCTTTATTTTGCCGGAGGACAGTGACGCTACTGTCTTATATTAGAAGGCTAAGCCAGCATCACAATAAATAGAGGTAACGTATTATTCACACATTTCTAACCTGCTGTTATTACTTACCACTTCATTTTCTCCTCCATTGTCATAAGTAGTAGTCACCGACTCCGCCAATAAAAGCAGGTTTTTGGAAAATCTATCTTTTTGTGAAAGTTTGTGGGGGAAGCATGACTCCTCTTTGCACATACTCAAAGTGACTTATTCAAGGTTCAAGGCACATTGCCACGAATCATAAAAGTTCAAACTAAGGCACTTTTTACTTCAAATGAGGCTGAAAGTTTGTGGAGTGACATGTGCTGGCTAAAGCCAGTTTTGCATCAATATTAAAAACCTGACTCATGCAAGGATGTTTGGGCAAATGTCAACCATATATGAATAATCCCCTGACCTCTCACTTGAACAAACATTCGCAACAGACTGTTTGAAAAAGTATGAAGGAAAGCAAGATTGTTTTATAAATATCTCTGGAATGCTTCCACGGTTTGATTTCAAATTTTCGGGACTTATGCAGATCCCAAATGTACATAAGCAGGTACCAATTGGTAAGAAAAGTTGCGTTTTTTATTAAAAGGCTCCTTTAAAACCAACTGCCCTACACTAAATTGATTTTTCCTGGCTTATGTGTAAATCAGTTGTTGCACACTAGGGGGAATATTTGTACACTTTCAAAATACCTTATTTTCCGGACCATAGGGCGCGCTGGATTATAAGGTGCACTGTTGATGAATGGTCTATTTTTAGATCTTTTTTCATATATAAAGCGCACCGGATTATAGGGCGCATTAAAGGAGTCATATTATGATTATATTTTTCTAAATGTAAAACACTTCCTTGTCGTCTACATAACATGTAATGGTGGTTCTTTGGTCAAAATGTTGCATGGATTATGTTTTACAGATCATCTTCAAGCCGCTTTCTGACATTCGCTTCCGGATGCTTATTTACGTGGCTCACCTTCAGCAGCGACTTTTCCCCGTCATCTTTGTTGTAGCGGTGTAGCGTGCAAGGAAGGGAATGGAAGAAGTGTGAAAAGATGGAGCTAACTGTTTTAATGACACTCAGACTTTACTTCAATCAATAACAGAGCAGCATCTCCTCATCCGGAAACAACAAGGGCGGAAATGTGTCTCGTGAAAAACCGTTTGACCGTAACGCTAATAACTGAAGTTCCTTGGGTGAATAATGTAAACTCACTACACCGGTATGTTTTAGCGCTTTCATGGCGAGTTAACTGACAGATATAAGTAAAAACTTTACACTACTTCATATTAGAAATGGCAACAGTGGAGTATGAATGTCACATAAAAGAAGATAGAGAAAAAGAAGAAGCTTATCGACTACTATGTCGGCACAAACTACAAAGGCGATTTATGCAGATTCCAAATACAGATCACCAGGTACCAGAAGGTAAGAAAAGTTGCTTTTGTGTTACAGCTCACTGCAAGGTTCATTCCTCCGGGAAGCAAACGGAACACTCCGGACAGGACTTGCAGGTAGGAACATGATTTAATTCTCAGAACAAAATCAAAGCACCATCAAGAACAGAAAACAAGTCAAAAGAAAACACGTGGCAATCGCACTCGAAGCTAAACACTTAGCACAGACTAGAGATAGGGAATACTCACGTAACGGTAGCTTGAAGCAAACAAAGAAGCCAGGCCGACTGACCGGCAAAGGCATGCCTAAATAATGCCTCTGATTAGTGCTCGGGAAACAGGTGAGCACCCCGAACACCAATCAGAGGCAGGTGAAATCAATAAGTAGCCAAGCTAACTAAAAAAACTCAAGGAACTAAGGGAGTCCAAAACTAACAGAAAACCCCAAAACATGATCCGGGCCACGGATCATAACACTTTGCATAATATTGTGAATCAAAACGCCAGATAAGATGTCTTACTTTATACACACACCATAAAGTTACTTGTATGTTGAAGCACATCAAACGGTGCAGCCTGCACTTATCTCTTATGTTTTACTGCCATCTACTTGTCACACTCATCATTACACCACGTACCAAATAAAACAGCTTCGAGGTGGGTAAGCTCAACCAAACGTATTCCTTACATTGGACGCACCAGGTTATAAGGCGCACTGTCGAGTTAGGGGGGGAAAAAAGGATTTTAAGTGCACCTTATTGTCCGGAAAATACGGTTTTGCGTTCCCATCCTCACCTATGGTCGTGAGATTTGGGTTATGACCGAAAGGACAAGATCATGGGTACAAGCGGCCGAAATGAGTTTCCTCCGCCGGCTGGCGAGGCTCTCCCTTAGAGATAGGGTGAGAAGCTCTGTCATTCGGAAGGAGTTCAAAGTAAAGCCGCTGCTCCTCCACATCGAGAGGAGCCAGATGAGGTGGTTCGGGCTCCTGGTCAGGATGCCACCCGGACGCCTCCTTAGGGAGATGTTTCGGGCACATCCGACCGGTAAGTAGGAGGCCACGGGGAAGACCCAGGACACGTTGGGAAGACTATGTCTCCGGGCTGGCCTGGTAATACCTCGGGATTCCCCGGGAATACAGACTGAAAAGCGTATTTCCCGGAGTAGCACTAGTACATTTATACTAGTGCACTTACCCCTTAAAGTAAATTAGTACCACATACATGTTTTTGTGATGTCAGAATTGCAAGTGTGTGCATTTTTCCAGAAGTTATGAAATAATGTTTGAGTGCACTGCAAGAGTTTGGGAAGTGGTAAGTAAGTAGGTCACTGGTGTTTGCACCACTGCAAAAGATTAGACTTCTGGGGGAAAAAATACGGAGGCCAAAAGTGTCCAGTGGAGGAGTCAGGATGCAAATCATCCTTTGAGGCTTTGCTCCGTAGACTGAAGGAAGGCAAGCAGAGGATCCAAACACTTTAAGGTGGCATATATTGCATTTATGCATGCGATACTACATTACGACATTCATCAGTTTAACTTTTAGGACGGTGCCGGCTGTATATTTAATCCACATAATGCAGGTTTATGTCATCATTGTTACAGAACATGGGAGGTCAATACAGCTGACTGTTGAGAAAAATATAGAACCAACAGAAATGGCCCACTGTCACTTTTCCACTGCAGATTAGTACCAGCTCAGCTTCTCCAGGCTCTGTTTGCAGCGTTCGGTTTTCCAAAGAAAAATAATCATTGAACGCATCAGTCGGAAAGAGACACTATCAACAAAAATTAAGGCCAATGAGAACTGTTGTGTGTGGTTGTTGGTTACACACACACACACACACACACACACACACACAAATTGTTGTATTTGTTACCTTCTTGAGACCTGAGGAAAAATGCCTACCTCTTTAGGACCACCCCTTCCAGATGTATATAGAATTGTATTTACAACATTAATATTATATACATACTATGCAAATTTAAAAAAGGTAATATTTTAGTAATTTTTGTGGTTGTTGAATTTTTCTGTGTAATTGTTTTTTAATCTTCATCATTTACATCAAGTTATTACATTATGTCTCTATGTACATATTTATTTGCCCCCCGCGACCCCAAAAGGGAATAAGCGGTAGAAAATGGATGGATGGATGGATGGATTTATTTTTTATTAATTTTTGCCAAAGGGGGCGCATTAAATTTTTTACACACTCTTGTTATTTTATATGTTGGCCAGATGGGGAGCACTTCAAATGTTTTATTTTTTCCCAATTTTGATCATTATAATCTACGGAGCCCCTAAAGGCACATGGAGTGAAAAAATATTTTACGAGAGAGATCTTGCAATACTTTTTGCGAGATCTTGCAAAAGGTTTTTTTCCTATGTAAGTGAACCGGAAGTACAACAGACACTGCGATGGTGAAACGGAAGGGAAACAGACAAAGCGATGGAGGAGCCTACCCATCATCCGTGGGAGAAGTTTATTCATTTTTATTGTCGTATTGGTCTAACATATAAAGACAACAAATCATAACATGGTCCCACAACAGAGCACATGCTGCCGCTCCTCCATCGCTGTATCTGTTTCACTTTCGGTTCACCATGAATTGATTGACGTGGACCCCGACTTAAACAAGTTGAAAAACCTATTGGGGTGTTACCATTTAGTGGTCAATTGTACGGAATATGTACTGTACTGTGCAATCTACTAATAAAAGTTTCAATCAATCAATTAATCAATCGCTGAGTCTGTTTTACTTCCGGTTCACTGACAAAGGAAACAAAACCTTTTGCGAGATCTCGCAAAAAAAATTGCGCGATCTCGCAAATATTATTGCGAGATCTTGCAAAACATCCATGTCCCTTTAGGGGCTCCGTAATAATCCCACATTCCTGCACTTCTTCATATTTTTATTTTCAATATCATCTCCTCATAATCATTTGTTTCCCAAAATGTCAGAAAGACCATAATGTTATCGGTTATGTTTTTCCTTAAGGTGTTTTTTTTTGTTTGTTTATTTTTTGTCGACAAGTTGTACTTTATTTGCCGGTCTTTGAACGCACCACGGTGACATTGTGCTGCATTAGAACAATAACATGTTTTATTTCTTTCTTTTAATATTAATTTATTCATTTGATAGAGAAATACAGGTACTGAGAAACAGACACGTCCACGTCCACCCCCCAAAAATAATTAAAAAACATTTTTTTAAATTAAATAAAAAAAATAAAAAAAATTTACACCCACTTGTTACTTCATATGTTGACCAGAGGGGGAGCACTTTTAAAACCGACAGTTAATTTGAAAAATCCCTCCTTTTTGGTATCACCCTAATTTTGATAGATTTCACCACCAGGGGTGCAAATGATTTATGTCCTTACTTGTTCACACCTCCTCATATGGAAGGTACTTTTCCTTGTTGATGTCTCAAGAAGGGTAGAAATACAAGAACGAACACACACACACACACACACACACACACACACTTAAATATAGCCTTACTGCACTGTGAATAGCAGTTTAGCAGTGTGTGTGTGTGTGTGTGTGTGTGTGTTGTGTTGGCCTTCTGCGACATCAAGCCATATAAAATAAAAGCACTTATGTCATCAAATATTCATTCCCATTTCCGCCCTAAATCCGCAAAAACTCACAAAACATCAAGTTGAGGGCAAAATGCGGCAACGTGGAGAGAGACTGTGGTATAAAACAATGCGACATCGAGAGCTAATGTTTTGTTTTTGTCATGACAGTGGCGCCTCGGTTAATGTCAATAATGCGTTCCAGACGTGAAAACATTCGCTACCCGAAGCAAATGTTCCCCATAGGAAACAAGGTAAATTCAAATAGAATGTTCAAAACCCGGGCTTCACGGTGGAAGAGGGGTTAATGCGTCCGCCTCACAATACGAAGGTCCTGCAGTCCTTGGTTCAATCCCAGGCTCGGGATCTTTCTGTGTGGAGTTTGCATGTTCTCACCGTGAATGCGTTGGTTCCCTCCGGGTACTCCGGCTTCCTCCCACTTCCAAAGACATGCACCTGGGGATAGGTTGATTGGCAACACTAAATTGGCCCTAGTGTGTGAATGTGAGTGTGAATGTTGTCTGTCTATCTGTGTTGGCCCTGCGATGAGGTGGCGACTTGTCCAGGGTGTACCCCGCCTTCCGCCCGATTGTAGCTGAGATAGGCGCCAGCGCCCCCCGCGACCCCAAAAGGGAATAAGCGGTAGAAAATGGATGGATGTTCAAAACCCGGGCTTCACGGTGGAAGAGGGGTTAATGCGTCCGCCTCACAATACGAAGGTCCTGCAGTCCTTGGTTCAATCCCAGGCTCGGGATCTTTCTGTGTGGAGTTTGCATGTTCTCACCGTGAATGCGTTGGTTCCCTCCGGGTACTCCGGCTTCCCTCCCACCGCCAAAGACATGCACCTGGGGATAGGTTGATTGGCAACACTAAATTGGCCCTAGTGTGTGAATGTGAGTGTGAATGTTGTCTGTCTATCTGTGTTGACCCTGCGATGAGGTGGCGACTTGTCCAGGGTGTACGTCGCCTTCCGCCCGATTGTAGCTGAGATAGGCGCCAGCGTCCCCCGCGACCCCAAAAGGGAATAAGCGGTAGAAAATGGATGAATGGATGGATAATGTTGCGATCTGTGACTCAGATCTTCACATGTTTATTTTTCCATCTTTGTTTCATTCTCTTCTGACCCACTTACTTCCTGTTTAGTCCGTTACCATGGTTACACATTGATTTCACCTGCTCCTCGTTTTCTACACACCTGGTTCTCCTTGATTTCTCCCTATATAAGCTTTCCTCTTTTCTTTGTTCAGTCTCGGATCCTAATTTGCCCACGCGCAACAGTGACGACTCTCGACCTTCATCTTTGTATGTATATTCTCGCTAGCTTTTACGCTAAGCCATTTGTTGATTCCAGCTCACATGCTGAGGAATTGTTTTTCTGTTTTTGGTTTGCCTTCTCTTTACAGCAGTGTTTTTGTTCCTAGCCTTTTATTATTTAATAAATCCATTTATAACTTACCTTGTTGTGTTCATCGCTTCGACGCATCCCCGGAAGAACCAATCCGGCATTACAATGCCACACAAGCGTCACAGTAGGATCCGAGCATCAAAATGTTTTTCCGCGTCGAAACCACGGGAGGAACCCTTCGACTTGGGTTTGTGGTTGGAGCTCGTGGCTTGGGAGCAGGAAAGACTTGACTGTGGGCCTGAAGTCCCCTCCGAAGCCGTTCGCGCTGCCCCGAAGAGGCGGGGGGTCCAGTGGAGAGGTCCCCCGCACGGCAGTAATTATCCAGCACCACTTCATCCTTCCTACGAACACAGCAAAATTCACCCCGACCAGGATTCACCTTCCACTACCGGTAATCCAGCTTGTTTTTTTTCCCCTGACTCTAGCAGTCACGACATTTGGGGTACGCCCACCGGTGACGCAACACCGCCCCCTGTTGTTGACATTTTTTCAGAAGATTTTTATATTGTGGACAGTACTTTTCATTCCCAACCTTTTTCGAATACCAATAACATTTATGATAAAATACGTAATTATCAGGATATTTTTTCTCATTATTCTAGTCAACCTCAGTCACCTAGTTTTTCTTCTACCCCACCATTTAAACCTCTTTCACCGCCCAAGTATAGTGTTTTTTCGCCTTCTAATAATTGTGTACAAGTTAGAGGGGAGGAGTCTGCCCGCCTCCAAACCTCCCACCACCCTCCCTTATGGTCAGTCCCTGACCACAGGGAACGGGTCTGGGATTCCCGTCTGGAGGGGGGGGCTATGGCCTATAGCTGTGTTGCGGAGGTAGCGCAGACGCTACCATTTCTTAAAACTGTCAAACCGCAACCTCCTATGAGGCCACCCTTACCTGTTTTTCGGCCCGTTAAACCGCTAGCTCCTCCTAGGCCGCCGCCACCTGTATTCCGCTTAGCTCTTCCTCGTAGACCTCCTCCACCTGTTTTTCCCCCGGCCAAGTCTCAACGGCCTTGTAGACCTCCTCCACCTGTGTTTCCCCCGGTCAAATCACAACGACCAAGTAGACCTCCTCCACCGGTGTTCAGACTCGCGAGGTCATTACCTCAAGCACATCCTCCACCACCGGTGTTCTGCATTTCTCCCAGTTTGGTTCTCACACCAGCACTTAACTGTAGTCTGGTTCTCGCACCAGAAACTGATGTTTCTAGCCTGGTTCTCAAGCCAGCACTAGACTCCCACCTGGTTCTCACACCAGCCTCCGACCCAGAACTGGTTCTCATACCAGTTACAGACTTTAGCCTGGAGCCCACTCCAGTACCAGCTCCAGAGCTGGAGCCTACTCCAGTACCAGCTCCACGCCGCCAAGCGCCGGTACCAGCTCCGCGCCGCCAAGCACCGCCGACGACGGGGCTGGAGCCCACACCAGCGTCGACGACGGGGCTGGAGCCCACACCAGCGTCGACGACGGGGCTGGAACCTTCACCTATGTCGACAGGGCTGGAGCCCACTCCAGTGCCAGCTCCTCGACAAGCGCCGGTACCAGCTCCACGCCGCCAAGCACTGCCGACGAAGAAGCTGGAGCCCACACCGGCGCCGACGATGAGGCTGGAGCTCACACCAGTCACGACTCCTGCGGCTCCCAGGCCGCCTCCGACGACTCCTGCGGCTCCCAGGCCGCCTCCGACGACTCCTGCGGCTCCCAGGCCGCCTCCGACGACTCCTGCGGCTCCCAGGCCGCCTCCGACGACTCCTGCGGCTCCCAGGCCGCCTCCGACGCCTTCTTCGGCTGCAGCACCCGCATCATCCTCGCCAGCTGCACTCGGGCCTGCTTTGGCTGCAGTCCCCGCACCCTCGTCTGCTGCTTCCAAGCCTGCTGGGATTTCGGTGCTGAGGCGTCGTCCACCACGTCGATCACGGGCGTGGCCTCTGCGAGGTCATCCTCCTCGCCAGACACTCCCTCCTCCATGTCGGCCACGGATGTGGCCGTGCCCGGGTCGTCCGCCTCGCCGGGCACCTCATCCTGCGATGCGGCCACTAATGTGGCCTTTTCGAGGTCGCCCGCCAAAACTTTTTCGGCAGCGGCGTTCCATCCGCCGCCGCCACTTGACTTGTCCTCGGTGGATTCGGGGACACACGACTTGGCGACCCTCCACCGTGGCCTCCCTCCGCCCTCCCTTCGTTTGTGGACTCTGTTTTTGGGGAGGGGGTTCAAGTTGTTTCTTATTTGTTTTTGTTTTCTTTGAGACATCTGGAATCTGTCTTTTTGGGGGGGGGAATACTGTTGCGATCTGTGACTCAGATCTTCACATGTTTATTTTTCCATCTTTGTTTCATTCTCTTCTGACCCACTTACTTCCTGTTTAGTCCGTTACCATGGTTACACATTGATTTCACCTGCTCCTCGTTTTCTACACACCTGGTTCTCCTTGATTTCTCCCTATATAAGCTTTCCTCTTTTCTTTGTTCAGTCTCGGATCCTAATTTGCCCACGCGCAACAGTGACGACTCTCGACCTTCATCTTTGTATGTATATTCTCGCTAGCTTTTACGCTAAGCCATTTGTTGATTCCAGCTCACATGCTGAGGAATTGTTTTTCTGTTTTTGGTTTGCCTTCTCTTTACAGCAGTGTTTTTGTTCCTAGCCTTTTATTATTTAATAAATCCATTTATAACTTACCTTGTTGTGTTCATCGCTTCGACGCATCCCCGGAAGAACCAATCCGGCATTACAATGCCACACAAGCGTCACAGATAAAAGAAGATCACAGACATGCTGACACACAAGATCACTACCCCAGCAGCTGGCCAACTCGCAGCAACTTGGAATACCCTGCAGCACAAAGCTACCACAATGGATGAGGGGACTAAACCCAGCCGGCCCCAACAAAGGAAGGGATGGATGTTGGGACCCAGGAGCTCCAGACATGCACTTCTCCAGATTCTCTGAACCTTTTGATGATATTATGGACCGTAGATGTTGAAATCCCTAAATTTCTTGCAATTGCACTTTGAGAAACTTTGTTCTTAAACGGTTTGACTATTTGCTCACGCAGTCATGGACAAAGGGGTGTACCTCGCCCTATCCTTTCTTGTGAAAGACTGAGCATTTTTTGGAAAGCTGTTTTTAAACCCAATCATGGCACCCACCTGTACTCAATTAGCCTGCACACCTGTGGGATGTTCCAAATAAGTGTTTGATGAACATTCCTCAACTTTATCAGTATTTATTGCCACCTTTCCCAACTTCTTTGTTATGTGTTGCTGGCATCAAATTTTTAAGTTTATGATTATTTGCAAAAAAAAAAAAATGTTTATCAGTTTGAACATCAAATATGTTGTCTTTTTAGCATATTCAACTGAATATGGGTTGGAAATGATTTGCAAATCATTGTATTCCGTTCTAACACAATTTCCCAACTGATATGGAAACGGGGTTTGTAGATGATGCTACATATGAACAAAAAAACAAAAAAACACATGATGTTCGTGCACCAGTTGAGGAAAATGAGCCAACTACATAAATAACATCCTGTAATTTGATTTTGATATTATTTTATTATCTTGATGGATTGAAAATGAACACCAATGAATTTTTTTAGAAAGTATAAATAACGTCAAATAAAGATCGAATACTGTTTACCGTCACATGTAAGTGTAAAAAAACAACAACATTATGATTTGTACATTTTGAGAATGTGCTCATTCTATTTTTAAACAAAGAGAACCAATCTGAAGTTGTCTTTATTTTTAAGTTATCGTGCCGTGATTTTAGATTTGTGGCCTTCCATCTAAAATGAGTTTGACACCCCTATAAAATATTTCAACCAGGGCAATATTTTGACTAAAAATGTTCGTCTTTAACCGAAAATAACTTTAACTAGTGCATTTGTTAACCGGGGTACCACCGTACTAGCAGTTCATCTTCAAATCGGGGCAGCATGGCGTTGTGGGTAGAGCGGCCGTGCCAGAAACCTGAGGGTTCCAGGTTCGCTCCCCGGCTCTTGACATCCAAATCGGTGCCATTGTGTCCTTGGGCTGGACACTACACCCTTGCCCCTGGTGCCGCTCACACTGGTGAATGAATGAATAATGAATGATAGGTGGTGGTCGGAGCGGCAGTAGGCACAAACTGGCAGCCTCATGGACGCCCCTGCTTATTTCAGTAAGACAATGCCAAGCCATATTCAGCACGTTACAACAGCGTGGCTTCGTAAAAAAAGAGTGTGGGTACTTTCCTAGCCTGCCTGCAGTCCAGACCTGTCTCCCATCGAAAATGTCTCGCGCATCATGAAGCGTAAAATACGGACTCTTGAACGACTGAAGCTCTACATAAAAACAAGAATGGTAAAGAATTCCACTTCCAAAGCTTCAACAATTAGTTTCCTCAGTTCCCAGACGTTTATTGAGTGTTGTTAAACGAAAAAGTGATGTAACACAGTGGTGAACATGCCCTTTCCCAACTACTTTGGCATGTGTTGCAGCCATGAAATTCTAAGTTAATTATTATTTGCAAAAAAAACAAAGTTCATGAGTTTGAACATCAAATATGTTGTCTTTGTAGTGCATTCAATTGAATATGGGTTGAAAAGGATTTGCAAATCATTGTATTCCGTTTATATTTACATCTAACACAATTTCCCAACTCATATGGAAACAGGGTTTGTATTAATAGAAAAAAAGCATGATATAAAATCTAATCCATTATTATTTTATTATTAAATGTTACAATGAGCCCTGCAAATGAAACCCCAACCAAGCAGGTAAAGTACTAGAAACAGTGCCTGCACAACATGGGCTGTGTTGCATGTCTTGGCTCGTTCTTGGGGTTCTCTTTGACCTTGTTACTGAACGATAGAGGTACTTAACCTCATCATCACCTGAAACACAGCAGTGAGGCACGCACACATGCACGCAAGGGCATAAAATGCACGCGCACACAAAGTGAATGAGTTCATGGATGGGCACACAGGCTAATAAGCTCAGAGTCAGAGTCATAAATTATCAATTTATGGAGCAGAACCGGTTTCTATTCTAATGGAGGGACATCCTGTTTGCTACCGTGCACTACTGACCACAACACCCGGGGAGAATAGTGATGGCTCAATTGTCACTTCTCTTATCTTCAGACCACAGCGGGTTTGTGCAAGACAAAGAATACGTCGACCAGAAAAGAGGACCAAGAGTGTGTGTGCAAGATGTTACTCTTGTAATACAAAAGCAGCCATGATCGGTGTCAGGACCTTCGAGGGACAAGTCAGATGTCCTTCAGTCATGCACGCTACTTTTATAGGGGATGATTGAAGTTTAAAGTCTGGTTCGTTTGCCTAGAGCAGGGGTCGGCAATTCAAAATGTTGAAAGAGCCATATTGGATCAAAAATACTAAAAAACAAATCTGTCCGGAGCCGTAGAAAATGAAAAGCCGTATACAAGTCATGTAATGAAGGCATCACATGACGTAAGTGTTTATATTAGCTGTAATAGCCTACTATCAGAATGACTTTAAAAGTCTTATATAAGTGTTACATTGAAGACAACACAAGACTTTTGTGTCTATATTAGCTATATCAAAATGACTTCAAAAGTCTTATATACATTTTATATGGAAAGCAACACATGACGCAAGTGTATATATTAGCTATAATAGCCTACTATCAAAATCACTTTAAAAAGTCTTATATATGTGTCATAATTAAGGCAACACATGACATAAGTGTCTATATTAGCTATAATAGCCTACTATTAAAATGACTTTAAAAGTCTTATATAAGTGTTATATGGAGAGCAAAACATGACGTAAGTGTCTATATTAGCTATACAAGCCTACTATCAAAATGACTTTTAAAGTCTTATATAAGTGTTATAATGAAAGCAACACATGACGTAAGTGTCTATATTAGCTATATTAGCCTACTATCAAAATGACTTTAAAAGTCTTATATAAGTGTTACATAGAAAGCAACACATGACGTAAGTGTCTATATTAGCTATACAAGCCTGCTATCAAAATGACTTTAAAAGGTCTTATATAAGTGTTATAATGAAAGCAACACATGACGTAAGTGTCTATATTAGCTATAATAGCCTACTATCAAAATGACTTCAAACGTCTTATATAAGTTTTATATGGAAAGCAACACATGACGCAAGTGTCTATATTAGCTATATTAACTTACTATCAAAATCACTTTAAAAAGTTTTATTATGTGTGTCATAATGAAAGCAACACATGACATAAGTGTCTATATTAGCTATATTAGCCTACTATCAAAATGACTTTAAAAGTCTTATATAAATGTTATATGGAAAGCACCACATGACGTGTCTATATTAGCTATACAAGGCTACTATCAAAAGGACTTTAGAAGTCTTATATAAGTGTTATAATGAACGCAACACATGACGTAAGTGTCTATATTAACTGTAATAGCCTACTATCAGAATGACTTTAAAAGTCTTATATAAGTGTTACATTGAAGACAACACATGCTTTTTGTGTCTATATTAGCTATATCAAAATGACTTCAAAAGTCTTATATACGTTTTATATGGAAAGCAACACATGACGCAGGTGTATATATTAGCTATAATAGCCTACTATCAAAATCAATTTAAAAAGTCTTATATATGTGTCATAATGAAAGCAACACATGACATAAGCGTCTATATTAGCTATAATAGCCTACTATTAAAATGACTTTAAAAGTCTTATATAAGTGTTATATGGAGAGCAACACATGACGTAAGTGTCTATATTAGCTATACAAGCCTACTATCAAAATTACTTTTAAAGTCTTATATAAGTTTTATAATGAAAGCAACACATGACCTAAGTGTCTATATTAACTATAATAGCCTACTATCAAAATGACTTCAAAAGTCTTATATAAGTTTTATATGGAAAGCAACACATGACGCAAGTGTCTATATTAGCTATAATAGCCTACTATCAAAATCACTTTAAAAAGTATTATATATGTGTCATAATGAAAGCAACACATTACATAAGTGTCTATATTAGCTATATTAGCCTCCTATCAAAATGACTTTAAAAGGTCTTATATAAGTGTTATAATGAATGCAACACATGACGTAAGTGTCTATATTAGCTATAATAGCCTACTATCAAAATGACTTCAAACGTCTTGTATAAATTTTATATGGAAAGCAACACATGACGCAAATGTCTATATTAGCTATATTAACTTACTATCAAAATCACTTTAAAAAGTTATATTATGTGTGTCATAATGAAAGCAACACATGACATAAGTGTCTATATTAGCTATATTAGCCTACCATCAAAATGACTTTATAAGTCTTATATAAATGTTATATGGAAAGCAACACATGACGTGTCTATATTAGCTATACAAGGCTACTATCAAAAGGACTTTAAAAGTCTTATATAAGTGTAATAATGAACGCAACACATGACGTAAGTGTCTATATTAGCTATAATAGCCTACTATCAAAATTACTTTAAAAGTCTTATATAAGTGTTATAATAAAGGCAACACATGAAGTAAGTGTCTATATTAGCTATATTAGCCTACTATCAAAATGACTTTAAAAGTCTTATATACTGTCCGTGTTATAATGAAAGCAATACATAACATAAGTGTCTATATTAGCTATAATAACCTACTATCAAAATGACTTTAAAAGTCTTATGTAAGTTTTATATGGAAAGCAACACATGACGCAAGTGTCTATATTAGCTATAATAGCCTACTATCAAAATCACTTTAAAAACTATTATATATGTGTCATAATGAAAGCAACACATGACATAAGTGTTTATATTAACTATATTAGCCTCCTATCAAAATGACTTTAAAGTCTTATATATGTGTCATACTGAAAGCAACACATGACGTAAGTGTCTATATTAGCTATACAAGCCTACTATTAAAATGACTTTAAAAGTCTTATATAAGTGTTATAATGAAAACAACACATGACGTAAGTGTCTATATTAGCTATAATAGCCTACTATCAAAATGACTTCAAAAGTCTTATATAAGTGTTATAATAAAGGCAACACATGACGTAAGTGTCTATATTAGCTATATTAGCCTACTATCAAAATGATTTTAAATGTCTTATATAAGTGTTATACTGAAAACAAGACATGACCTAAGTGTCTATATTAGCTATATTAGCCTACTATCCAAATGACTTTAAAAGTCTTATGTAAGTGTTACAATGAAAGCAACACATGACGTAAGTGTCTATATGAGCTAGCTAACAGTACTGTGCTCGCCCACACACCGTACAGTACATTTTATACTGAATATGATCCCTCCGTCTGCCAATTATTACTGATAACCACCACCTTGCATAACAGAAACTGACACAAATATTGGGAATCAAACGCGAGGTCAAAGCCCACAGGAAGCTTGGTACGTGTGAGCACATGCCTGTGTATAGCGTAGAAAAGTCATGTCATTCGTGCTCTTCTCACCAGTTATTGATGAGAATTGCCATTATCACAATACA
>NC_084611.1:35063734-35068734 GCF_033978795.1 Nerophis ophidion
GTTAGTCGGAAGATGTTACCAGGAGAATGTTAGTCGGAGAATATTAGTAGGAGAATTTTCGTAGGAAAATGTTCGTAGGAAAATGTTTGTCGGAGAATGTTAGTCGGAGAATGTTAGTTGGAGAATGTTAGTAGGAGAATGTTAGTCAGAAAATGTTAGTAGGAGAATGTTAGTCGGAGAATGTTAGTCGGAGAATGTTAGTCGGAGAATGTTTGTTGGAGAAGGTTAGTTGGAGAATGTTAGTAGGAGAATGTTAGTCAGAGAATGTTAGTAGGAGAATATTAGTCGGAGAATGTTAGTCGGAGAATGTTTGTTGGAGAATGTTAGTAGGAGAATGTTAGTAGGAGAATGTTAGTCGGAGGATGTTAGTCCGAGAATGTTAAAAGGAGAATGTTAGTCGGAGAATGTTAATCAGAAAATGTTAGTCGGAGAAAGTTAGCTGGGGAATGTTAGTCGGAGAATGTTAGTCCGAGAATGTTAATAGGAGAATGTTAGTCGGAGAATGTTAGTCCGAGAATGTAAATCGGAGAATGTTCGTCGGAATATGTTAGCAGGAGAATGTTAGTCGGAGAATGTTAGTCGGAGAATGTTAGTTGGAGAATGTTAGTCCGAGAATGTTAGTCCGAGAATGTTAATAGGAGAATGTTAGTTAGAAGATGTTAGCAGGAGAATGTTAGTCGGAGAATGTTAGTAGGAGAATGTTCGCAGGAAAATGTTTGTCGGAGAATGTTAGTCGGAGAATGTTAGTAGGAGAATGTTCGCAGGAAAATGTTTGTCGGAGAATGTTAGTCGGAGAATGTTAGTCCAAGAAGGTTAATAGGAGAATGTTAGTCGGAGAATGTTAGTCGGAGAATGTTAGTCGGAATATGTTAACAGGAGAATGTTAGTCCGAGAATGTTAATAGGAGAATGTTAGTTGGAAGATGTTAGCAGGAGAATGTTAGTAGGAGAATCCATCCATCCATTTTCTACCGCTTATTCCCTTTCGGGCTCGCGGGGGGCGCTGGCGCCTATCTCAGCTACAATCGGGCGGAAGTCGGGGTACACCCTGGACAAGTAGGAGAATGTTCGTAGGAAAATGTTCGTAGGAAAATGTTTGTCGGAGAATGTTAGTCCAAGAAGGTTAATAGGAGAATGTTCATCGGAATATGTTAGCAGGAGAATGTTGGTCGGAGAATGTTAGTAGGAGAATGTTAGTAGAATGTTAGTTGGAGAATTTTAATCGGAGAATGCTAGTCGGAGAATGTTAGTTGGAGAATGTTAGTTGGAGAATGTTAGTCGGAGAATGTTAGTTGGAGAATGTTAGTCGGAGAATGTTAGTCCGAGAATGTTGTTAGGAGAATGTTAGTTGGAGAATGTTAGTCGGAGAATGTTGGTCGGAGAATGTTAGTTGGAGAATGTTAGTTCGAGAATGTTAGTAGGAGAATGTTCGTCGGAAAATGTTTGTCGGAGAATGTTAGTCGGAGAATGTTAGTCCGAGAATGTTAATAAGAGAATGTCCGTCAGAATGTTAGTCTGGGAATGTTAGTCGGAGAATGTTAGTACGAGAATGTTAGTTGGAAGATGTTAGCAGGAGGATGTTAGTCGGAGAATGTTAGTACGAGAATGTTAGTAGGAGAATGTTAGTAGGAAAATGTTTGTCGGAGAATGTTAGTCCGAGAATGTAAATATGAGAATGTTCGTCGGAATATGTTAGCAGGAGAATGTTAGTCGGAGAATGTTAGTAGGAGAATGTTAGTAGGAGAATGTTAGTCGGAGAATGTTAATCGGAGAATGTTAATCGGAGAATGCTAGTCGGAGAATGTTAGTTGGAGAATGTTAGTTGGAGAATGTTAGTCGGAGAATGTTAGTCGGAGAATTTTAGTCCGAGAATGTTAATAGGAGAATGTTAGTTGGAGAATGTTAGTCAGAGAATGTTGGTCGGAGAATGTTAGTTGGAGAATGTTAGTAGGAAAATATTCGTCGGAAAATGTTTTTCGGAGAATGTTAGTCGGAGAATGTTGGTCGGAGAATGTTAGTAGGAGAATGTTCGTCGGAAAATGTTTGTCGGAGAATGTTAGTCGGAAGATGTTAGTCCGAGAATGTTAATAGGAGAATGTTCGTCAGAATATGTTAGTCTGACAATGTTAGTCGGAGAATGTTAGTTGGAGAATGTTAGTCGGAGAATGTTAGTCCGAGAATGTTAATAGGAGAATGTTAGTTGGAGAATGTTAGTCAAAATGTTGGTCGGAGAATGTTAGTTGGAGAATGTTAGTTGGAGAATGTTAGTAGGAGAATGTTCGTCGGAAAATGTTTGTCGGAGAATGTTAGTCGGAGAATGTTAATAGGAAAATGTTCGTCAGAATATGTTAGTCTGAGAATGTTAGTCGGAGAATGTTAGTCGGAGAATGTTAGTCCGAGAATGTTAATAAGAGAATGTTCGTCAGAATGTTATTCTGAGAATGTTAGTCGGAGAATGTTAGTACGAGAATGTTAGTTGGAAGATGTTAGCAGGAGGATGTTAGTCGGAGAATGTTAGTAGGAGAATGTTAGTAGGAGAATGTTAGTAGGAGAATGTTAGTAGGAGAATGTTAGTAGGAGAATGTTCGTAGGAAAATGTTAATAAGAGAATGTTCGTCAGAATGTTATTCTGAGAATGTTAGTCCGAGAATGTAAATATGAGAATGTTCGTCAGAATATGTTAGCAGGAGAATGTTAGTTGGAGAATGTTAGTAGGAGAATGTTAGTTGGAGAATGTTAGTTGGAGAATGTTAGTAGGAGAATGTTAGTCAGAGAATGTTAGTCCGAGAATGTTAGTCCGAGAATGTTAAAAGAAGAATGTTAGTCGGAGAAAGTTAGCTGGGGAATGTTAGTCGGAGAATGTTAGTCGGAGAATGTTAGTCGGAGAATGTTAGTCCGAGAATGTTAATAAGAGAATGTTCGTCAGAATGTTATTCTGAGAATGTTAGTCGGAGAATGTTAGTACGAGAATGTTAATAGGAGAATGTTAGTTGGAGAATGTTAGTCAGAGAATGTTAGTAGGAGAATGTTAGTAGGAGAATGTTAGTAGGAGAATGTTAGTCGGAGAATGTTAGTCGGAGAATGTTAGTCCGAGAATGTTAATAAGAGAATGTTCCTCAGAATGTTATTCTGAGAATGTTCCTCAGAATGTTATTCTGAGAATGTTAGTCCGAGAATGTAAATATGAGAATGTTCGTCAGAATATGTTAGCAGGAGAATGTTAGTTGGAGAATGTTAGTAGAAGAATGTTAGTCGGAGAATGTTAGTTGGAGAATGTTAGTAGGAGAATGTTAGTCAGAGAATGTTAATAGGAGAATGTTCGTCAGAATATGTTAGTCTGAGAATGTTAGTCTGAGAATGTTAGTCGGAGAATGTTAGTCCGAGAATGTTAAAAGAAGAATGTTAGTCGGAGAAAGTTAGCTGGGGAATGTTAGTCGGAGAATTTTAGTCCGAGAATGTTAATAGGAGAATGTTAGTCGGAGAATGTTAGTCCGAGAATGTAAATAGGAGAATGTTCGTCGGAATATGTTAGCAGGAGAATGTTAGTCTGAGAATGTTAGTCGGAGAATGTTAGTACGAGAATTTTAGTCTGACAATGTTAGTCCGAGAATGTTAACAGGAGAATGTTAGTTGGAAGATGTTAGCAGGAGAATGTTAGTCGGAGAATGTTAGTAGGAGAATGTTAGTAGGAGAATGTTCGCAGGAAATGTTTGTCGGAGAATGTTAGTCGGAGAATGTTAGTCCAAGAAGGTTAATAGGAGAATGTTAGTCCGAGAATGTAAATAGGAGAACGTTCGTTGGAATATGGGCTTCACGGTGGCAGAGGGGTTAGTGCGTCTGCCTCACAATACGAAGGTCCTGCAGTCCTGGGTTCAAATACAGGCTTGGGATCTTTCTGTGTGGAGTTTGCATGTCCTCCCCGTGAATGCGTGGGTTCCCTCCGGGTACTCCGGCTTCCTCCCACTTCAAAAGACATGCACCTGGGGATAGGTTGATTGGCAACACTAAATTGGCCCTAGTGTGTGAATTTGAGTGTGAATGTTGTCTGTCTATCTGTGTTGGCCCTGCGATGAGGTCGCGACTTGTCCAGGGTGTACCCCGCCTTCCGCCCGATTGTAGCTGAGATAGGCGCCAGCGCCCCCCGTGACCCCAAAAGGGAATAAGCGGAAGTAAATGGATGGATGGTTCGTCGGAATATGTTAACAGGAAAATGTTAGTCGGAGAATGTTAGTCCGAGAATGTTAATAGGAGAATGTTATTTGGAAGATGCTAGCAGGAGAATGTTAGTAGGAGAATGTTCGTAGGAAAATGTTCGTAGGAAAATGTTTGTCTGAGAATGTTAGTCCAAGAAGGTTAATAGGAGAATGTTCGTCAGAATGTGTTAGCAGGAGAATGTTAGTCGGAGAATGTTAGTAGGAGAATGTTAGTAGGAGAATTGTTAGTCGGAGAATGTTAATCGGAGAATGTTAATCGGAGAATGCTAGTCGGAGAATGTTAGTTGGAGAATGTTAGTTGGAGAATGTTAGTTGGAGAATGTTAGTCGGAGAATGTTAGTCCGAGAATGTTAATAGGAGAATGTTAGTTGGAGAATGTTAGTCAGAGAATGTTGGTCGGAGAATGTTAGTCGGAGAATGTTAGTCAGAGAATGTTAGTAGGTGTGCTCCTTTATACAGAAGGGCGTGAGTCGCTCTTTTTTACTGATGAGTGGAGAAGATGTCTTGCGGGGTACGGGTCAGTCATCTGTGCCTTTCATACAACCCATTCGCCGACAGCTGACACGGGGCGGCCACATGAGGAAAACTGATCGGTATTAATTATACATGAAGTGTCACAGAGAGGCGAGGGCAGAAAGCAGCACAGACAATGGGAGGATGTAAGGAAAGATGGTCAAAAGGCACACCAGTGGTGAAAAGGAGGCGGTGAAGAGATGAGTGGAAGTAAGAAGATAGGATGGATGGTGGACGAGGTCAGCTGAGTATTGATCTGACTTGTGCAGTATGA
>NC_084611.1:35371234-35546234 GCF_033978795.1 Nerophis ophidion
ACATTGACCGCCGTCATCCTCTTCTTCGTCTTCTTGGTGGCGTGCAGAGCTTCCCATGGCGAGGCTGACCCCGTCCAGAGTGACCAAAATGGAGGGCTCCAACGTGCAGCTGTCCTGCGTGACCTCGGGAGTGCCCTCACCGGACCAGATCTGGAACATGGCGCTGGTTACCAACTACGAGGTCACAGCTCACACACACAGATAAAATACACTATATTGCCAAAAGTATTTGGTCACCTGCCTTTACTCTCATATGAACTTGAAGTGCCCTCTCGTGGAATTCTCCAAAATGTTTTAGTATCCTGGAACATTCAAAGTTTCTTTCACTGGAACTAAAGGGGCCAAGCCCAACTCCTAAAAGAACAACCTCACACCATAATTCCTCCTCCACCAAATTTCACACTCTGCACAATGCAGTCAGAAATGTAGCGTTCTCCTGGCGACTTCCAAACCCAGACTGGTCCATCAGATTGCCATATGGAAAAGCGTGATTCATCACTCCAGAGAGGGCATCTCCACTGCTCTAGAGTCCAGTGGCGACGTGATTCACACCACTGCATCCCACGATTTGCATTGGACTAGGGGATGTATGGCTTAGATGCAGCTGCTCGGCCATGGAAACCCATTCCATGAAGCTTTCTGCGTACTGTACGTTGATTAATTGGAAAGTTACGTGAAATTTTGAGCTCTGTAGCAACTGACTGTGCGGAAAGTCTTTGCACAATGCGCTTCAGCATCCGCTAAACCTCTATCTGTTGGTTTACGTGGCCTACCACTTGGTGGCTGACTTGCTGTTGTTCCCAAACTCTTCACTTCCATCCATCCATCCATTTTCTACCGCTTATCCCTTTTTGGGTCGCGGGGGGTGCTGGAGCATAGGTCAGCTACAATTGGGCGGAACACCCTGGACAAGTCGAAACTCTTGACTTTTCTTATAATAAAGTTGACCTTGGAATATTTAGGAGTGAGGAAATTTCACGACTGGATTTGTTGCACAGGTGGCATCCTATGTCAGCTCCACACTGGAAATCACTGAAAGCGGCCCATTCTTTCACAAATGTTTGTAGAAACAGTCTCCATGTCTAAGTGCTTGGTTTTATACACCAGGCCAAGTGATCAGGATACCTGATTCTCAGCATTTGAATGGGCGGCCAAATACTTTTGGCAAAATAGTGTTTGTTTTGAAAACAAAGATTTGTCTTTAAATGCTTATTCTTTGGCTTTTTGTAATGCCACCACAGAAGGGAGAGTGATGATAACCATAGAACCAAAAGTAACACTTAGTGTGACGTAAGAAAGAGCCTGGCTGCTCAGCACAAGTCACAGAAACACTTGAGTTAAACGTAAGAATTTCATCCTCTGAAAAGGCCTCTGTTTTACTAAGGTTTTCCAATGTTCGAAAAATGTGTGGAATAAATTGTCACGCGGTGGACGCATTTTGGATGCGCTTTTTGTCAGCCCAAGATGCAAAATGGACCAATCGGAAGAGAATTGCAGGTGAGGGCTTAATTGAATGTACAAAAATAAATAAACACTGGTACAAAAGGCAAAAGAAAGCGGGCGCCTACGCACGGGAAGCTAAAGCTAAACTTAGCAAGGAGTCCAAGAGTCCAAAATTGACGTGCCGAGCGCACGAGAAGCTAAGGTGAAACTTAGCACAAGTATAGACATAGAAGAAATACCAACGTGAGTGTAGCTTATAGCAAACAACAGATCAAGACCGAACTGAGGTCGAAGGCAGGCTTAAATACTAAAGCAATAATCAAAACACAGGTGCGCGTCAAAAACAAGAGCAGGTGGAACAAATGTGAAACCATGGTAACAAGATAAAACAAGGAAGAGCCAAACCAGGGATCGGAAGAGTCTAAAAACAAACAGGAAACACAATAGGACTCAAAAACCAAAACAATATATGATCCGGGCGGTGGATCATAACATAAATATTACATTTCAACATTTCTATCGACGAAGATTTGCTTAAACCTGCGACACAGTCATTTTGATAGTAATGTAATATAAATCCATCCATCTTCTTCTGTTTGTCGGAGGTCGGGTCGCGGGGGTAGCAGCCTAAGCAGGGAAGCCCAGACTTCACTCTCCCCAGCCACTTGGTTCAGCTCCTCCCGGGGGATCCCGAGGCCTTCCCAGGCCAGCCGGGAAACATAGTCCTCCCAACGTGTCCTGGGTCTTCCCCGTGGCCTACTACCGGTCGGACGTGCCCGAAACACCTCCTTAGGGAGGCGTTCAGGTGGCATCCTGACCCGATGCCTGAACCACCTCTCCTCTTGATGTGGAAGAGCAGCGGCTTTACGTTGAGTTCCTCCCGGATGACAGAGCTTCTCATCTCTAAGGGAGAGACCTTCCACCCAGCGGAGGAAACCCATTTGGGCCGCTTGTACCCGTGATCTTGTCCTTTCGGTCATAACCCAAAGTTCATGACCATAGGTGAGGATGGTAACGTAGATCGACCGGTAAATTGAGAGCTTTGCCTTCTGGCTCAGCTCCTTCTTCACCACAACGGACCGATACAGCGTCCGCATTACTGAAGACGCCGCACCGATCCGTCTGTCGATCTCACCAGCCACTCTTCCCTCACTCGTGAACAAGACTCCAAGGTACTTGAACTCCTCCACTTGGAGAAAGATCTCCTCCCCAACCCGGAGATGGCACTCCACCCTTTTCCGGGCGATAACCATGGACTCGGACTTGGTGGTGCCGATACCCATCCCGTTTGCTTCACGCTCGGCTGAGAACCGATCCGGTGAGAGCTGAAGATCTTGGCTAGATGAAGCCACCAGGACCACATCATCTGCAAAAAGCCGAGACCTAATCCTGCAGCCACCAAACCAGATTCCCTCAACGCCTTGACTGCGCCTAGAAATTATAATTAGTATAATTATTATAATGTAATATACATAATATAGAAATTTACATCATGTGTTGCCTTTGATTTATAGAAGGCTTTTATTTATTTTGCAGCCCCAGACAGTGTTTTAGTCCAATATGATTCTTTCAGCAGTTTGGGTTGCCGACCCCTGATCTGGGGCTGTATAGCTCGGTTGTTAGACTGGCCGTGCCAGCGACTTGAGGGTTCCAGGTTCGATCCCCGTTTCCGCCATCCTAGTCACTGCCGTCGTGTCCTTGGTGGGCGAGAAACTTTACCCACCTGCTCCCAGTGCCACCCGCACTGGTTTAAATGTAACTTAGATATTGGGTTTCACTATGTAAAAGCGCTTTGAGTCACTTCACATCGCTTCACCACACATCTAGGTGCTGATACTGAATGTATTCCTTCTCTCAGATCGAGACGTCGGGTCAGACTTCCGTGTTGCGACTGTCCAACTTGTCGTCGTTGGACCATAACAGCAGGATCAGTTGCACGGCAGAGAACATAGTCGGCGAGCAGGAGTCCTCCATAGTGTTGGACATTCTATGTACGTTTTCGCCCTATGTGCTTGATCCAATTAGATCAAAGGATTCCAGGCAGAGTTGGAAAAGGACAAGCTTTCTTGTTTCACTTCTGGTGTTAACTTTTTTTTTTCCTTTTATCTCCTCAGTCCCTCCAAATATCACCAAGCTGAGTGACGCCATCCCCGACCACCACTGGTGTATTCCTTTTAGCGTCGCAGGTAAGATGAAAATTTGATGGTTGACTAAGCATCTTTAGAACTGTACGTCTTTTCAAAGGACAGTGCAATAGGAACTAGACTTGGAGGGATTCCAGAGTAGACCGTGACCTTGAATCGAATAACTTGGACCCCGACTTAAACAAGTTGAAAAACTTATTCAGGTGTTACCATTTAGTAGTCAAATGTATGGAATATGTACTGCACTGTGCAATCTACTAATACAAGTTTCATTCAATCAATCAATCAAACCACCTCTATAGCAGTTTAGATCTACTCTCCACCAGCATTCTGATGACTACTTTAAAAAAATAAATACATCATTTTTACTTCACTGAAAAAAAATGAAATTTAAGTTAAATTAAATATCTCAAATAAGGGTGATATTTGCTTATTTTCTGTCTGATAAGATAATTCTTCTCACTAAGCAGATTTCATGTTAGAGTGTTTTACTTGTTTTAAGGGTTTTGGTCCTAAATGATCTCAGTAAGATATTACAGCTTGTTGCTGAGATTGTATGACCTATATTGAGGAAAAAACATGCTTGTGTCATGTGTTTGTGATCATGTTCTGTTTGGTTATGTTCTGTTTTGTTTTTGACTCCATTAGTTCCTGTCATTGTGCACTCTTGTTTGTTTTTGTCACCATGACTACCAATTAGTTTGCACCTGTCATGTCACGCACCTGGTTCATTTTGACTCATGCACCTGTTAAATCACTGCACCTATTTGAGCCTGTCGTTGCCAGACAGTCAGCCTGGCGACTTCACCCTATATCACCTCCTACACATCCATGTTATCCATGCCGATGATCCATACTCTTTCTCGGTCCAAGTAAGTTTTTCATGCCGTAGTTTGTAAGTTTTGTTTTATGTTCATAGTTCTCGCTTTGTGCGAGTTTTTGTTTTCATTACCAAGTTTTTGTACCTCCTCTGAGAGCGCCTTTTGTTTATACCATTTGTTTTTGTAATACCTTTTGAGTGTTAAGATTAAAAGAGGCCCTTACCTTCACGTCGTGTCCGGTCCAACCGCTTTGCACCACGGGAAAACAAACCACACCATAGTCCACGCCTTGGCGGCTTGAAACTGTGTCATTTACACTCACAAGTATACAACTACTTTTTTAAAGTAATGTTTGTTTTAATATTTTTTTACTTATTACTTTTAACAATTTTTCTATTTGTTTTAAGTGTTTTGGTCCTAAATGATCTCAGTAAGATATTACAGCTTGTTGCTGAGATTTTATAACCTATATTGAGTAAAACATGCTTGAAACTAGAATATCAACTGTTGCAAAGCTGTGTCAGTAACAATCACAAATATAAAACTATTTTTTAAAAGTAATAATTTCTTCCTTCAAGCATGAAAAAAAAATCATATGATGCCGAGCGCATATCATTATGTCAAGATAATGGCACTAACATTTACTTAATTTAAGAATATTATTCAACATATTGAGCAAAAAGGTCTCATTTTTTTCTGCCAAGAAAAGTGCACTTGTTATTAGTGAGGCTATACTTATTTTAAGGTATTTTGGGGTTCATTAAGCTGGTTAGCTAAATGTACTTGTTTTAGAAAGTCTTGACTAGCCGAATTTTCTTGTTCTATTGGCAGATCATTTTGCTTAGTTCAAATTTTTATATTTTCTTTTTTTTTATTTGAACACTGACTTTTTGCAGTGTTGTTACTTTACCAAAAAAGTAATTTCATAACTAACGGTATTACTCTTTAATAAATGTAATTAATTACTAAAGATTGTTTTACTTAAAAACTAAAAACACAACTTAAAAATTAGATTACTCGTACAAGTTTGTTTCTTGTGTAACAATATATCAAGTTTTATTTGCTCAAATGAAACAAGTGTCGTCCTTACGCATAGCTCAGTCCTACATCCAGGTCCTGCCTATGGCGCTAAGCCTTCTGGGTAATGTAGTATACAAACATTTTATTTCTATTTTACATGGATTCATATATTTATTTAACCTTTATTTATCCAGGTTAGGACAATTAAAAGGAGATTTATATAAAGAGGCACCATTTACATGACGGAGATGTTGTAGTGTGATGATCGTCTCTCATTTGCCAACAAAAAAATACAGCTGTAGATATTGCTTAACAATTCATAAATGCCCTTAAAGTGTGGGGGTGAATGTGTTGCAACGTAAATGAATGCTTAAAACACTTCTCATGCGTAAAACAATAATGGAGAATATCGTCAACTTGTGGACGACAGAGCATATAGCGGACAATAAGGAAGCCTATGGGTGGTTTCTGCAATTATAACTACTATTATTAATTAAAATGCATTAAAATAGTACAGTCATTTTTGAGAATAAGGTCTGAGGATGTGCTTTTGCTGACATTTTTGTGTCTACTTTGAAGTCGGTATAAAACGAGTAAAACATTAACACATTACCTTTCAAATTTTGGGGGAAAAGGTGTGGTTTTTTTAAAAGTTAGGGTTACAAAGAACACTTAAAACGTCAATAACTAATCAGTAAAAGCACAAATAAATTCAATGTTAATGACAAGAAGCAAGCCTCAAAACAAAGCAACTTTCGGAAAAAGCTACCACGAATTCAGGTCTTTTAGTTCGCAACAATGGTAAACGGGTTATATAATTGTATAGCGCTTTTCTACCTTCAAGGTACACAAAGCACTTTGACACTATTTCTACATTCACCCATTCACACACACATTCACACACTGATGGCGGGAGCTCCACGACCCATCAGGAGCAAAGGTGAAGTGTCTTGCTCAAGGACACAACAGACGGTTGATAAAAGGTGGGGATCGAACCAGGAACCCTCAGATTGCTGGCACGGCCACTCAACCAACTGCGCCACGCCGTCCCCAACAATCACAAAAAAAGGCCTTGAAAGCCTTGAGGGACTGCTTTAGTAGCCAACAACAAATGTGAGTTGCAACGCAATTATGGTCCCACTCCTGGGTAGCTTCCGCATGAGAGGATGAGGGAGGGTTGATCATTTTGCAATGCTGTTTGCTGAAAATAATGGAAAGCGCCGCTCCACATAGCAACATGCGCTGTGGTCAAAGTTGGAATTGCCACAAAACACAGTTTTTAGATATTTAACACTCTACTGCCACGTGGCAGCTAAAGTCGATAGTGCACCCCGCTAAATCGTCACGTTACATGTCTCAGGTAAACCATGCTGAATCGGGCCATGTAAATCCACTTCCTACTGTAACTTCCGTGGGCCACAGAATAATCCGTTACATATAGAATTTTTTTTTTAGCAAGTTTACGCCGAAACTACCGTATTTGATAAAAGTGAGTACACCCCTCAAATTTCAGCAAGCATTTTGATGACGGTGTGTCTTGTCGAGGGACAATACTATACTTTAGAGCAGTGGTTCTCAAATGGTGGCACGCGTACCCCTGGGGGTACTTGAAGGTATGCCAAGGGGTACGTAAGATTTTTTTTCAATATTCTAAAAATAGCAACAATTCAAAAATCCTTTATAAATAAATGTATTTGAAAATAGCAACAATTCAGAAATACTTTATGAATATATTTATTGAATAATACTTCAACAAAATATGAATTTAAGTTCATAAACTGTGAAAATAAATGTATCAATGCAATATTCAGTGTTGACAACTAGATTTTTTGTGGACATGTTTCATAAATATTGATGTTAAGGATTTCTTTTTTTGTGAAGAAATGTTTAGAATTAAGTTGATGAATCCAGATGGATCTCTATTACAATCCCCAAAGAGGGCACTTTAAGTTGATGACTACTTCTATGTGTAGAAATCCTCATTTATAATTGAATCACTTGTTTATTTTTCAACAAGTTTTTTAGTTATTTTTATATATTTTTTTCCAAATAGTTCAAGAAAGACCACTACAAATGAGCAATATTTTGCACTGTTATACAATTTAATAAACCAGAAACTGATGACATAGTGCTGTATTTTACTTCTTTATCTCTTTTTTTCAACCAAAAATGCTTTGCTCTGATTAGGGGGTACTTGAATTAAAAAAATTTTCACAGGGGGTACATCCCAAAAAAAAGGTTGAGAACCACTGCTTCAGAGTAGTCTATGTACAGCTAGTCGCGCTGTATAACTCACTAGCCACTAAAAATGGGTTGACACGTTGTTGTTGAAATATTTGGGAACTCAAGTGAGTATCAGGGTGAAAGTATTTTGCGTACAAGTCAAACATAGTGGCGTTGTCTTTGTCTGAGGCTGCATGAGTGCTGCTGGCACCTGGGGAGCCGAGGTTCATTGGAAGGAAATATGGATTCCAACATGTATTCATTCATGTTCTGTTCGCATTGGGGTTAAGTGGGGCAGTGACCAATCAGATCCAGCTAATGAAACTCAGGTTTAAGCTTGCTGTTTGTACGGCATTAATGTTCATTACTGCCACCTAGGGCTAGGCGATATATCGATGTACTCGATATATCGCGGGTTTGTTTCTGTGCGATATAGAAAATGACTGTATCGTGATATTCGAGTATATGTTCTCACACATTTTGCTTTTAGCTGTTGGCATTATACTATAGGCTCTTCCCACTCTTTCCTGTCTCACCTTCTCACAGGCAGCAAGTGCACCTTCTTACGTACGTCACATACGCAGAGATGTGGCAGCATGGGTAACGTTAGCTGTGATGCTAGCGGCGCCGTGCGAGTGGTAATACGAGGGAAAGAAAGTGTGAATCTGGTAACAAATGAAGGAAGAATTAATTCCCGAGAAAAACAGTAGTGGTTTGGCTTCAAGTGGGAATATGTTGAACATCCATCCATCCATCCATCATCTTCCGCTTATCCGAGGTCGGGTCGCGGGGGCAACAGCCTAAGCAGGGAAACCCAGACTTCCCTCTCCCCAGCCACTTCGTCTAGCTCTTCCCGGGGGATCCCGAGGCGTTCCCAGGCCAGCCGGGAGACATAGTCTTCCCAACGTGTCCTGGGTCTTCCCCGTGGCCTCCTACCAGTTGGACGTGCCCTAAACACCTCCCTAGGGAGGCGTTCGGGTGGCATCCTGACCAGATGCCCGAACCACCTCATCTGGCTCCTCTCGATGTGAAGGAGCAGCGGCTTTACTTTGAGTTCCTCCCGGATGGCAGAGCTTCTCACCCTATCTCTAAGGGAGAGCCCCGCCACACGGCGGAGGAAACTCATTTCGGCCGCTTGTACCCGTGATCTTATCCTTTCGGTCATGACCCAAAGCTCATGACCATAGGTGAGGATGGGAACGTAGATCGACCGGTAAATTGAGAGCTTTGCCTTCCGGCTCAGCTCCTTCTTCACCACAACGGACCGGTGCAACGTCCGCATTACTGAAGACGCCGCACCGCACCAGACAACCATAATTTGTCAAGTGTGGGGAAAAAGCGTTGCTACAAAAAGTTGCATTACTGCTAACATGTAGCATCATTTGAAAAGTCACCTGCTAGAGAATGAAGAGTGAATACTCCGCATGTCAACATTGTAATTCAGTGCTACACGCCCACACCATCAAAATGCCGAGGCAAACATTTCCACATCAACACCGTATGAAAAAAATAGTCAACAACAAAAGGAGATAATGTCCGCAGTAACCTACCACAAAGTGAAGGACGAACACTATTTGATTTCCTATTATCCAGCTCATTTTCATTTGACAGTTATTGAAAAATCTTGTGTGACATCATGCACAAAAGTGCACTTTAGTTGTTTGAAACTATTGTAGTGGCGTTCTGTACAAAAAGTGCACTTTGATTTAGTGTCGTTTTGATATGTCTTTTTAGTGACATCATGCACAAAAATGCACTTACAGCTTGTTTTATAATGTCTCTGACAATCTTGCACTTTCTGTTTTGGAAATTACATGAATGTTTGTGCCACTGCTTAATGACTGTTTAATAAATACAGTTTTGGTCAATTGACTTAGTTGTATGAAAGTTTAAAATGAGCACATATTAATGCAGTCTGCGATGAGGTGGCAACTTGTCCAGGGTGTAAACTGCCTTGTGCCCGATTGTAGCTGAGATAGGCACCAGCGCCCCCTGCGACCCCAAAGTGAATAAGCGGTAGAAAATGGATGGATGGATGGATATTAATGCAGTATGAACAAGAATGTTTTAATGTAGACACATAGAATCATCATACTGCTGTGATTATATGCATCAAGTGTTCATTCAAGGCTAAGGTAAAATATCGAGAATATACATATATATATATATATATATATATATATATATATATATATATATATATATATATATGTATATATATATATATATTGTGTATCGTGATATGGCCTAAAAATATTGAGATTTAAAAAAAAAAGCCATATCGCCCAGCCTTACTGCCACTTATAGGACTGGAGAGGAACTTCTTTGCCCAACATATACTATATGACAGTGGTCCCCAACCACCGGGCTCGATTGGTACCGGGACGCAGAATAATTTTTAATTAATTTTTATTTTTTTTAATTTTATTTATTTTTTTAAATTTTATCAAATCAACATTAAAAACACAAGATACATTTAAAATTAGTGCACCAACCCAAAAAACCTCCCTTTTCCATGACAAAAAATAAATCAATCAATCAATATATCAATCAATCAATCAATGATTATTTATATAGCCCTAAATCACTAATGTCTCAAAGGGCTGCACAAACCACAACACAAACCACAATGACATCCTCGGTAGAGCCCACATAAGGGCAAGGAAAACTCACCCCAGTGGGACGTCGATGACAATGATGACTATGAGAAACCTTGGAGAGGACCGCATATGTGGGCAACCCCCCCGCCCCCCTCTAGGGGAAGCGAAAGCAATGGATGTCGAGCGGGTCCAACATAATACTGTGAAAGTTCAATCCATAGTGGATCCAACACAACCGTGAGAGTCCAGTCCAAAGTGGATCCAACACAGCAGAGAGAGTCCCATCCACAGTGGAGCCAGCAGGAAACCACCACAAGCGGAGGCGGATCAGCAGTGCAGAGATGTCCCCAACCAATACACAGGCGAGCGGTCCATCCGCTTAAATAAAAAACTAATTAAAAAAAAATGAATCCCCCCCCCCCCCCCCCCTACCGGGCCGCGGGACAAATGATCAAGCGTTGACCGGTCCGCAGCTACAAAAAGGTTGGGGACTACTGCTATATGACATGTTGGGCAAACGGATTTCCCTGTTGGTATTTTCTGTGCAAGGTTACGTTTCTCGATGCGAGACTGAGAGTCTTTCATGTATGTCCCAGGCAACCCGGAACCTGAGATCCAGTGGTTTCATAATGACAAGGCAGTGACTGAGAACAAGTTCATCAAGACCCGGATCCACGACGTCACCGAGCGAGAGTATCACGGTTGTCTGCAGCTGGACAGTCCCACGCACCTCAACAACGGCCTCTACACGCTTGTGGCCAAAAACAAATACGGAACGGACCAGAAGCGCCTAGAGGCCCACTTCATGCGCAGACCCTGGGACGGTGAGGAGTCACTCTTTACAGGTCAATATGGCACACGATGTCACACAATTCTGCACAAATCAAACGTGTTCTTGTTGTTTTTGCCAGTAAGCGTTCAGGGAATTTAAAGACAAACTATACAAATACATTTTTTTGTATCTGTTATTGTTTTGTGTGAAGGAACGGAGAAAGAATCCTACTACTACGGTGAGTAAATTCTACGTCCTTTGATTAAATATCAACGTCTGCCAGTGCATAGGAGTATCAGGCCACACAAAAACCCAACATAAATAACACTACATAGAGCATGGATGTCAAAATGTTGTGCGAAACAACATTTTAGTAATTGAATGTGGTTAGAAAATGGAAAGAAAAAAGATAAGAAAAAAAATTGTGAGTAATTACAATTTGTTATTTTAATTACAAAATGTATTATTTTAGGAAAATAGTTCGGCAAGAATAAAGTTGTAATGTTTTAAGAATAAAACTAATATCTCTCTAGAATATTTTACATGAATATGGTTGTAATATTTTGACCAAAATGTTTAATTTTACGTTGATAAAAATGTAAAATAGGAGGAAAAAAAAGTTTTTCTAGCCCATATTAGGAAAAAGAGTTACTTAGTATTAAAGTGTTATTAATGTTATAAGAAAAATCATAAAAATACAATTTTATGGGGTGGAAAAAAAAAAGAGGTAATTTCTCCCCACCCCAGTTGTTTAAAGACTTTTTACAATTACGTTGTAACATTATGAGAAAAAAACAAAAAATTGGAGAAAATTATGAGAAAATTTTTTTTTTTTTAATGACAACACGTAATTTTAAGAAAATAGTTTGACAAGAATAAATTTGTAATGTTTTAAGAAAAAAAAATCGAATATTTTACATGAATCTGTGTGTTGGCCCTGTGATGAGGTGTTTACTTGTCCAGGGTGTACCACGCCTTTCGCCCGATTGTAGCTGAGATAGGCACTAGCACCCTCCGCCACCCCGAAGGGAATAAGCGGTAGAAAATGGAAGGATGGATGAATGGATGGTTGTAATATTTTGACACAAATGTTTAATTTTACGATGATAAAAATGTAAAATACAAGGAAAAAAATAGTTTTTCCTGCCCATATTAGGAAAATGTTTTATTTAGTATTAGAGTGTTACTAATATTATAAGAAAAATCATAAAAATAACATTTTATTGGGTGGAAAAAAAAAAGAGGTGATTTCTCCCCCCCCCCAAATTTTTTAAAGACTTTTTACAATTAAGTTGTAACATTATGAGAAAAAAACAAAACATTTGAGAAAATTATGAGAAAAAAAAGTTATTTAATGACAACATGTAATTTTAAGAAAATAGTTTGACAAGAAGAAATTTGTAATGTTTTAAGAAAAAAACTAGAATATTTTACATGAATAACTCTGTTGGCCCTGCGATGAGGTTGCGAATTGTCCAGGGTGTACCACGCCTTCCGCCCGATTGTAGCTGAGCTAGGCACAGGCACCCCCCTGCCACCCCGAAGGGAATAAGCGGTAGAAAATGGATGTATGGAGAGTGTTATTAATATTATAAGAAAAATCATAAAAATAACATTAAATGGGGTGTAAAAAAAAGAGAGGTGATTTCTCCCCCCCCCAAATTTTTTAAAGACTTTTTACAATTAAGTTGTAACATTATGAGAAAAAAACTAAAAATTGGAGAAAATTATGAGAAAAAATAAATGTTATTTTAATGTTAACATCTAATTTTAAGAAAATAGTTTGACAAGAATAAATTTGTAATGTTTTAAGAAAAAAAATAGAATATTTGACATGAATATGTGTGTTGGCCCTGCGATTAGGAGCGACTTGTCCAGGGTGTACCACGCCTTCCGCCCGATTGTAGCTGAGATAGGCACAGGCACCCCCCTGCCACCCCGAAGGGAATAAGCGGTAGAAAATGGATGTGTGGATAGTGTTATTAATATTATAAGAAAAAGCATAAAAATAACATTAAATGGGGTGTAAAAAAAAGAGAGGTGATTCCCCCCCCCCCCCCCCCCCCCCCCCCCAAATGTTTTAAAGACTTTTTACAATTAAGTTGTAACATTATGAGAAAAAAACAAAAAATTGGAGAAAATTATGAGAAAAAATAAATGTTATTTTAAGGTTAACATCTAATTTTAAGAAAATAGTTTGACAAGAATAAATTTGTAATGTTTTAAGAAAAAAACTAGAATATTTGATATGAATATGTGTGTTGGCCCTGCGATGAGGTGACGACTTGTCCAGGTTGTACCATGCCTTCCGCCCGATTGTAGCTGAGATAGGCTCCAGCACCCCCCGCCACCCCAAAGGGAATAAGCGGTAGAAAAAGGAAGGATGGATGAATGGATGGTTGTAATATTTTGACACAAATGTTTAATTTTACGATGATAAAAATGTAAAATACAAGGGAAACAATTGTTTTTCCTGCCCATATTAGGAAACAAAGTTATTTAGTATTAGAGTGTTGTTAATATTATAAGAAAAATCATAAAAATTACATTTTATGGGGTGGAAAAAAAAGATATAATTTCTCCCCCCCTCCAAATTTTTTTTAAAGACTTTTTACAATTAAGTTGTAACATTATGAGAAAAAAACAAAAAAATTGAGAAAATTATGCGAAAAAAAATGTTATTTAATGTCAACATGTAATTTTAAGAAAATAGTTTGAGAAGAATAAATTTGTAATATTTTAGGAAAAAAAATAGAATATTTTACATGAATATGTGTGTTGGCCCTGCGATGAGGTGGCGACTTGTCCAGGGTATACAAAGTCCTTCCGCCATATTGTGGCTGAGATAGGCACTAGCACCCCCCGCCACCCCAAAGGGAATAAGCGGTAGGAAATGGATGGATGATAAAAATGTAAAATACAAGGAAAAAAAAATGTTTTGGGGCCATATCAGGAAAAAAAAGTTATTTCGTATTAAAGTGTTATTAATATTATAAGAACAATTATAAAAATAACACTTTATGGGGTGGAAAAAAAAGAGGTCATTTCTCCCACCCTCAAATTTTTTTACAGACTTTTTACAAGAATTAAGTTGTAACATTATGAGAAAAAACATGTAATTTTACAAAATTGTAATATTATGAGAATTTGTTATTCCAACAATTAAAATAAACATTCTGAGAAAATAATTATTTACAGGGTATTAAAGAATAAAATAATAATCTAAGGGAAAAAAAACGGCAATTTTACTTGAAAAAAGTTATAGAATTAGATTTTTAAGTGAAAAATATGACTTGTTAAAACTTTAACCTTGTTATTTCATAATAGGACAACTTTTCCTTGAAATCCTTGTCTTTTTTCCTCAAAGTTACTTATTCATTAAGAACAAAAGTTCTAATTTATTCTTGCTGTTTTACACCTTTTATCCGTTTTTTTTACGTTTTTAAAAGTGCAAAAAAATATATAAATATATTTTCTAGAGATGTCCGATAATGGCTTTTTGCCAATGTCCGATATTCTGATATTGTCCAACTCTTAATTACCGATTCCGGTTGATATCGGAACACAATATTATGCCCAATTTTGTTGTGATGCCTCGCGGGATGCATTAAACAACGTAACAAAGTTTTCCAAAATAGATTATCTCAAGTTATAGAAAAAAATGCCAACATGGCACTGCCATATTTATTATTGAAGTCACAAAGTGCATTATTTTTTTTTAACATGCCTCAAAACAGCAACTTGGAATTTGGGACATGCTCTCGCTGAGAGAGCATGAGGAGGTTTAGGTGGGCGGGGTTTGTGGGTAGGGGGTAGCGGGTGGTGTATATTGTATCGTCCCAGAAGAGTTAGTGCTGCAAGGGATTCTGGGTATTTGTTCTGTTATGTTTATGTAGTGCTACGGTGCTGATGTCCTCCCGCAAGGTGTTTGTCATTCTTGTTTGGTGTGCCGCATATTTGTAACTGTGTTAAAGTTGTTTGTACGGCAACCCACTTGTGTGTGAAAAGCCGTAAATATTATGTGATTGGGCCGGGACGCAAAGCACTGTGTACTTCTCCCTACGCCCATGTACCACTCCGTACAGCGGCGTTTTAGAAAAGTCATAAATTTTGCTTTTCGAAACCCATACCGATAATTTCCGATATTACATTTTCAAGCATTTATCGATAATAAATGTTATTGGACATCTCTAGTCTTTTCGTACAGTACAATATTTGCTGTCCATGTTTAAATGTCTAATGTTCGTCTTCATCAGGAATTGCAAGTTAGAACGCCTCTCACCCTGTTTTTGTCTCACGCGTTGCATGTTTACACCTTCTTGCAGCTGGGATTACACCAGCCTTTCCTGCATAATTGTCCAACCCCGATGTTGTTGTGTTTGCATGCCAGTACAAGGTGGCGTTGTGTTTCTGTGGGTCAGTTCATTTATGGAGCTCAGACATTATGCATGACAGTGCTATGATTTGTAAGATGCATGTCGAAGAAAAATGTTGACTTTTTTGCAGTCTAATTTGTCTTTCTCTCTCTCTTTCTCTCTCGCCGCTTGTTAACATCACCTTCTTGGCTGCAGACTCCCCCATAGGTACCGCTATTATGTTTTTTCCAGTTAAGCTTTATTAGTAGACTGAACACTTTGTTTTGCCTTAAGATTATAATGTTCGATTGATTTAAAAATATGATAATAGTTTAATTTCCTTTGCACATGCTTAATTAAATCACATTAAAAGAACATCACATGATTACTGTTGCACAATTCAGTATGTCTGAAAAGGAGCAGGAAAATGTTATAGTTGGTTCACTTCCTGTGTTAAAAAGTCACCGTATTTCAAAAGGGAGAGAAAATAATTGATAATGTCCAGCAATATGATTAGAATTTTTTGATTTGATTTTTATTAAGGATCTCCATTAGCATTAACTAGTCTTCCTCGTGTCCACAAACTCAATACAATTACAAGTAAAAACATATATTTATAACTACACAACTACAGAAACAAATAAAAGCATCAATAAGAAACAAGCCAACAATTTACAGTCACAGAATAATAAGTACCATATAAATATAACGACACAATACAAAACCAAACATAATCATCAATAAGGAAACTAATTTACAGATTCAGATAAAATATTACCGCATTTGTCGGATTATAAGTCGCTCCAGAGTATACATCGCACCGGCTGAAAATGCATAATAAAGAAGAAACAAAACATATAAGTTGCACTGGAGTATAAGTCGCATTTTTGGGGGAAATTTATTAGATAAAATCCAACACCAAGAATAGACATTTGAAAGGCAATTTAAAATAAATAAAGAATAGTGAACAACAGGCTGAATAAGTGTACGTTACATGGCGCATAAATAACCAACTGAGAAGGTGCCTGGTATGTTAACGTAACATATTATGGTAAGAGTCATTCAAATAACTATAACATATAGAACATGCTATACCTTTACCAAACAATCTGTCACTCCTAATCGCTAAAGCCCATGAAATCTTCTTCCTCGATGTCGCTTCTAAACAACTCTGCCAACTCCAAAGGTATGCGCAGCTTCCTCTTGTCCTTTTCTGCTGCATATTTCACCACGTCCAGCTTGTAATCTGCAGTACATGATTTCCTTTTCGGTGCCATTTTTGTTCAGCCCTTCTCAGTTTTTATAAGTTACCGCCAACGTTGAAATGATCCATTTTATTAGCTACGCCAGTGGCATATAGCATATAGCAGTTAGCATTCCATGACCCACAATGCACTTCTGCCATGACCCTCCCCCGCCGAATTCTTATTGGTTGACGTGTGTGTGACGATTGCTGACATTTTCTTTGTCTCTTTCGCAAATGAGATAAATAATATTATTTAATATTTTATGGTAATGTGTTAATAATTTCACACATAAGTCGCTCCGGAGTATATGTCGCACCCCCGGCCAAACTATGAAAAAAACTGCGACTAATAGTCCGAAAAATACGGTACTTTACTTTTAAAAACCTATTAACTCTTCTGCTCCAATAAGGAGATAGCTTATGCAATGATTATTGTGTTTAAAATTGTTTAAAAAAAAAAAAGAAATACATGTAATGAAATATATTTGAATTAATAAAATATAAAATAAAATCTAATACGTACATTTTTAAAATGTCTGTAGGTTTCCCGTGTTGTCGAGGTACAGTGCATCTATGCATTATTTTTTTAGGGCTGAAGCTATCGAATATTTTAGTCGAGTGTTCTATCGACTTATTTGTTACAACACATTTTGTAGCCTAATGCATATATATATATATATATATATATATATATATATATATATATATATATATGTAGTTTAAATAAAGAAAAATGTTTCTGCTTGCCATAACCCTCATAATTTTTGTCTAATGAATGCACGTCAACATTGCACTTTCAATATGTGTTCATTATTAATAATGATTAAAAACAACAATATCTATTATTTGCTACCAAAATGATCACGGCACCTACACACCACGGTTCTCATGTCCATGTATTTAAAGTTCCCAGCACTCTAGATTTTTTAAAATTGTTATTAATTACACTCATTAAACGATTAATCCAAGCAACAGAATATAAATACATTTTTTTTAAATTTTATCAATCCATTAAATTGAGTAATTGTAGCAGTATAGCTCGGTTGGTAAAGTGGCCACACAAAAACCCAACATAGATAACACTAGATAAAGCATGGAGTCAAAATATCGTATGAAACAACTTTTTTGTCATTTTAGTAATTGTATATGGTTTGAAAATGGAGAAGGAAAGGTTAAAAAAAGATAAGAAAAAAATTGCGAGTAACTACAATTTGTTATTTTAATTACAAATCGTAATTTTAAGAAAATAGTTTGACAAGAATAAAGTTGTAATGTTTTAAGAAAAAAACTAGTATGTTACTAGAATATTTTACATGAATATGGTTGTAATATTTTGACAAAAATGTTTAATATTACGATGATAAAAATGTAAAATAGAATGGAAAAAAAGGTTTTGTAGCTCATATTAGGAAAAAAAATGTTATTTAGTAATAAAGTGTTATCAATTGTTATTAATTACACTCATTAAACAATTAATCCAAACAACACAATATAAATATATTTTTTTAAATTGTATTAATAGATATAATTGAGTAATCATGGCAGTATAGCTCGGTTGGTAGAGTGGCCGTGCCAGCAACTTGAGGGTTCCAGGTTCGATCCCTGCTTCCGCCATCCTAGTCACTGCCGTTGTGTCCTTGGGCAAGACACTTTACCCACCTGCTCCCAGTGTCACCCACACTGGTTTAAATGTAAGAATTAGATATTGGGTTTCACTATGTAAAGCGCTTTGAGTCACTAGAGAAAAAGCGCTATACAAAATATAATTCACTTCACTTCTGCCATCCTATTTACTGCCGCCGTGTCCTTGGGCAAGACACTTTACCCACCTTCTCCCAGTGCCACCCACACTGGTTTAAATGTAACTTAGATATTGGGTTTCACTATGTAAAAGCGCTTTGAGTCACTAGAGAAAAGCGCTATATAAATATAATTCACTTCAGATAATGTTTGTAAATGTATACATCGCATACTGCATGCGTCTTTATGACTCCCTATTTGTTTCTGCATCCACAGATGGGCCGACTGCAGACCCACCGGAGGACACAGTCGCTGTAAGTCCCCATGTCCGTTTCCTTCCCCCACGACCTCCATCAATTTGCAGCGGACATAATCAACATTCAGTTCAGCCCGTCCACTTGACAAAAAGAAAGATTTTATCCGTGAAGCTCTCGCCTTGTCTGCGGCTGATGTGACTTCAATGGCGTTTTTTATCACGTCCTCGCAGGTGTACGTTGTGGTGGGCATTGCTGCCGTCGCTTTCTCCGGTATCCTGCTCATGTTGGTGATCCTCAAGTTTGGCGGGAACTCCAAGTTCGGCATCAAAGGTAAGAGTGCGCTCGAGACGAAAGGATGAAATCATTTCACCCGGGATTATAGGGATGGATTCATGAAGACGGAATCTTTCCACTGTTTGACACTCCGGTGGACAGTGGAACCTCTTAAGTTTAATGAGCACGAATATGAAAAATTCAGTTTGAATATATGCCTTTAAAGTTGCGCAAATCATTTTCATAAACATTAAAATAGAATAAAAATGACTTTATTGTCATTATATTTGCATATAACGAGATTAAGGATTCCAATTTAAGGTGCGGTAGTGGGAACAAATATAGGATAAAAATAAATTACACAAGAGGTGTCATTATCCGTTTTGGACTCTTTTAGTTCCTGTTTGACACCTCCGGAGTTTGGGTTGGCTGCATACTTGCCAACCCTCCCGGATTTTCCGGGAGACTCCCGAATTCCAGCGCCTCTTCCAAAAACCTCCCGGGACAAATTTTCTCCCGAAAATCTCCCGGAATTCAGGCGGACCTGAGTGAGGACAGCCTGTTTTCACGTCCGCTTTCCCACAATATAAACAGCGTGCCTGCCCAATGACGTTATAACTGTAGAATGATCGAGGGCGAGTTCTTGGTTTCTTATGTGGGTTTATTGTTAGGCAGTTGCATTAACGTCCTCCCAGCGCGGTAACAACACACAACCATGGCAGTCCCGTTTTCGTCTACCGTAAAGCAGTTTGTCTGCCGTAAACAGCAATGTTGTGACACTCTTAAACAGGACAATACTGTCATCTACTGTACATGCATATGGTTAAAAAAATAGTGACAGAGAATAGAACGAGGATGGACAATTCTACCCTTAACTCAACATTGAGTAGATGGGTATTATGTGTGTGTATATGTGTAAATAAATGAACACTGAAATTTAAGTATTTCTTTTATATATATATATATATATATATATATATATATATATATATATATATATATATATATATATATATATATGAAATACTTGACTCTTAACCACGCCCTCAACCATGCCACGCCCCAAACCCCGCCCACGGCACCCCCCACGTCCCGAAATCAGAGGTCTCAAGGTTGGCAAGTATGGTTGGTTGCCATGGCAGCTTATTGTTTCCACCTGCCTCTGATTAGACACAGGTGAGCGTCCCGAACACCAGAGATTGTATCCAGTAACAAGCGTTTCCGCATTCAACTCAACGTGTCATTATCTAAACCTATACTACTCCACTTCCACTACACAGCCTAAGTCAATTTCAGACGGTTACTAATAAATAGGTTTGTGTTTTTCCTACCATTGATCTTTTGAGTAATTTCACTTGATAAAGCCTCTTCAAACATTCTGTCACGTTCGGTGCGCATTGCGATGCGCGGAGGTGTCAACTCAAGATGCATGGGACCAGACAAGCAAGTTAGCAGGTAGGAGCTGGATTTAATTTATAAAATGACAAAAGAACACTGATGCATAGACAAAAGAAAGCGCGTGCAACGCACGGAGAGCTAGGCTAACACTAGCACTGGGTAAAAGTCCAAAAGCTGCGCGTGTCATGCGCCCAAAAGCTAAGGTGGAACTTAGCAAGCCAAAAACAGGACCAGATAAGCGAACGTGCATGTTGCATAAAGCAAGTGAAGAACTCAGACCGAACAAAGGGAGGAGGCAGGTATAAATGCAGAAACGGTAATCAAAAACATGTGTGCGCCAGGCGTCAGTGCAGGTGGAACAAATGAAGTCGCTATGGTGATGAATACAAACAAGGAAGTGCTCAAATACTGGGATCGTCAGAGTCCAAAACGTGATCAAACATACAAAAAAGTAAACAACAAACGATCCATGAAGTGGATTGTAACACATTCCCCCATAAAAAAATATAAATAATGAAAGTATGTGTGATTAGTGCTAATATTGTATCGGCTCAATATCGTTATCGACCAATGCATAAGTCAATTTCAGACGGTTACTAATAAATAGGTTTGTGTTTTTCCTACCAATGATCTCTTCAGTAATTTCACTTCATAAAGCCTCTTCTAGGCTTCACGGTGGAAGAGGGGTTAGTGCGTCTGCCTCACAATACGAAGGTCCTGAGTAGTCACGGTTCAATCCCGGGCTCGGGATCTTTCTGTGTGGAGTTTGCATGTTCTCCCTGTGAATGCGTAGGTTCCCTCCGGGTACTCCGGCTTACTTCCACTTCCAAAGACATGCACCTGGGAATAGGTTGATTGGCAACACTAAATTGGCCCTAATGTGTGAATGTTGTCTGTCTATCTGTGTTGGCTCTGCGATGAGGTGGCGACTTGTCCAGGGTGTACCTGCCTTCCGTCCGATGTACCTGAGATAGGCACCAGCGCCCCCCGCGACCCCAAAGGGAATAAGCGGTAGAAATTGGATGGATGAATGGAATGGATGGAATGCCTCTTCTAACATTCCCCCATAAAAAAAATATAAATAATGAAAGTATGTGTGATTAGTGCTAATATTGTATCGGCTCAATATCATTATCGGCCAATTCTCAAGACTCTAATATCGGAAGTTTAATATGTTCATTTATGTTTTCATATTAACACTTAACTAATTTCTACACTTCTACAAGAATGTTGCCAGCCTGTAGTGTACACATAATGCAGGTTCTATCATATCGGCCATCTCCCAAGTGTTCCCCATTAGATGCGACACAAACACCAAGGATTGTAACGCCTGGTTCTTCAATCATTCTTCCAATACTGACCGTTTGACCCAGAAACTGCAATATTTTCGAAGGGAAAAAAACCACTATCCAAATACTCCATAATTAAGGATGTCCGATAACATCGGACTGCAGATATTATCAGCCGATAAATGCTTTAAAATGTAATATCGGAAATTACCGGTATCAGTTACAAAAAGTAAAATTATAGACTTTTTAAAACGCCTCTTTGTACACAGACGTAGGTAGCGGTACAGAGCGCCTATTAACTTTAAAGGCATTGCCTTTACGTGCCAGCTCGGCTTTTCACAGTCACGAGTTGATGCAAGGCAAACTTGGTCAACAGCCATACAGGTCACCCTGAGGGTGGCCGAATAAACAACTTTAACACTGTTACAAATATGCGCCACACTGTGAACCCACACCAAACAAGAATGACAAACACTTTTCAGGAGAACATCCACACCGTAACACAACATAATCACAATAGAACACATACCCAGAATCCCTTGCAGCACTAACGCTTCCGGGACACTACAATATACACCTCCCGCTACCACCTAGCCATCCTCCTAACCCCGCCCACCTCAACCTCCTCATGCTCTCTCAGGGAGAGCATGTCCCAAATTCCAAGCTGCTGTTTTGAGACATGTTCAAGAAAATATTGTACTTCGCGACTTCAATAATAAATATGGCAGTGCCATGTTGGCATTTTTTTCCATAACTTAAGTTGATTTATTTTGGAAAACCTTGTTACATTGTTTAATGCATCCAGCGGGGCATCACAACAAAATTAGGCATAATAATGTGTTAATTCCACAACTGTATATCTCGGTATCGGTTGATATCGGTAATTAAGAGTTGGACAATATCGGATATCGGTAAAAAAGACATTATCGGACATCTCTAGACATAGCCAAAGAGCGATTGTAAACTTTAAAAGGTTCCACTGCAATAGTCACCAGTGTGGTGTATGGAATGGTCGCATGGTGGCGTACCAATATAAATAAATCATGAATACGACATAAGTCCATGAATCCATCCGGGCCAGGTGGAAACAGCCGCTAAATGAAAAGACGTAGACACTTTTTGTCATTTCACTCTCAACTCCCATGTCTTGTCAGTGGCTCTCAATTCCAAGTACAAACCCTGTTTCCATATAAGTTGGGAAATTGTGTCAGATGTAAATATAAATGGAATGCAACAATTTGCAAACCCTTTTCAACCCATATTCAGTTGAATGCACCACAAAGACAAGATATTTGATGTTCAAACTCATAAACTTAATTATTTTTTCTGCAAATAATAATTAACTTAGAATTTCATGGTTGCAGCACATAACAAAGTAGTTGGGAAAGGGCATGCTCACCACTGTGTTACATCACTTTTTTTTTTAACAACACTCAATAAACGTTTGAGAACTGAAGAAACTAATTTTTGAAGCTTTGAAAGAGGAATTCTTTCCCATTCTTGTTTTATGTAGAGCTTCAGTCGTTCAACAGTCCGGGGTCTCCGCTGTTGTATTTTACGCTTCATAATGCGCCACACATTTTCAAGGGGAGACAGGTCTGGACTGCAGGTGGCCAGGAAAGTACCCGCACTCTTTTTTTTTACAAAGCCACGCTGTTGTAACACGTGCTGAATTTGGCTTGGCATTGTCTTGCTGAAATAAGCAGGGGCGTCCATGAAAAAGACGGCGCCTAGATGGCAGCATATGTTGTTTCAAAACCTGTATGTGCCTTTCAGCATTAATGGTGTCTTCACAGATGTGTAAGTTTATCAGTTTGAACATCAAATATGTTGTCTTTATAGCATATTCAACTGAATATGGGTTGAAAATTATTTGCAATTCATTGTATTCCATTTATATTTACAGTACATCTAACACAATTTCCCAACTCATATGGAAACGCGGTTTGTAGAAAACTCAACTAAAACTAAACCATCTTGTTTATTATTATTATTATTATTATTATTATTGTTGTGGAAACAGCATTCTATTTCGTAGCACCTCCACTACTAATGCTTCGCGGTGATCTGACCACTGACCAAACATGTGCCTTTGATGAGTTGGGTGTTTTTGTTCCAAGGTGCTTTTTGATATAAAAGTGCAACTAATGTAATGTAGTGTGTAGATTTGGCTAATACTGCTGCTTGGCTTCCTCATGCTTTCTCAACTAATCATACCAGCTGAATAATACTGTAACACGCATGTGTTTCTACATATTCAATCGGGGCTATTTTATAGGCTTTAAAACAGTGTCCTACTATTTTGAAATGCTAATTTGTCCGCCTGCAGAAGACTCACTTAGGTGTTTTAAGTGCAGTATTTTGGCAGTGATAGATTAATAGCCCCCCCCCCCGAGAGGAGGTGTGGGCGTGACAGATGAGCCCTATGCTGTGTGTGTTTGTGCTTTTGTGGTCTTATTTCGCCAGGGGGTAACAGATGTGGTCACTTGGAAGGGGAAAGACCTCTTTAAGGCCTCCATAGCTGCCTTCTGATGTCTGCATTTGCGTGGCTCTTAGCCGTGTTGGATGGCAAACATATGTTGGATGTTATGCCACATTATTATTATAACGTATCGATTTGCAGAGTGGTTTATTTCAAAGGGAGCATTGATATTGACATGTAAATATGTTAAGCTGACCATATTCTGAAATCCCAAAAGAGGACACATATATGCGGGACTAGGTGAAAATTTGCCAATGATACTTGAACTTGCTTTATAAATAATATATTTATTTAAATAAAGCATTTTTTCTTCTGTCGACAGCAGAGCTGGCGCTAGGAATTTTCAAAATGGGGTCCCGTGTAACCTCACAAGTCATAAAAATGGGGTCCCACAGTACATTTTTGGGGTCGCACTTTTTTGTAAGTGTTTTGAAAACAAATGATAAACGTATGCATTGTCCTGTTCTATCTTACATTATATTTTGTGTTTTGGAAAAAGGTTGTCATAAACGTTACTGAATTCATTAAAAGAAATAATATAAAAAACAAGACACATTTGTATGCATATGTAATCAGTTATAAAAATTCATTCACTTTATTCTTTCCTTCATGGATCTAAACTTTACCGCTGCTGGTAGTTTTTTTCTATGTTTAGGTGTATTTATTTCAGTGTAAAAGTGTAAAAAGTGTTTTGCTTGGGTCATGGAATGATGATAGTGGTGTGCCAGGGCATACATACATTTTATATTTAACGCTTAAATCTCTGGAGTCTACATCAACTTCAAATCTATACCTCATTTCAAAATGTTTTAGTTTTTTTTATGTTGTTTTTTTGTTTGTTTGTTTTCCGCCCTTTTTTGTCAAACAAAACTATGTTTTTTTATGGTTAACACACAAAATATGCAAAATCTGCACCAAAAATATTTTTCAATGTGGAAAACCTCGAAAACCTCTATGAAAAGTAAAAACAAAGGACCCAGATTTCCCTCGCCCGGACGCGGGTCACCGGGGCCCCCCTCTGGAGCCAGGCCCGGAGGTGGGGCACGATGGCGAGCGCCTGGTGGCCGGGCCTGTACCCATGGGGCCCGGCCGGGCACAGCCCGAAGAGGCAACGTGGGTCCCCCCTCTAATGGGCTCACCACCCATAGCAGGGGCCATAGAGGTCGGGTGCAATGTGAGCTGGGCGGCAGCCGAAGGCAGGGCACTTGGCGGTCCGATCCTCGGCTACATAAGCTCGCTCTTGGGACGTGGAACGTCACCTCACTGGGGGGAAAGGAGCCTGAGCTAGTGCGCGAAGTAGAGAAATTCCGGCTGGATGTAGTCGGACTCACTTCGACGCACAGCAAGGGCTCTGGAACCACTTCTCTTGAAAGGGGCTGGACTCTCTTTCACTCTGGCGTGGCCGGCAGTGAGAGGCGACGGGCTGGGGTGGCAATTCTGGTTGCCCCCCGGCTTAAAGCCTGCACGTTGGAGTTCAACCCAGTGGACGAAAGGGTAGCCTCCCTCCGCCTTCGGGTGGGGGGACGGGTCCTGACTGTTGTTTGTGCTTACGCACCAAACAACAGTTCAGAGTACCCACCCTTTTTGGGTACACTCGAGGGAGTACTGGAGAGTGCTTCCCCGGGTGATTCCCTTGTCCTACTGGGGGACTTCAACGCTCATGTTGGTAACGACAGTGAAACCTGGAGAGGCGTGATTGGGAAGAATGGTCGCCCGGATCTGAACCCGAGTGGTGTTTTGTTATTGGACTTCTGTGCTCGTCACAGTTTGTCCATTACAAACACCATGTTCAAACATAAGGGTGTCCATATGTGCACTTGGCACCAGGACACCCTAGGCCGCAGTTCCATGATCGACTTTGTAGTTGTGTCATCGGATTTGCGGCCTCATGTTTTGGACACTCGGGTAAAGAGAGGGGCGGAGCTTTCTACCGATCACCACCTGGTGGTGAGTTGGCTGCGATGGTGGGGGAGGATGCCGGACAGACCTGGCAGGCCCAAACGCATTCTGAGGGTTTGCTGGGAACGTCTGGCAGAGTCTCCTGTCAGAGAAAGTTTCAATTCCCACCTCCGGAGGAACTTTGAACATGTCACGAGGGAGGTGCTGGACATTGAGTCCGAGTGGACCATGTTCCGCACCTCTATTGTCGAGGCGGCTGATCGGAGCTGTGGCCGCAAGGTAGTTGGTGCCTGTCGTGGCGGTAATCCAGCGGTGAGGGATGCCGTCAAGCTGAAGAAGGAGTCCTACCGGGTTCTTTTGGCTCATAGGACTCCAGAGGCAGTGGACAGGTACCGACAGGCCAAGCGGTGTGCAGCTTCAGCGGTCGCGGAGGCAAAAACTCGGACATGGGAAGAGTTTGGGGAAGCCATGGAAAATGACTTCCGGATGGCTTCGAAGCGATTCTGGACCACCATCCGCCGCCTCAGGAAGGGGAAGCAGTGCCTGGGGAATCTGTGGTGGACTCTCTTATTTCTGGGGCTGAAGTTGCTGAGGTAGTTAAAAAGCTCCTCGGTGGCAAGGCCCCAGGGGTGGATGAGATCCGCCCGGAGTTCCTTAAGGCTCTGGATGCTGTGGGGCTGTCTTGGTTGACAAGACTCTGCAGCATCGCGTGGACACCGGGGGCGGTACCTCTGGATTGGCAGACCGGGGTGGTGGTTCCTCTCTTTAAGAAGGGGGACCGGAGGGTGTGTTCCAACAATCGTGGGATCACACTCCTCAGCCTTCCCGGTAAGGTTTATTCAGGTGTACTGGAGAGGAGGCTACGCCGGATAGTTGAACCTCGGATTCAGGAGGAACAGTGTGGTTTTCGTCCTGGTCGTGGAACTGTGGACCAGCTCTATACTCTCGGCAGAGTTCTTGAGGGTGCGTGGGAGTTTGCCCAACCAGTCTACTTGTGCTTTGTGGACTTGGAGAAGGCATTCGACCGTGTCCCTCGGGAAGTCCTGTGGGGAGTGCTCAGAGAGTATGGGGTATCGGACTGTCTTATTATGGCAGTCCGATCCCTGTACGATCAGTGTCAGAGCTTGGCCCGCATTGTTGGCAGTAAGTCGGACACGTTTCCAGTGAGGGTTGCACTCCGCCAAGGTTGCCCTTTGTCCCCGATTCTGTTCATAACTTTTATGGACAGAATTTCTAGGCGCAGTCAAGGCATTGAGGGGTTCCGGTTTGGTGGCCGCGGGATTAGGTCTCTGCTTTTTGCAGACGATGTGGTCCTGTTTGCTTCATCTGGCCGGGATCTTCAGCTCTCACTGGATCGGTTCGCAGCCGAGTGTGAAGCGGCCGGAATGAGAATCAGCACCTCCAAATCCGAGTCCATGGTTCTCTCCCGGAAAAGGGTGGAGTGCCATCTCCAGGTTGGGGAGGAGACCCTGCCCCAAGTGGAGGAGTTCAAGTACCTAGGAGTCTTGTTCACGAGTGGGGGAAGAGTGGATCGTGAGATCGACAGGCGGATCGGTGCGGCGTCTTCAGTAATGCGGACGTTGTACCGATCTGTTGTGGTGAAGAAGGAGCTGAGCCGGAAGGCAAAGCTCTCAATTTACCGGTCGATCTACGTTCCCATCCTCACCTATGGTCATGAGCTTTGGGTCATGACCGAAAGGATAAGATCACGGGTACAAGCGGCCGAAATGAGTTTCCTCCGCCGTGTGGCGGGGCTCTCCCTTAGAGATAGGGTGAGAAGCTCTGTCATCCGGGAGGAACTCAAAGTAAAGCCGCTGCTCCTCCACATCGAGAGGAGCCAGATGAGGTGGTTCGGGCATCTGGTCAGGATGCCACCCGAACGCCTCCCTAGGGAGGTGTTTAGGGCACGTCCAACCGGTAGGAGGCCTCGGGGAAGACCCAGGACACGTTGGGAAGACTATGTCTCCCGGCTGGCCTGGGAACGCCTCAGGATCCCCCGGGAAGAGCTAGACGAAGTGGCTGGGGAGAGGGAAGTCTGGGCTTCCCTGCTTAGGCTGCTGCCCCCGCGACCCGACCTCGGATAAGCGGAAGAAGATAGATGGATGGATGGATGGAATATTTGATGTGACGTACCGTTTTTTTCAGAGTATAAGTCGCTCCGGAGTATAAATTGCACCTGCCGAAAATGCATAATAAAAAAGGAAAAAAAAAACATATATAAGACGCACTGGCGTATAAATCGCATTTTTGGGGGAAATTTATTTGATAAAACCCAACACCAAGAATAGACATTTGAAAAGCAATTTAAAATAAATAAAGAATAGTGAACAACAGGCTGAATAAGTGTACGTTATATGACGCATAAATAACCAACTGAGAAAGTGCCTGGTATGGGGCGGCATGGCGTAGTGGGTAGAGCGGCCGTGCCAGAAACCTGAGGGTTCCAGGTTCGCTTCCCACCTATGGACATCAAAGTCGCTGCCGTTGTGTCCTTGGGCAGGATACTTCACCCTTTGCCCCCGGTGCCGCTCACACCGGTGAATGAATGATGAATGAATGATTGGTGGTGGTCGGAGGGGTTGTAGGCGCAAACTGGCAGCCACGCTTCCGCCAGTCTACCCCAGGGCAGCTGTGGCTACAGATGTAGCTTACCACCACCAGGTGTGAATGAATGGTGGGTTCCCACTTCTCTGTGAGCGCTTTGAATATATAACAATAGAAAAGCGCGATATAAATCTAATCCATTATTATTATTATTATTATTATTATTATATTATGGTAAGAGTCATTCAAATAACTATAACATACAGAACATGCTATACGTTTACCAAACAAACTGTCACTCCTAATCGCTAAACCCAATGAAATATTATACGTCTGGTCTCTTATGTGAATGAGCTAAATAATATTATTTGATATTTTACGGTAATGTGTTAATAATTTCACACATAAATTGCTCCAGAGTATAAGTCGCACCCCCTGCCAAACTATGAAAAAAACTGTGACTTAGTCCGAAAAATAGGGTAGTCGGGGTTGAGGTGGTGGTGGTGGTGGTGGTGGTGGGGGGGGGGTGTATATTGTAGCGTCCCGGAAGACTTAGTGCTGCAAGGGGTTCTGGGTATTTGTTCTGTTGTGTTTATGTTGTGTTACGGTGCATATGTTCTCCCAAAATGTGTTCGTCATTCTTGTTTGGTGTGGGTTCACAGTGTGGCGCATATTTGTAACAGTGTTATAAGTTGTCAACCCTCAGTGTGACCTGTATGGCTGTTGACCAAGTATGCCTTGCATTCACTTGTGTGTGTGAAAAGCCTTAGATATTATGTGACTGGGTCGGCACGCAAAAGGATGTGTCTTTAAGGTTTATTGGCACTCTGAACTTCTCCCTCCGTCGGTGTACATACACTGCAGCGTTTTAAAAAGTCATAAAATATAATTTTTGAAACCGATACCGATAATTTCTGATAATACATTTTACAGCATTTATCAGCCGCTAATATCGGCAGTCCGATATTATCGGACATCCCTAATTTTTTGTGAAGGCTATTGGTACAAACAGATATTTTTTTAAGTCTGAAGAAAGTGGAATTGTTACTTTTTTGGGCGTGGACATCACCAAGATCACCTTTTGTGGCGTGGACATTGCCAAAATCACCAATTACGATTGTTCATCTAATTGTTGCTTCTTCTTTACGCTGCCTTTCCAGGGGTTTTTAGCCAATCACATTTTAAAATTGATAATCTAATTGGATGTCACGTCTATTCGTTGCCAGGTAAGGTTAAATATTTGCAGTATGAAGAAGAATGTTTTAATGTAGACACATAGAATCATCATACTGGTGTGATTATATGCATCAAGTGTTCATTCAAGGCTAAGGCAAAATATCGAGATATATATCGTGTATCGTGACATGGCCTGAAAATATCGAGATATTAAAAAAAGGCCCAGCCCTAATTTCAGATACATTTTGAACATACATGAATATATCATTTTATTATAACCATATCAAACAACCATCAAATTAGTATTTTTCTTTATTGTTATGTTGACTGATTAATTTTTATTTGATTCCATTGTTGGATTTTTTATTAAATAAATAAATGAATTGACACTTAATAACATTTAGGAAGTGGAAAAATATAAGGAAGAGATACATTTTTTTTAACTGCGGAGTCGGTTTTCACTCACCTGTGGGTCCCGGGGACTCGCTCCATGGAAAACCTATCAACATCATTGAAATAGAGTAAAATGTGTATTGACACTTGAGTGTGTGAAGCGTCTCTCTCTGATCACTAAGGTCCTGGTTTACATTATTCATAACTGCGACAGTATTGTGCTCCTCTTCTCATCAATAACAAATGGGCAGCATTTGGTGCCTCTCACGGTATTCTCGACCTGCTTCTCGACACACCTGGATGGAGATTTTATGGACTTGACATAATTCTGTGTGTGTTGTTGTAGTAGCAGATGGTTGCTGCTACCTTGTTTGTCCTTTCGACACGTTATGTCTGCCATTTTTGGGGGAAGCACAATCCTAAGACGCTCATAAAACATTTATCCATCCATCCATCCATCCATCCATCCATTTTCTATCGCTTGTCCCGTTCGGGGTTGCGGGGGGTCGCTGGAGCCTATCTCAGCTGCATTTGGGCGGAAGGCGGGGTACACCCTGGACAAGTCGCCACCTCATCGCAGGCTCATAAAACCACATACAAACCCCGTTTCCATATGAGTTGGGAAATTGTGTTAGATAAACGGAATACAATGATTTGCAAATCATTTTTAACCGATATTCAATTGAATATGCAACGAAGACAACATATTTGATGTTCAAACTGATAAACATTTTTTTTGGTGCAAATAATCATTAGCTTTAGAATTTGATGCCAGCAACACATGACAAATAAGTTGGGAAAGGTGGCAATAAATACTGATAAAGATGAGGAATGCTCATCAAACACTTATTTGGAACATCCCACAGGTGTGCAGACTAATTGGGAACAGGTGGGTGTCATGATTGGGTATAAAAACAGCTTCCCAAAAAATGCTCAGTCTTTCACAAGAAAGGTTTGGGCGAGGTACACTCCTTTGTCCACAATTGTGTGAGCAAATAGTCAAACAATTTAAGAAAAATTCTTCTCAAAGTACAATTGCAAGAAATTTAGGGATTTCAACATCAACGGTCCGTATAATATCATCAAAAGGTTCAGAGAATCTGGAGAAATCACTCCACGTAAGCGGCATGGCCGGAAACCAACATTGAATGACTGTGACCTTCGATCCCTCAGACGGCACTGCAACACCGACATCAATCTCTAAAGGATATCACCACATGGATTCAGGAACACTTCAGAAAACCGCTGTCACTAAATACAGATCATCGCTACATCTGTAAGTGCAAGTTAAAGCTCTCCTATGCAAAGCGAAAGCCATTTATCAACAACATCCAGAAACGCCGCCGGCTTCTCTGGGCCTGAGATCATCTAAGATGGACTGCTGTAAAGTGGAAAAGTGTTCTGTGGTCTGACGAGTCCACATTTCAAATTTTTTGGGGAAATATTCGACATCGTGTCATCCAGACCAAAGGGAAAGCGAACCATCCAGACTTTTATCGACGCAAAGTTCAAAAGCCAGCATCTTTGATGGTATGGGGGTGCATTAGTGCCCAAGGCATGGGTAACATCCACATCTGTGAAGGCACCATTAATGCTGAAAGGTATATACCGTTTTTGGAACAACATATGCTGCCATCTTTTTCATGGACGCCCCTGCTTATTTCAGCAAGACAATGCCAAGTCACATTCAGCACGTGTTACAACAGCGTGGCTTCTTAAAAAAAGAGTGCAGGTACTTTCCTGGCTCGCCTCCAGTCCAGACCTGTCTCCCATCAAAAATGTGTGGCGCATTATGAAGCTAAAAATTTGACAGCGGAGACCCCGGACTGTTGAACGACACATAAAACAAAAATGGGAAAGAATTCCACTTTCAAAGCTTCAACAATTAGTTTCCTCAGTTCCCAAACGTTTATTGAGTGTTGTTAAAAGAAAAGGTGATGTAACACAGTGGTGAACATGCCCTTTCCCAACTACTTTGGCACGTGTTGCAGCCATGAAATTCTACGTTAATTATTATTTGCAAAAAAAGAAAAAAAAAGTTCTTGAGTTTGAACATCAAATATCTTGTCTTTGTGGTGCATTCAATTGAATATGGGTTGAAAAGGATTTGCAAATCATTGTATTCTGTTTTTATTTACCTCTAACACAATTTCCAAACTCCAATGGAAACAGGATTTGTAAAACAAAATAGAAACGGGTAACAGATTGACCCTGGGGCAGATTACTGCTATTTTGGTCCTAAAACAAAATAGCAGTAATCTACCCCAGGGTCAATCTGTTACCCGTTAACACTACAGGTTGAGGAGGAACAAACGGTAGAAAACGGATGGATGGATTTAAATAAGAATGGGCGTGATAATGCACTACATGGCTGCAGCAGCAGAGGCACTGTTTATTTAGTCTCAACTCGAAAATGGACTGATGGATGGATAGTTTTGCAGTCTAAAAGCCAACAACACAACATCAGCAATTAAGTGTAAGAATAAGTTTAATCTGTGGTCATTAGGATTTTTTTTTCCTGCATCTAAAACATTTCCCTGTGGTCTACATAACATGTAATGGTTGTTCTTTGGTCAAAATGTTGCATAGATTATGTTTTACAGACTGCTTTCTGACCATCTCTTCGGGATGCGGGCGGTTTTATTTACTGCCTCTTTTCTCCCCGCCTACATTGTTGTATTTTTTTAGCGCTTCCATAGCGGCTCTACTGACAGATATAAGTGAGAACTATATGCAGCTTAGTATTAGAAACGGCAATAGCGGAGGATACATGTCCATGTACGAGCCAGTCTGCCCCGCAACAAGAGGACGGACAAAAAGAGGGAACTTATTGACTGCAATGTGGAACTTACAATGTCGGACTCATGCAAAGCTCTTCGGGTAAAATTTTACCGAGGAGTTCAATTACCTCGGAGTCTTGTTCACGAGTGAGGGAAGAGTGGATCGTGAGATCGACAGGCGGATCGGTGCGGCGTATTCGGTAATGCGGACGCTGTATCGATCCATTGTGGTGAAGAAGGAGCTGAGCCGGAAGGCAAAGCTCTCAATTTACCGGTTGAGCTACTTTCCCATCCTCACCTATGGTCATGAGCTTTGGGTTATGACCGAAAGGACAAGATCAAGGCCGAAATGAGCATCCTCCGCCGGGTGGCGGGTCTCTCCCTTAGAGATAGGGTGAGAAGCTCTGTCATCCAGGAGGAGCTCAAAGTAAAGCCACTGCTCCTCCACATCGAGAGGAGCCAGATGAGGTGGTTCGGGCATCTGGTCAGGATCCCACCCGAACGCCTCCCTAAGGAGGTGTTTCGGGCACACCACGGGGAAGACCCAGGACACGTTGGGAAGACAATCTCTCCCGGCTGGCCTAGGAACGCCTCGGGATCCCCAGGGAGGCACTGGATGAAGTGACTGGGGAGACGGAAGGCTGGGCTTCCCTGCTTAGGCTGCTGCCCCCGCGATCCGACCTCGGATAAGCTGAAGAAGATGGTTGGATGGATGAATACTTCGCTGAAGTCACCAATAGGAAATATGGAAGAAGCAATGGAGCAAGAAAAAATGAAGGCAAGATTGTTGGATAAATATTTCCGCCATGCCTCCATGGTGTGATTTCAAATTTTCAGAACTTATGCAGATCCTAAATACACAAAAAATGGTACTGATAGGCAAATTGTTGTTTGCTGTATGCTGGAGACTGCCTGTATTTTGTCCATGTCATGTCAGATGTTTGTGGATGTCCCAAAAGCGCCTTATGGCAGTGAAACTTGCCAAGGGACATGTAACCAAAAATTAACATTCACACACTAGCTCGGTTGGTAGAGTGGCCTTGCCAGCAACTTGAGGGTTCCAGGTTCGATCCCTGATTCTGCCATCCTAGTCACTGCCGTTGTGTCCTTGGGCAAGACACTTTACCCACCTGCTCCCAGTGCCACCCACACTGGTTTAAATGTAACTTAGATAATGGGTTTCACAATGTAAAGTGCTGTGAGTCACTAGAGAAAAGTGCTATATAAATACAATTCACTTCACTTCACTTCACTGTATGTATACTTTTGACCTAGCAGATTTGGTCACATTTTCATTAGACCCAATTCATAAAAGAACCAAACTTCATGAATGTTTTTTGTGACCAACAAGTATGTGCTCCAATCACTCTATCACAAAAAAAAATATTTATAATAATATAATATTTACTAATAATGTATATTTCCTGTATTTTATATTATTACTTAGAACTGTTTTATTTTTTGAATTTGTTATTCTGTAAAGTGTTTTTGAGTACTGTATTTGAGTATAAGTCGCACTGGAGCATAAGTCGCATTTTGGGGGTATTTCATTTGATAAAACCCAACACCAAGAATAGACGTTTGAAAGACAATTTAAAATAAATAAAGAATAGTGAACAACAGGCTGAATAAGTGTATGTTATATGACGCATAAATAACCAACTGAGAAGGTGCCTGGTATGGTAACGTAACATATTATGGTAAGAGTCATTCAAATTACTATAACATATAGCAGTGATTCTCAAATGGGGGTACGCGTACCCCTGGGGGAACTTGAAGGTATACCAAGGGGTACATGGTATATTTTTTAAATATTCTAAAAATAGCAACAATTCCAAAATTCTTTATAAATATATTTATTGAATAATACTTCAACAAAATATGAATGTAAGTTTATAAACTGTGAAAAAAATACAACAATGCAATATTCAGTGTTGACAGCTAGATTTTTTGTGGACATGTTCCATAAATATTGATGTTAAAAATTTCTTTTTTTGTGAAGAAATGTTTAGAATTAAGTTCATGAATCCAGATGGATCTCTATTACAATCCCCAAAGAGGGCACTTTAAGTTGATGATTACTTCTATGTGTAGAAATCTTTATTTATAATTGAATCACCTGTTTATTTTTCAACAGTTTTTTTTGTTCCTTTTTTATCTTTTTTTTTCAAATAGTTCAAGAAAGACCACTACAAATGAGCAATATTTTGCACTGGTATACAATTTAATAAATCAGAAACTGATGACATAGTGCTGTATTTTACTTCTTTATCTCTTTTTTTCAACCAAAAATGCTTTGCTCTGATTAGGGGGTACTTGAATAAAAAAAAAATGATCACAGGGGGTACATCACTGAAAAAAGGTTGAGAACAACTGACTTATAGAACGTGCTATACATTTACCAAAAAAACAATCTGTCACTCCTAATCGCTAAATCCCATGAAATCTTCTTTCTCCATGTCGCTTCTGAACAACTCTGCCAACTCCAAAGGTAGACAATGCGCCACTTCCTCTTCTATCGGTATGTCACTTACGTCAGAGTCATCGTCAGTTGCAGTTCCAATTATTCCTCGATTGCCGTTTTCTGCTGCATAATTCACAACTTCCAGCTTGTAACCTGCAGTATATGACTTCCTTTTCAGTGCCATTTTTGTTCAGTCCTTCTCAATTTTTATAAGTTAGCGCCAATGTTGAAATGGTGGAAGTAGTAGCAGGTAGCATCTTTTTTTCCCGCAATGCACTTCTGCCATGACCCGCCTCCGCCGAATTTTCATTGGTTGATGTTAAGGCTGGGCGATATGGCCTTTTTTCAATATCGCAATATTTTTAGGCCAAATCGCGATATACGATATATATCTCGGTATTTTGCCTTAGCCTTGAATGAACACTTGAATGAACACTTGATGCATATAATCACATTAGTATGATGATGTTATGTGTCTACATTAAAACATTCTTGTTCATACTGCATTAATATATGCTCATTTTAAACTTTCATGCAGAGAAGGAAATCACAACTAAGTCAATTGACCAAAACTCTTTTTTTTAAAGTTATTAGCAAGTGATTTTTTAAATGATGCTACATATTAGCAGTAATGCTATTTTTGGTAGCAACGCTTGTGCCCCACACTTGACAAAATAAAGTTGTCTATTCGACGTGGGGGTGGAGGCGTGGTTGAGGGTGTGGTTGAGGTTTGGGGGCGTGGTTAAGAGGGGTGGCGTATAAATCACCAACTCGAGTATTTCATATATATTTCATATATATATATATATATATATATATATATATATATATATATATATAAATATATATATGTATATATCAATCAATCAATCAATCAATGTTTACTTATATAGCCCTAAATCACTAATGTCTCAAAGGGCTGCACAAACCACTACGACATCCTCGGTAGGCCCACATAAGGGCAAGGAAAACTCACACCCAGTGGGACGTCGGTGAAAATGATGACTACTAGAACCTTGGAGAGGAGGAAAGCAATGGATGTCGAGCGGGTCTAACATGATACTGTGAAAGTTCAATCCATAATGGATCCAACACAGTCGCGAGAGTCCAGTCCAAAGCGGATCCAACACAGCAGCGAGAGTCCCGTTCACAGCGGAGCCAGCAGGAAACCATCCCAAGCGGAGGCGGATCAGCAGCGCAGAGATGTCCCCAGCCGATACACAGGCAAGCAGTACATGGCCACCGGATCGGACCGGACCCCCTCCACAAGGGAGAGTGGGACATAGGAGAAAAAGAAAAGAAACGGCAGATCAACTGGTCTAAAAAGGGAGTCTATTTAAAGGCTAGAGTATACAAATGAGTTTTAAGGTGAGACTTAAATGCTTCTACTGTGGTGGCATCTCGAACTTTTACCGGAAGGGCATTCCAGAGTACTGGAGCCCGAAATGAAAAATCTCTATAGCCTGCAGACTTTTTTTGGGCTTTGGGAATCACTAATAAGCCGGAGTCCTTTAAACGCAGATTTCTTGCCGGGACATATGGTACAATACAATCGGCAAGATAGGATGGAGCTAGACCGTGTAGTATTTTATACGTAAGTAGTAAAACCTTAAAGTCACATCTTAAGTGCACAGGAAGCCAGTGCAGGTGAGCCAGTACAGGAGTAATGTGATCAAACTTTCTTGTTCTTGTCAAAAGTCTAGCAGCCGCATTTTGTACCAACTGTAATCTTTTAATGCTAGAACTGGGGCAGACCCGAAAATAATACGTTACAGTAGTCGAGGCGAGACGTAACAAACGCATGGATAATGATCTCAGCGTCTTTAGTGGACAGAATGGAGCGAATTTTAGCGATATTACGGAGATGAAAGAAGGCCGTTTTAGTAACGCTTTTAATGTGTGCCTCAAAGGAGAGAGTTGGGTCGAAGATAATACCCAGATTCTTTACCGTGTCGCCTTGTTTAATTGTTTGGTTGTCAAATGTTAGAGTTGTATTATTAAATAGAGGTCGGTGTCTAGTAGGACCGATAATCAGCATTTGCGTTTTTTTGGCGTTGAGTTGCAAAAAGTTAGCGGACATCCATTGTTTAATTTCATTAAGACACGCCTCCAGCTGACTACAATCCGGCGTGTTGGTCAGCTTTAGGGGCATGTAGAGTTGGGTGTCATCAGCATAACAGTGAAAGCTAACACCGTATTTGCGTATGATGTCACCTAGCGGCAGCATGTAGATGCTGAAGAGTGCAGGGCCAAGGACCGAACCCTGGGGAACTCCACACGTTACCTTAACGTATTCCGAGGTCACATTGTTATGGGAGACACACTGCATCCTATTAGTAAGATAAGAGTTAAACCAAGACAGGGCTAAGTCTGACATACCAATTCGTGTTTTGATACGTTCTAATAAAATATTATGATCGACGGTATCGAAAGCAGCGCTAAGATCGAGGAGCAGCAACATAGATGACGCATCAGAATCCATCGTTAGCAATAGATCATTAGTCATTTTTGCGAGGGCTGTCTCCGTGGAGTGATTTGCCCTGAAACCGGATTGAAAGGTTTCACATAGATTGTTAGACGCTAAGTGTTCATTTAACTGCTCCGCAACAATTTTTTCAAGGATTTTTGAAATAAAGGGAAGGTGAGACACCGGTCGGTAATTTACCATGAGGTCAGGATCGAGGTTAGGTCTTTTAAGAAGAGGATGAATAACCGCTTTTTTGAATGCTAGGGGAACAGTGCCCGAGGAGAGTGATAAGTTTATAATATTTAGCACTGATGGACCTAATAATACAAAGAGCTCCTTGATCAGTTTCCCAGGAAGAGGGTCAAGTAAACATGTTGTCTGTTTTATTCCATTTACACGTTGTAACAATTCCTCTAATGTTATTTCCTCAAAACGAGAGAAACTATTTTGGAGGGCAGTATCCGCCGTATATACAATCGTGTCAGTGTTAATAGAACCCCGTTGTAGCTGGGACGCATTGTCTTTAATCTCCTTTCTAATGACTTCAATTTTCTTACTAAAGAATTGCATAAAGTCATCAGCTGAGTGGGTTGAGCTACTGGAAGGAGTCCCTTGTTGGGTTAGCGATGCTACCGTACTAAACAAAAATTTAGGATCGTTTTTATTACGGTGGATGAGATTTGAGTAATATTTAGCTTTAGCTAAGGTAAGCATGTGTTTCTAAGTTATTAAACCATCACTCCATGCTTGATGGTGCACCTCAAGTTTAGTCGTGCGCCATTTGCGTTCCAGCTTTCTACATAATAATTTCTGAGCTCTAGTTTCTTCTGTAAACCACGAGGTGCGCTTTTTTGGAGCCTTTTTTAACTTTAGCGGTGCTATGTTATCAATGGTTTTGCGCAGGGTGTCGTTAAAGTTGTTAGTGAGGTTATCAATAGAGCCCACATATTTTGGGAATGGTGCCATTACCGAGGGCAGTAGGTCAGCAAGAGTTATCGTTGTGGCCGTATTAATGTTGCGGCTGCTATAGCAGTTATTATTATTATTAGTTTGACGAACATGCGTCTGAACCTCGAATTTTATAAGGTAATGATCGGACAATACTTTAGTGCACGGGAGTATCGTAACTTTGGAAACGGTGATACCCCTGACAAGCACTAGGTCTATCGTATTACCGTTGCGATGCGTGGGTTCATTTATTATTTGTGTGAGACCACAGCTATCAATTATAGTCTGGAGTGCTACGCACGGTGGGTCCGATGGGGTATTCATATGGATATTAAAGTCCCCCATTATGATTATATTATCGGCGTGTGTCACTAGATCAGCAACAAACTCTGAGAATTCATTGATAAAGTCCGAATAGGGCCCTGGGGGGCGTTAGATAACAGCCAGGTGTAGAGGCAGCGGTGTGACAGACCTCATAGTAAGCACCTCAAACGATTTATATTTATTATTTATGTTAGGACTAAGGTTAAAGTTTTCGTTGTATATTAGTGCAACCCCCCCCCCCACCCCTTTTAAGAGGACGGGCAATATGCGCATGTGTAAAGTTAGGAGGACATGCCTCATTTAGCGCAAAAAAAGTCGTTTGGTTTAAGCCAGGTTTCGCTGAGACCGATGACGTTAAGATTGTTGTCTCTGATGATATCATTAACTAACAACGTTTTGGGAGACAATGATCTTATGTTTAAAAAAAACTATATTATAGGTAGTGGGCTGTTTTAGGGAATTTTTGATCAAATTATCCGTAGTAGCAATATTAATAATGTTGTGTTTATTATGCCCAGTGCATTTAGTATAATTACGACCATATCTAGGAATTGATACGACGCGAATTTTCCGATTGTTTGATTGTTGCTTTGATAAACTGCACGCATCATAGTTTGCCAACTCAGTAGAACGCATGTTCCGATTGTTTGTTTGTTGCTTTGATAAACTGCACGCATCATAGTTTGCCACCTCAGTAGAACACATGTCCAACTCTGAAACAATCAAAGCAGAAAAAACTTGTTCTAATTTAACTGACTCCTTACCCAGACCAGTAGTCTCGCATCTTCCATTTAAATCCGGCTTCAGGATGGAGGGAAGTGGTGTTCTGTGGGGATTAGCCTTCTGCTTTGTTTTTAGCCCCGCTCGACATCCGCGTTTCCGATCACACCGCTGGCGTCTGCTCCGTAGTCGGCCCCCGCTGCTACTATACTCCCCTGCTTCACAGGCCGCGGGATGTAGCCGCTGAAGTATTCCCATGCTAGTTAGCATGTCTAGCAAGCACGCGTCTATCAGTCCAAAACGGCCCGATATGTCCACATCCAAAATAATATATATATATATATATATATATATATATTTATATATATGTATGTATGAAATACTTGACTTTAAGGGAATTCTAGCTATATATATTTATTTTATTTTATATATAAATAGAATAGTTGAATTTCAGACGGCACCTATCAAATAAACAGCAATAAAAACACAGTTTTTCTACTAACTGTACTGTGCTTGCTTGTTACTAAAAAAACAACAACAACACTTACCTTTCACTATTTGAGTAACCTTTGTTCTGCCATTTGCGTATTGGCGAGCGATCTCCGAATCCGGGAACATCCATCACGGATTTGTTGTGGACATCCGCAAATGAGAACGGGATGTTGCTTCCAGCTATCAGCATAGCCATCTTTGTCTCAGCATAAGATACACCATTGGGTCTCCATTTTGCGTGGTGGGCCATAATACTGGGTTGTGAATGATGCTGAGCTGCGGACGCTTTGTGCTTCGCTGACCGTTCATGGCTGAGTATATCCGTTCACCCGCCGTGTTCAATGGAGAAGTCTGTTCTACAAAATTTACAGGCAACATTTCCCTTCCCCTTTGAACTCTCCTGGATAAACTGAAATTCTTGTTTCCAATCGTTCTGGAACTTGCAAGCGTATTTCTTCATTTTGCTCGTCGACGGTGTAATATATTGGGTTGGAGTCAATAACCAGGCGACGTGATGAAGTTACGTCTCTTTACTGTGGGCTTCAGAACAGACATTCTATTCTATGTACAGTAGATGGCAGTATTGTCCTGTTTAAGAGGGTCACAACATTGAGTCAGGTTCTCATGGAGCTGGAGTGAGCATGGCCTCCAAATCCGTCTGAATTTCGGGAGATTTTTGGTAGAAAATTTGTCCCGGGAGGTTTTCGGGAGAGGCGCTGGATTTCGGGAGTCTCCCGGAAAATCCGGGAGGGTTGGCAAGTATGACGTATACGTATGTGACGTATTACGTGACAGTATGTGACGTATGTAAGATTCTGCGCGTACACTCTGTAAGAAGGAGAGGCAAGAAGGAGTGGGAAGAGCCTGTACTGTAGTGTAATGCCCGCAGCTAAAAGCAACTGCATGAGAACTTATACTCAAATATCACGATATAGTCATTTTCTATATAGCACACAGACAAACCCACGATATATCGCGTATATCGATATATCGCCCAGCCCTAGTTGATGTGTGTGTGACGATTGCTGATATCCAGCTAGTCTCTTACGTGAATGAGATAAATAATATTATTTGATATTTTACGGTAATGTGTTAATAATTTCACACATAAGTCGCTCCGGAGTATATGTCGCATCCCCGGCCAAACTATGAAAAAAAATGCGGAAAATACGGTATTCATAAAAGCGTTGTACCAAATAAAATGTATTATTTAAAAAATAAGAGTTGTAGAAATGATTGGAAACTCAAGGCAGCCATGACATTATGTTCTTTACAAGTGTATGCAAACTTTTGATCGCGACTCTACATGTGACTGACTGAGGCCGAGGATAGCTAATTGCATCTTAGGTTTAAACATTTTTTTTTGCCATTGACGTCCTTTCGAACACTTCCCCGGCGTCAAGCGTCAGCACACTGTATTGAAAGTTGTGACGGCACACCAGCCAGCGGGAAAAGGTCAAGGCGGCAAAAAGACGAGAGTGATTGAAAGTGAGGCGGCGGGGCCGATGGGACGGAGTGGAAGTGGGAGTGAATGCTGAAGTAGACGTTTGACAAGAGGAGAGGAAGGAGAAAAGTCTTCTCTTGTCCGCACGCCATCAATGATTCATCATTAGCGGAGGTTTCAGTTTTCTCCTTGTTTGGAGAAGTTGCACGCCTCCTCTGCCGCTTTCTCCTAAGCACGCACACACACAGACGTATACACACACACACACACACACACACACACACACACACACACACACACACACACACACACACACACACACACACACACACACACACACACGCCCGCGCGCTCTCACTCTTGATTGATCGATATGATGACACCCTCAAGGTCAGCCCAACTCCATTTTAGGCCTGAGATGCTACTGAGCATGCTCGGCATTATCCTCCTCCTCTCCCTGTCGAGATCAGCAGCGATGCTGTCATTATATATGACCATCTAATATTTTTACTCCAATGAGGATTTATGAGTGGAAAGGAAATGGTAGCTCTCTTGACCCACTATAGGCCATTTATCCACAAGTGTGTTGCAGCAGCAACAGAACCAATGTTGTGATAACGGCAAGGAGAAAACTGCTCAGTCAGCACCGTGAGTTCATTGTGAACACCCGTACAACAAATAAACACAGTAAAGGTTGAATAGTTCGGTAAAGGTCCCTGCCATCAAACTTGACTAAATAGAGAAAGTAAATGTAAGAGCAATTAATCAATTATGAGCCATTATTAAATTACTCAGACTTATGTTTTTGTTGATCTCACCTGCAAATGCTGAAGTAATTTCAGTAACACTTTAATTTGGGGAACATATTCACCATTAATTAGTTGCTTATTTAAGTAACAAATACTTAATTTAGAGTTATTTGGACACTAGGGAAACATACATAGGTTAGGGTGGGGGTTAGAGTTACTGATTAGCAATAAGGGTTAGGGTTCGTTCACTCCTAGTTAATGGCTTACTGGTTGTATAATAGGGCTGTGGAGGGAGAGTGTGCAGTAGCAAATGTCACCACCTCTGTCCATGGTGCTGAACATAGAGCACCATCATACAGGGGCTCGGCAGGTCTCTGCTTTTTGAAGATGATGTGGTCCTGATGGCTTCATCTGGCCAGGATATTCAGCTATCACTGGATCGGTGCGCAGCCGAGTGTGAAGCGACTGGGATGGGAATCAGCACCTCCAAGTCCGAATCCATGGTTCTCGTCCAGAAAAGGGTGGAGGAGATCTTGTCCCAAGTGGAGGAGTTCAAGTACCTGGGAGTCTTGTTCACGAGTGAGGTAAGAGTGGATTGTGAGGTCTACAGGCGGATCGGTGCGGCGTCTTCAGTAATGCGGACGGTGTATCGATCCGTTGTGGTGAAAAAGGAGCTGAGCCAAAAGGCAGAGCTCTCAATTTACTGGTCAATCTAAGTTACCATCCTCAGCTATGGTCATGAGCTTTGGGTTATGACCGAAAGGACAAGATCACGGGTACAAGCGGCCGAAATGAGTTTCTTCCACTGGATGAGAAGATCTGCCATCCAGGAGGAACTCAGACTAAAGCCGCTAGGGAGGTGTTTCAGGCACGTCCGACCGGTAGGAGGCCACGGGGAAGACCCAGAACACGTTGGAAAGACTATGGCTTCCGGCTGGCCTGGGAACGCCTCGGAATCACCCGGGATGAGCTGGACGAAGTGACTGGGGAGAGGGAAGTCTGGGCTTCACTGCCCCGCGACCCAAACTCGGCTAAGCGGAAGAACATGGATGTATGGATAATATTTAAAAAATACAAGATGAGGTATCGGGCAGGGGTTACTGCGTCTGCTTCACAATAAGAAGGTCCTGTGTTCGATCAGGCGCTCGGGATCTTTCTGTGTGGAGTTTGCATGTGTAGTTTGCATGTGGAGTCTGCGTGGGTTCCCTCCGGGTACTCCTGCTTCCTCCCACCTTCAAAGACATGCACCTGGGTATAGGTTGATTGGCAACACTAAATGGTCCCTAGTGTGTGAAAGTGAGTGTGTCATCTGTCTGTGTGTTGGCCCTGCGATGAGGTGGCGACTTGTCCAGGGTGCACCCCGCCTACCGCCCGAATACAGCTGAGATAGGCTCCAGCGATCCCCCGCGACCCCGAATGGGACAAGCGGTAGAAAAATGGATGGCTGGTTGGAATATGAGGTAGATAAGCAGGTACTCAACTTACATAATAGATCACCTTTCTGAGGGAACACTGACCTGAGTCTAAAGCAGACCTGGGCAAATTAAGGCCTGGGGGCCACATGCGGCCCGTGAAGCTTTTCAATCTGGCCCGCCGGACATTCCCAAATAAATTTGTTTTGATATTTAAGATGGAAAGTGTAGCTGCCATTATGATGTGCACTCATCTTTTCTAATGACCCTAAGTCTTCAACTATACTAAGTCTTTACATGCTTGGAATCAACATCATATACTAGTTACTATGCTCATCCAATTAGTTACTATGATCATCTAATTAGTTACTATGGTCATGTAATTAGTTACTCTGTAAATGTCAGCGCTGCCAGACAGCAGCTAAGACGAGGCACCAAGCATTGTGGATGGGGTGTGTTTTCACAGAGTCTGAAATGTGGGTGTCAGGGACATACGTGGAAGGAGGTTTCTACAACAAAGTTCTACAGCTGAGTGATATATCACATATATCAGATTGTAGGTGTTTTTTTTTTTTGTTTTTTTTTACCCTTGTCGTTCATATTTTGCTGTGTTTGTTGCATTTTTGTTGATTGTAAAATATGTGGATGGAGAGGGGGTGTGACGTTCAATGTTGTCAATATTCAGTGTTTTATCCTTCATAGATATTGTAATATTCTTTATTTTGATGTACATTCTGGGTGTCTCATTCAGTAAAAAAAAATTTGAAATTCCATTCTATTTTTAAAGGCCGTCGTCTGTCATAATGTTTTCAACATTCAGACATTATTTGGAGGTTTTGTATCAGTGTTCCTAAAAATAATACCGGCCCCCAAACACACTTTTTTCTGTAAATTTGGCTCCCCTAGTCATAATAATTGCCCAGGCCTGGTCCAAAGCATAACCTGTGGTATTTCCACAAGTAGCCACTCAGTGTATTTATACAGCATATCAGTGTGATTATTATTTTTTTTCTTCTCAACATACAGTGTGACACAGAGGCTTTCAAGGTCCTCCGAGACAATCTGTAAATGTCAACGCTGCCAGACAGAGTACAGGTTGCATCAGCGTGGCTTTTTTCATGGCGACAAAGGGAACGTGTTTGTGATAAGGTGCTATGATAATGACAGAAGCTTTTTCTATTGATTAACAACGTGTCGCCCTTATGCGGATGCACGCGCGCGCGCACACGCACACACACATACACACACACACACACACACACACACACACACTCCGAGTGGCAAACAAACAACCTCATGCTGCTTCTCTGAATATGGATGAGAGTTGGCACAGACGCTTGCCAATATCATTTAGTGAGTTCGGTTGTTTTTGTGTAGTGAGTGTGCGAGTGTGTGTGTGTGTGTGTGGCTGCACTGAGTGATTGGGGGATAGCACTCTAACAGATAGAGGTTTATTGATCAATCAATTGATCGCATGCCCATCAGGAGGCTTGTCTCGTCTTGGTCCCGCCTCTTCATTATCGGCTAATGCTAAGGTAAGCAGCTCTGCTACTGGGTATGCGTAAAGGGAGATGTAAGGCGGGGCAAGAATGATTGACAGGATAAAGATGAGCGTTGAAAGATGGACGGAGACTTAATGAAGTACCATAATTAACCACCATATATTTTCCTCGTGCATTTAACATGAGGTACATGTCCATAAACTCCCGTCAGTTGGATTTATTTGCAAACGTTCCATTCTGGCCCCATGCCATTTATTTTTTTTTTTTCGTCCACCGATCTCAAAAACTCACCGAGTGGTCGCTGACATGCTGGCAAATTACTGCATTTGTCAAAAGATAATACTGACAAAGCAGACAGATGGTACTCAACCTGAAAATAAAAAGCATGTGTTAGGTTTCCAAAAATCCGAGAGTAACAGAATGCTGAAATGCTGTCCAAAAGAAAAACTGGCTTGGTGTAACGGTAATCACGGTTTGGTTCGTTTTTAGCACAGTATGGGAACTAAATGCAACACATTAACATCCTTTTAACTTTCGTGTGAACAGCTTACTAGGGCTGGGCGATATGGCCTTTTATTAATATCTCGATATTTTCAAGCCATGTCATGATACACAATATATATCTCGATATTTTGCCTAGGCCTTGAATGAACACTTGATGCATATAATCACAGCAGTATGATGATTCTATGTGTCTACATTAAAACATTCTAGTTCATACTGCATTAATATATGCTCATTTTAAACTTTCATGCAGAGAGGGAAATCACAACTAAGTCAATTGATCAAAACTGTATTTATTAAATAGTTATTAAGCAGTGGCACAAACATTCATGTCATTTTAGAAACAGAAAGTGCAAGATTGTCAGAGACATTTTAAAACAAGCTTTGAGTGCACTTTTGTGCATGATGTCACTAAGATGACATATCAAAACAACACTAAATTAAAGTGCAGTTTTGTATAGAACACCACTACAATATTTAAAAACAAATAAAATGCACTTTTGTGCATGATGTCACACAAGATATGTCAATAACTGTCAAATAAAAATGAGCAGCGGAACAGGAAATCAAATAGTGTATGTCCTTCGCTATGTGGTAAGTTACTACGGACGTTATTAAATTCTGTTGTTGACTACTTTTTTCATACGATCTGAAATGGTTGCTTCGGCATTTTGTGGGTATGTTGACATGAAGAGTTTCAAGCACTCTTCCTTCTCTAGCGGGGGACTTTTCAAATGATACTACAAATTAGCAGTAGGTGCTACTTTTTGTAAGAACGTTTTTGCCGCACACGTCATACCATATTTCCTTGAATTGCCGCCGGGTATATGTTATCCGCATGCCTCGTTTTACCGCCCGGTCAAACTCGTTTTGCAAAATAATTAGCGCATGCTTTGAATTAGCGCATGCCTAGAATTACTGCCGGGTCTAACTTCCATCCATCCATTTTCTACCGCTTATTCCCTTTTGGGGTCGCGGGGGGCGCTGGCGCCTATCTCAGCTACAATCGGGCGGAAGGCGGGGTACACCCTGGACAAGTCGCCACCTCATCGCAGGGCCAACACAGATAGACAGACAACATTCATACTCACATTCACACACTAGGGCCAATTTAGTGTTGCCAATCAACCTATCCCCAGGTGCATGTCTTTGGAAGTGGGAGGAAGCCGGAGTACCCGGAGGGAACCCACGCATTCACGCCGGGTCAAACTTGTTTAGCAAAATGATTAGCGCATGCCTTGGTTTACCGCCAGGTCATAGTCGTCACGTCACGAGTGTGTAACATGGGTGGGAAATAAGCCATATTTCCTGTCATGGCATCCCCTCATATTACCTGCGCCGTTAATCTCGCGAGTTTAACACAGGCGCTCACGTGACCCGCTGCAGCCTATCGCGCTCTATATAATCCAGCGTTCCAAGATGGCTGCCAGGTGCGGTGGCTAAGCCTGGGAACATCTGAAGCCGGTAAATTTTAAGTTGTCGTTTGCCTGCATATTGTAAAATCAACTAATTGTAAACTTATAGGTGCCGACCATCAGGGCTGAGTTGCGATGAGAGAGTGTGGCGATGTTAAGATATTAAGCGGAGTCGGTAAGTAAATTTGTTTGCTAATAGTAGCTACTAGCCGTACCCATGTATTTTCTATGGGCGGTTAGCATCGGGTTTTAATCCTGTTTCCTCCAATTTTTCTGATCCGATTTGATTTATATTTTCAGTGGGGCAAAAAGTATTTAGTCAGCCACCGATTGTGCAAGTTCTCCCACTTAAAATTATGACAGAGGTCTGTAATTTTCATCATAGGTACACTTCAACTGTGAGAGACAGAATGTGAAAAAAAAAATCCAGGAATTCACATTGTAGGAATTTTACAAAATTTATTTGTAAATTATGGTCAACCATTCAAAGCTCTCACTGATGGAAGGAGGTTTTGGCTCAAAATCTCACGATACATGGCCCCGTTCTTTCTTCCTTAACATGGATCAATCGTCCTGTCCCCTTAGCAGAAAAACAGCCCCAAAGCATGATGTTTCCACCCCCATGCTTCACAGTAGGTGCGGTGTTCTTGGGATGCAACTCAGTATTCTTCTTCCTCCAAACTTGACAAATTGAGTTTATACCAAAATGGATACATGGATGATACAGCAGAGGATTGGGAGAATGTCATGTGGTCAGATGAAACCAAAATGGAACCTTTCGGGCCGTACGTTTGACACCTCTGGTCTAGTGTATAGAAAAGCGAGATATAAGATGATTTTTACAGAGAAAAACATTGGTACACGTGGCAAAGTTATGGAATCACTAGACTTGAAATATGTTCATTAAGTTATTTAATCATGTGTGGGCTGCGATGGGGTGGCGACTTGTCCAGGGTGTACCCCGCCCTCTGCCCGATTATAGCTGAGATAGGCACCAGCGCCCCCCGCGACTCCAAAGGGAATAAGCGGTAGAAAATGGATGGCTGGATGGATTGATGGATTATGTGGGGGGTGGGGGGGGGGGGGGCGGTGGGGGTGGGGGAGATAAAAGACATGACACAAAATTATAGTCCTTTTACATGGCAACTTTTTGGCTTAAGGAAGCACTAAATAAATTGTGGTAATCAGTAACCGTTACATTTTTTGTTCAAGTTGGGTGTAAACAATTATGAAATCACTTGATTTTGACAAAAAAAAAAAAAAGAATAACCATGTAAATTTTCATTCTCCAAGCTAACACCTGCATCGGATTAAATCAGTTCGTTAGTCTGCAATTAAAAAGAGTGTTCGCACCAGTTGGATTGACGTACTGTAAATTGCGGCGGTTATTTATTTCGTTAGGGGGCTTTATTAGTGCAATAAATCACCCCCATTAGCGGCATTGTTCGCAACTCCGTATGTGCCCTATATTACAAAATATAATGCATTAAAAGAAGAGATATATTTGTTCTTGTCTCACATAAGGAGTTTGAATTATAGGCAAAATTCCAAATAAAGTGGAGTTCTTCTTCAAAGTCAATAACATCAGCAGCTTTTTACCACCTAAAACATTGCCAAAATCAAAGGAATAATGTCTAAAGCAGACTTAAGAAGACTAATCCATGCTTTTGTCTCCAGCAGGTTAGACTACTACAACGGTATTCTCACTGAGCTCTCTAAACAACCTGTAAAGCAGCTTCACTACATATAGAATACTGCTGCCCAAGTCCTGACTAGAACCAGGAAATACGACCAGTGTTTTAGGTCACTGTGCTGGCTTCCTGTTGCTCAGAGAATAGACTTAAAAAACGCTCTGCTTGCATACAGGTCTTTCCATGGTGTTATTCCAAAGTACATCAATGACGTATTAAAACTCAGGTTGTACGTCTTTTGGTCATGGACGATTCAATACACATCTGACCTATCCAAGTCTTGAAGAATGAATTGAGGAAAATGACTGGGATAAGAGGCCAAACGTCTTCTGAGACAAACTGAACAGTCAACTTTACTATATTATAGTATAGTATAATTACAAACTTGTACATGTGACACAGTGACACATTACTTGCAAATGTTTAAAAGACAACATACTGTATATCCCTAATGATTCTGTAAGGCAGGGGTCCCCAAACTATGGCCGGCCAGTGTCCAAAATCCGGCCCGTGGGAAGTACCAAGTTTAAAAAAAATGTATATTTATATATTTTTTTCATTAGAATTTTGAAAAATCTGTCCTTTTTAATCCATCTTCTACCGCTTTTTACTCTCGGTGTCAGGTTCACACACTGATGACATCTTTTAAACAAGACAAGAAGCAAGGAATTAAACAGAGACAGATTTCAATTCATCTCAATTGAGGAGAAATGGATAGTCACTGTACCTTTGTAAAGTGTCGTCCCACGCTCCGACAAAAGATTGTACGCCTCCTCTTTTATTTGGACTTTCCCTGATTACATGGCAACAGCTGTTTCTAAAGGTATGGTGGTCGTAAACAGCCGCCGCCTTTGGTTACAAAACAGTTCAAAGAGAAGGTCGTAAAACAGTTAAAAGAAAAGGTGTCTGGAGCTTGGGCAGATCCTGCTTCCTCTAATCTTTGTAGTTCTCGGGTCAAGACACTATATTTCTGTGGATTACAATACATCAAAGAAACCGACACCTTCATTTTGCTTCCCATCTTACACAGTGGAGTTTTACAAGGCTTTTGCTCGGTAAGATCAAAGACAGGTTTGTCTGCTCGCCGGGAACTCATTGAAACACAAAGTTTTGTGATAACTTAGATACAATTATTCTGACACTCGGTGTCTGCCAGACGCTTAGGCAAATCATATTCTCGAAAAATGCATTTTCCCATCGATAACAGCAGAATATACGTTAGTTTACGAAAAAACACCCTTCAGTACCCTTCAGAAGAAATCCCCTGAAGAGCAGGGAAATCCCCTGAAGAGCAGGGAAAACCTGCAAAACTGGCTTGTAGGGATGAAATAGCCTCTGTGTTTTTTCCTCACCTAATGTATTTATATATACAGCACGGCCTCCGGCCAAACTTCCTTAACCCATTGCAGTATGAAAGTATCAATGTCAAATATATTAATGTTTAGACATGAAGCACAAAACTTGCTGAATGAACATATTATTGTTTGATGAGATTATATAAAAATGATTAAAAAAAAATAAATAGAAGTTAAATATCCGGTCTACTTCAGAGCTGCTCCGCAAATCTTACAAATGAAGTCAACTTGGCAAAGGTTTTTAGACGTAATTTCACCCTAATGACGATGAATGACGGATTCTGGAGGTCCAAATTTAAAGAATTATATTGCAGGCATCGGGATGTAACGCTGGCCCTGTGATGAGGTGGCGACTTGTCCAGGGTGTACCCCGCCTTCCGCCCGATTGTAGCTGAGATAGGTGCCAGCGCCCCCCGCGACCCCGAAAGGGAATAAGCGGTAGGAAATTGATGGATGGGATGTAACGCTATCTAAATCTCACGGTACGATATTATCACGGTATTAAGGCCTCGATACAACATGATTGTGGTATATGTCCAAGATGAAAAAAAAGACCTTAAAATGTCATAGTGTGTAAAATGAAGTGGCAGGAATATTTTAGATAACCCACGTACTGTAGTTGAACACAAACATAATGCTAAAATCTTCTGATCATATTTATAACAACACACAATCATTTTTGGGTACAAAAAAATAGTGGAGGGACATCCACAGTTTCAAGCAAATATAAAAAAAAACGTATACAGTAGTTGCGTGTCTTCAAATTGACATATATATATATATATATATATATATATATATATATATATATATATATATATATATCATCCAGTGTAAACCATTAATGTTCACTTTAGTGTCTTTCAATTTTTATTTTCTTAGAAGCAGTGTCCTCCACAGTGGACATTTTTATATCGGTCTCGAATATACTGTTTCTCAGAAAAGTTCACTTACAATTTAACTTTTAGTAATGTAAATACTTCACAACTCCTTTTTGAGCTGCCACCTTATCGTGGTCGAGGAGTGTGAATGCCTCTGATCACACACACTTTCACCGGAACCTGCCGTTTAGAGTTGAACAAGGTTTTATTAATCGTATATAGTCTGCAGTTTTGACTTTTCAGTCCGTCGTATTCCTTTTACAATTCTCCAACCCTCCTCCTCCTGCTGTTGCCGACCGCTACTGTTAAAGACAACAGGTGATTAGACAACTCGTACCACCTGGGAAATCTAATCACCTGCCAGCTGTGTCTCGCCTTCAGCACGGCCAGCCCCCCTCTGATGGTGCTCTGTCTTCAGCACCACGGACCGAGGCGGTGACCTTTGCTCCAGCAGGCGCGCTGATCACTACCTCCCTCCACAAGGAGTTTGTGTGTCCCAATGATCCTAGGAGCTATATAGTCCAGGGGCTTATCTGCACCCGGGTAAGGTCTACCAGGACAAACAGGTCCTAGGTGAGGGACCAGACAAACAGCATCTCAAAGACCTTTAAGAAGAACAAAAAAACAAGGACTCAGATTTGCCTCGCCAAGAATCATTGGGGCGCCCCTCTGGAGCCATGCCCAGAAGTGGGTCTTGATGGCGAGCACATGGTGGCCGGGAAATCGGAAGATGCAACGTGGTTCCCCTTTCCAATGGGCTCACCACTCAAAAGAGGGGGTATAGAAGTCGGGTGCAGCGTGAGATTGGAGGCAGCCAAAGGCAGGACCCTTGGTGGTCAGATCCTTGTCTACATAAGCTATCTCTTGGGACGTTGAACGTCACCTCGCTAGGGGGAAGGAGTCTGAGCTGGTACGCGAGGTGGAGAAGTTTCGGTTAGATATAGTCGGATTCACTTTGATGCACAGCTACGGCTCCGGAACCAGTCTTCCCGAGTAGGGTTGGACTCTCTTCCACTCTGGAGTAGTATGCAGTAAGAGGCAGCTCAGAGGGCCCACCGTTTTTTGCATTCTCTCGAGGGAGTACTGGAGAGTCCTATCAGTTGCGTTTGGCAGGTACGGACAGGCCATGCGGTGTGCGGCTTAGGCAGTCGCAGAGGCAAAAACTCGGACATGGGAGGAGTTCGCGGAAGCCATGGAAAACAACTTTAGGATTGCTTTGAAGCGATTCTGGACCACCATCTGCTACCTCAGGAAGGGGAAGCAGTGCAATGTCAACACTGTGTATGGTTGGGATGGTGTGCTGCTGACCCCGACTCAGGATGTCGTAGATAGGTGGAGGTAATACTTCAAAGACCCTTTCAATACCATCTACACGTCTTCCTATGAGTAAGCAGTGCCTGGGGAATCTGTGGTGTACTCTCGTATTTCTGGGGCCGAGGTTGCTGTGGTAATGAAAAAGCTCCTTGGTGGCAAGGCCCCAGGGGTGGATGAGATCTGCTTTGAGTTTCTTAAGACTCTGGATGCTGTGGGGCTGTTTTGGTTGATAAGACTCTGCAACATTGCGTGAACATTGGAGGCGGTACCTCTGGATTGGCAGACCAGGTTAATGGTTCCACTCTTTAAGAAGGAGAACCGGAGGGTGTGTTCCAACTATGGTGAGATCACAGATATCTTGTTCTGTGTGATTGCGGGTCTATGTTTTTGCACTCGACTAATCTAAAATTCACTGTTGATTCTTATCGAGTGAGATGGCCACTATTGACGCAGCTAAATTGCTCACTTGTCCAATCAGATATCCGGTTGCATCGGTTTATCTTTCACAGCCCTAGTGAGAACCATATGAACCATCTCAGCCTGTGAAAAACCTCAGGGAGGGTTCTCCTGCTTTACCCATAGTCAGGACTCATCATGGTCTCCTAAAATCTGGAATAGTCTTCCAGAAGATGTAAGACACCCCTCAATGTTGGCAATGTTTAAATCCAAGCTGAAAACACTTATTTAATTTTGCATACGACAAAAAAAGTATTATATTAAATAATTGATTGAGTTTATTTTGAAATATGATGATGATGTTATCTTATGGTGTTAACTAGAGATGTCCGATAATATCAGCAGTCCGATATTATCGGTCCGATAAATTCTTTAAAATTTGATATCGGAAATTATAGGTATTGGTTTCGAAAAGTAAAATGTATGACTTTTTAAAACGCCGCTGTACGGAGTGGTGCAAGGACATCGGGAGGAGTACATAGCGCCAATAAACCTTAAAGGCACTGCTTTTGCGTGCCGGCCCAATCTTATAATATCTACAGCTTTTCACACACAGGTGAATGCAAGCATATTTGGTCAACAGCCCTACAGGTGGCCGTATAAACAACTTTAACACTGTTACAAATATGTGCCACACTGTGAACCCACACCAAACAAGAATGACAAACACTGGAGAACATCCGCACCGTAACACAACATAAACACAACAGAAAAAATACCCAGAACCCCTTGCAGCACTAACTCTTCCGGGACGTTACAATATACACCCCCCGCTAAATCAAATCAAATCAACTTTATTTATAAAGCACATTTAAAATTTACCACAGGGGTAGCCAAAGTGCTGTACAATGGGCAGGTTAAAAGATAATACGAGGACCGAGCAAACAACACAACACAAACAGAACATGATAAGAAATAAATAAATAAAACATAAAATCAGGTTCACAGCAGGTGTTCAATAGGGCGCCATTGCAGGATGGATATCACTTAGTGTTAAAAGCCAACGAATAAAAGTATGTTTTTAAGAGAGATTTAACAACAGGAAGAGAGGAGGCTTGTCCAACACTCAGAGGTAGGTCGTTCCAGAGCTTGGGAGCAGCAGCGGCGAAAGCTTTGTCACCTCTAAGCTTCAGCCTTGTGTCAGGGACCGTCAGTATCAGCTGATCGGCTGATCTTAGGGATTGGGTAGGGCAGTAAGGCTGAAGGAGGTCAGAGAGATATGTTGGCGCGAAGTTGTTTAGACATTTAAAAACAAATAGAAGGAGTTTAAAATTGATTCGATAACGCACAGGGAGCCAGTGAAGGGACGCTAATATAGGGGTATTGTTCTCACGTCTGCGGGTCTGTGCTAGCAGACGAGCAGCAGAGTTCTGCACGAGCTGCAGGCGGGCGAGGGAGGCCTGGTTAATGCCTACATACAGGGCATTGCAGTAGTCTAAACCATTCGAGATAAAGGCGTGAATTCATTTCTCAAGGTCATGTCCTGACAGAAGCGGTTTGACTTTCGCTATTTGGCGTAATTGATAAAAGCTTTTTTGAACGACGCTGCTGATTTGTTTTTCGAATTCACTCCCTACCCCCGACCTCGCACCCGCACCTCATCGCCGCCCCCCGAACCCCGCCCACCTCAACCTCCTCATGCTCTCTCAGGGAGAGCATGTCCCAAATTCCAAGCTGCTGTTTTGAGGCATGTAAAATAAAAATAAGGCACTTTGTGACTTCACTAATAAATATGGCAGTGCCATGTTGGCATTTATTCCATAACTTGAGTTGATTTATTTTGGAAAACATTGTTACATTGTTTAATGCATCCAGCGGGGCATCACAACAAAATTAGGCAAAATAATGAGTTCATTCCACGACTGTATACATCGGTATCGGTTGATATCAGAATCTGTAATTAAGAGTTGGACAATATCAGAATATCGAATATCGGCAAAAATGCAATTATTGGACATCTCTAGTTTTAACTTGAATTATAATTATTTCTATGATAATTATATTTTTATTTTCGCCTTCTTGTAATTTTCCATAAAGCACTTTTAGTTGCCTTGAGTGGAAATTGTGTTTTATAAAAAAATTGGCTTGCCTTACTTCATTCAGAAATATTTAGCCAACTACGTAACAAGCTAACTCCTTTCCCACCTGAAATGCTTCAGCTTTAAATGTTTTCGTTTCACGGACATACTGTCATTAAAACCATGCTACGCTTTGCAAATTTAGCAAATTATGTGTGTTTGACATGTTTAGGGTACAATATTCAAATACTTTCAATTTTTTAACTGCCCTTTTTCTCTTCCTGTTTGCTTGCCCGTCACCAGTCACGCTAACTCGCGCTTGTTCGTCCGGAAAAACACGAGCCGTGACCATACTTGCCAACCCTCCCGATTTTGCCAGGAGACTCCCGGATTTCAGTGCCCCTCCCGAAAATCCCCCCGGGGCAACTTTTCTCCCGAATTTCTCCCGATTTCCACCCAGACATCAACATTGGGGGCGTGCCTTAAGGGCACTACCTTTGCGTGCCGGCCCAGTCACATAATATCTACGGCTTTTCCCCAAACACAAGTGAATGCAAGGCATACTTGGTCAACAGCCATACAGGTCACACTGAGGGTGGCCGTATTAACAACTTTAACACTGTTACAAATATGCGCCACACTGTGAACCAACACCAAATAAGAATGACAAACACATTTCGGGAGAACATCCGCACCGTAACACAAGATAAACAGAACAGAATAAATACCCGGGATCCCTTTGCAGCACTAACTCTTCCGGGACGCTACAATATGCAACCCCCTCTACCTACTACCCCTCACAACTCAACCCCAACCCCGCCCACCTCAACCTCCTCATGCTCTTGAAGGGAGAGCATGTCCCACATCTCTGGTTTCATCCTAGAGGTATACAAGTAAAAGCTGAACTTTGGCACGGTTCTCGCCACACGAACAGTTTTGTCAAGCAGTAAAACCAATGGATGCCGCCCCCACCGTCCTCTTGTCACTGTTTTACAAAGATTGAACAAGGACAACATGTCTCTTGCATTGAGTGAAAGTATAATTATGTCAAGAAGCCCCCTGCTTTTGTTATTCCTAAATTATTTATTGGCAAATGACCAAAAAGATAAATACATTAATATTTGATGATGCATGACGAAAACATTTTTCATGGAGTCATTGTTATTATGCTACTACTGATTGTACCAATATGGCCGTCATTCGTCTTCCCCACAATTGACACGCCGACGTGTCCTGTCGTTCCGCGTCATATTTTGGTAATAGGAGTGCACCGCTTCCATTTTCAGTCTCCGTCTTGCAAACACGCATGGCTGTCTAAATGGGAAAACAATTCCGCCGCGTCGTCCGCGAGGTCTGAGGCAAAGCGATGCGCAATTAAGGAAGTAAAAGTAGAGGCAGAGGCAAACTAATGTCATGGGGTCGGGGGTTGGGGGACGCTGAAGAAGAAAACAATTCCAGGCATCTGACAGTCGCTGATAAAGGACACAGTAAGGCCAGCCAAAAAACAACAACTTACTTGGTCGGAGAAATGTAGCAATATGAACTGAGTAGAACCAAAAAGCCTTGGTGACATTCATATTTATTAGAGATGTCAAGAAATGCTTTAGAATGTGATATTGGAAATTATCGGTTTCAAAAAGTAAAATTAATGACTTTTTAAAACGCTGTTGTACAGAGCTGTACATATCCAGTAAAACACAGATATAAACCCAGTCAGCAGCCTCTCTCCTCTCCCCTCTCCTACACACAACACAGGAGTTGACGACTACAGCATGAGAGGTTTACTGGCGATGCTTGATGACCTCATCAAACCGCTGCGAGCGCAGCATAACAACAACAAGAGTGTGTTGTTGCCGGTGCTGTAGCCGTGGCTAACAAACCAGCTCGCTCAGTGACTGACTAACGACACCATGTCTATGGTTTGGGATTATTTCAAAGTGTGCCCAGCAGATAAAAAACTGGCAATTTGCAATGATTGCAAAATGTTGGTTATGCGAGGAGGAACCAAGACGTCTTCCTTTACTACGAGCAATTTGATCACCCACCTCTTCAAGAATCACAAGGCGATACACAAGGAATACAAGCGGAAGATGGATGAAAAGCAAACACGGAAAAAAGTAGTACCACACAGTTGTCGCTTAAAGACTAGAAAAATTAAAAATATAACAAAAACCACCTCGTGGCGAAAGCCCACGTTGTGGTCAGGGGTAACGCACGCAGTATGGCAAAAGCTACGATGGAGTTTGCTGTGGCTAGTCTGCCCCGCATGGTGCACACTTTGCAGCTTGCAGTGAATGAAGCTGCCCTGTCTCAAGCAGCATTTCAGAAGCTCTGACTGACTGCTCGGCCAATTCAAGCACTCACCACTAGCTTGCAGCACATTTGTGTTACCCATACAAATATATTAGAGCAGGGCAGATTATAATCTCCTGTTATACAATATGCCAGGCAGTCTTGCACTAAAGGGGTACTATGTTATTGTTTACTTTATTACTCTAGTGTACTCTGGACAGAAGCTGTGTGCCTTCATTGTTTTTGTAGCTGATATTTTTAGGCACTTTCTGAGACTTAGACTTAGACTTTGTGAAAGTCAAAGTATAGTATTTCCCATAGTTGTAGTGGGTATCAGGATTATCTCAGGGAGAGCATGTCACAAATTCCACGCTGCTGTTTTGAGGGATGATAAAAAACATTATGCACTTTGTGACTCCAATAATAAATATGGCAGTGCTATGTTGGCATTTTTTTCCATAACTTGAGTTGATTTATTTTGGAAAACCTTGTTGCATTGTTTAATGCATCCAGCGGGGCATCACAACAAAATTAGGAATAATAATGTGTTAATTCCACGACAGTGTATATCAGTATCGGTTGATATCGGAATCGGTAATTAAGAGTTGGAAAATATCGGATAAAGGGATATCGGCAAAAAAGCCTTAATCGGACATCTGTACTAAAAAGTGTATGTTTTTAAACAACAAAAAAAGAGGGGAACAGGTTTTTGGATGGAATAAAAGCAAAACTTTAACTATTAAATTGGAAAAAATGGGAATTTGTTATTTTTAACTGTGTGCCCATCCATCCATCCATGTTCTACCGTTTGTCCCTTTTGGGGTTCGAGGTTGTGCTAGAGCCTATCTCAGCTGCATTCGGGCGGAAGGCGGGTACACCATTGACAAGTCGTCATAACTGTGTGCCTTCATTGTTTTTGTAGCTGTTGTTTTGAGGAAATTAAAAAAAAAAAAAAAAAAAAAAAAAAGAATATTGTACTTTCTTTGACTTAGACTTCGACTTTGTGAATGTCCAAGTATAATATTTCCCATAGTTGTAGTGGGTATCAGGATTATCTCAGGGAGAGCATGTCCCAAATTCGAAGCTGCTGTTTTGAGGCATGTTAAAAAAAAATAATAATGCACTTTGTGACTTCAATAATAAATATGGTGGCACTTTTTTTCCATAATTTGTTCTCTTATTTTATAAAATCTTGTCACATTGTTTGATACATCCAGTGGGGCATCACAACACAATTAGGCATAATAATGTGTTAATTCCACGACCGTATATTTCGGTATCGGTTGATATCAAAATCGATATTTAAGAGTTGGACAATATTGGAATATGGGGGGAAAAAAGCCATTATCGGACATCTCTACGTACAACCCTCCTTCCTTATAATAATACTTTCTCAATTGTAGAAAACGTCTTTGTCCCTCATTTAAAGACCTACTGAAATGAGATTTTCTTATTTAAACGGGGATAGCAGGTCCATTCTATGTGTCATACTTGATCATTCCGCGATATTGCCATATTTTTGCTGAAAGGATTTAGTGGAGAACATCGACGATAAAGTTCGCAACTTTTGGTCGCTAATTAAAAAGCCTTGCCTGTACCGGAAGTAGCAGACGATGTGCGCGTGGCGTCATGGGTTGTGGAGCTCCTCACATCCTCACATTGTTTACAATCATGGCCACCAGCAGCGAGGGCGATTCGGACCGAGAAAGCGACGATTTCCCCAATAATTCGAGCGAGGATGAAAGATTTGTGGATGAGGAAAGTCAGAGTGAAGGACTAGAAAAAAAAAAGAAAAAAAAAGACAGGGCAGTGGGAGCGATCCAGATGTTATTAGACACATTTACTAGGATAATTCTGGAAAATCCCTTATCTGCTTATTGTGTTCCTGGTGTTGTAGTGAGATTATACTGTCGTACTTGAAAGTTGGAGGGGTGTGGCCACGGGTGTGGTAACCGCCAGTGTCACTGAGGGAAGCCATGCAGCTGCCTCTTTGACAGGTGCACGAGGAACGATGCATGCTCCGCTCATGTCTACGGTACGAGCCGACTTATTACCACAATTTTCTCACCGAAACCTGCCAGTTGACACGTGGTCGGGAACCATGTTCGCTTGACCGCTCTGTTCCGTAGTAAAGCTTCACCTTCGGGAATGTAAACAAGGAAACACCGGCTCTGTTTGCGTTGCTAAAGACAGCTGCAATAAACCGTTTACTTGACGTCTCCATTATTAATTGAACAAATTGCAAAAGATTCAGCAACACAGATGTCCAGAATACTGTGTAATTATGCGATTAAAGCAGACTACTTATAGCTGGGATCGGGCTGGAAAAAAATGTCCGCTACAATCCCAGACGTCACGCGCACGCGTCATCGTACTGACGTTTTCAACAGGATACTTCGCGCGAAATTTAAAATTGCAATTTAGTAAACTAAAAAGGCCGTATTGGCATGTGTTGCAATGTTAAGATTTCATCATTGATATATAAACTATCAGACTGCGTGGTCGGTAGTAGTGGGTTTCTGTAGGCCTTTAATGTATATCTTTTTGTGTTCAGTGTACACTACAGAACCCACATAGCCAGGGACGTTAGGCCGCAGAATGAGGCCAAACGCCGCCGCAGGTGAACCCAAACCTAACTCCCTCCTGGATGCGCTCGTCCGTTCGCACAATGTCACTTGATGACATCAGTGCTTCCCCCAAAAATCGTACTGTAATAGGGGGGTTCCTTGCTCCAGCTAAATATGTCAACATGAGGGACACGCTGAAAATCCATCTATCCAGAGGGACTTACAGTCTGCAGTGAGATTCGCTCACCCTGTTACCTTGTTTCATGCCGTTGCCTTGGAAAAAAGGAAATCATTATCACAAGCCGAGTGTGGCGGGGAGTGTGAATCACCACCTCCAAACGCACAAACCGGCAGGAGCATGAATAATCACAAGGGACCGACCCGTGCGCCGACAAAGGACGTCAAAGCCTCAAGCTGGGGTTCATTACGGCGTCAGAAAAAATCCTCGGTCGTGTTTACTGCTCTCGTCTTGTTTATCCACTGAGTCACAGGCGGGGGAGAAACAATATTCACTGCTCCTATTTTAGACTGACAACCAAACGTCAGACGTCACAGTTGTGCGAATGTGGGCTGGAAACGATGTCTTCCAAATACAACACATTAGAAGCCAATTTTATGCATTACTTTAGAACATTTTCACCCTTCTTTCATTCCAAGACAAGCAACAAGCAGATGCTCACCTGTTCTCAACCCCAATGTTTCATTTGCTACGTTCTAGTATGAAGAAATAACTTATCTGGAGCATGAAAAGACAGTTTTACTGCGGAATATTTGGATCACAACTCCAGTCTGGTTTTGCTACACATGATAACCCCCATGAGATACAAGGCATGCATCATTTTTTTTTTTTTTGTGCATATTTTGTGTCCAATGTAATATTTTTTTTCTTCTGGCTTAGTTCTGGTAAACTCATATCATACAAGCAGCATATTATGCATTACCCTGAATTAAAAAACTGCTATTTATCCATCGAATGGAGTGTGAATGTTGTCAGTCTATCTGTGTTGGCCCTGCGATGAGGTGGCGACTTGTCCAGGGTGTACCCCGCCATCCGGCCAAATGCAGCTTCCCCCGCGACCCCAAAAGGGACAATCGGTAGAAAATGGATGGATGTCCAAAATGCCTTACAGTCCGAGGGTGCTGCCATTCTAAATTACAATTTTTGGTAACACTTTAATACGGGGAACACATATTCAACATTAATTAGTTGATTATTAACATGCAAATTAGTAACATATTGGCTCTTAATTAGTCATTATTAAATACTTATTAATGCCTGATTCTGCATGGCTTTACATACAACCAGTAAGCCATTAACTAAGAGTCTTCCCTCAATAACCTCAGAATTATTGCTAATTAGTAACCCTAACCCTTATATGTTCCCCTAGTGTCCAAATAACTCTAAATTAAGTATTATTTTCTTTAATAAGCAACTAATTAATAGTGACTATGTACCCCATAGTAAAGTGTTAGCCAATTTTTCACATCACTGTTAATCATTTTTTGTAACATTCTTTTTTTTTTCCAAATAATTTTAAATATTCGTTTACAATCATTCTGAAAGCCATGATGACAATTACATTTGTTTTTTAATGCATTTTAAATAGAGACGCCCGATAATGGCTTTTTTGGCGATATCCAAAATTCCGATATTGTCCAACACTTAATTACCGATTCCGATATCAACCGATACCGATATATACAGTCGTGGAATTAACACATTATTATGCCTAATTTTGTTGTGATGCCCCGCTGGATGCATCAAACAATGTAACAAGGTTTTCCAAAATAAATCAATTCAAGTTATGGAAAAAAAATGCCAACATGGCACTGCCATATTTACTATTGAAGTCACAAAGTGTATTTTTTTTTTTTTTAACATGCCTCAAAACAGCAGCTTGGAATTTGGGACATGCTCTCCCTGAGATAATCCTGATACCCACTACAACAGTGGGAAATACTATACTTTGACTTTCACAGAGTCTGAATCTAAGTCTAAGTCTAAGAAAGTGCCTCAAAAGAACAGCTATTAAAACAATGAAGGCACACAGCTTCCGTCCAGAGTATACTAGAGGAGTGGTTCTCAACTTTTTTTCAGTGATGTACCCTCTGTGAACTGTTTTTTAATTCAAGTACCCCCTAATTAGAGCAAAGCATTGTTGGTTGAAAAAAACTGATAAAGAAGTAAAATACAGCACTATGTCATCAGTTTCTGATTTATTAAATTGTATAACAGTGCAAAATATTGTTTATTTGTAGTGGTCTTCCTTGAACTATTTGGAAAAAAAGATTTAAAAAAAAAGCAAAAACTTGTTGAAAAATAAATAAGTGATTCAGTTATAAATAAAGATTTCTACTGATAGAAATAATGAGCAATTTTTAAGTGCCCGCTTTTGGGATTGTAAAAGAGATCCATCTGGATTCATGAACTTAATTCTAAACATTTCTTCACAAAAAAAGAAATCTTACATCAATATTTATGGAACATGTCCACAAAAAATCTAGCCATCAACACTGAATGATGCATTGTTGCATTTCTTTTCACAGTTTATGAACTTACATTCATATATTGTTGAAGTATTATTCAATAAATATATTTATAAAGGATTTTTGAATTGTCTCTATTTTTAGAATATTTTAAAAAAATCTCACGTACCCCCTGGCATACCTGTGTGTGTGAAAAGCCGTACCCCATTTGAGAACCACTGTACTAGAGTAATAAAGTAAACAATAACATAGTCCTCCTTTAGTGCAAGACTGCCTGGCATACTGTATAACAGGAAATTATCATCTACCCTGCTCTAACATATTTGTATGAGTAACACAAATGTGCTGCAAGCTAGTGGTGAGTGCTTGAAGTGGCCTAGCAGTCAGTCAGAGCTTCTGAAATGCGACGTTGAGACAGGGGAGCTCCGCTCACTGCTAACTGCAAAATGTGTGCCATGCAGGGCAGACTAGCCACACTAAACTCCATCGTAGCTTTTGCCATACTGCGTGCGTTGCTTCTGACCACAACGTGGGCTTTCGCTCCGGGGTGGTTTTTGTTATATTTTTGTTTATTCTCGTCGAAGCCTTTAAGCGACAACAGTGTGGTACTGCTATTTTTCCGTGTTTGCTTTTCATCCATATTTCGCTTGTGTTCATCGTGTATTTCCTTATGATTCTTGAAGAGGTGGGAGATCAAATCGCTCGTATTAAAGGAAGACATCTTGGTTCCTCCTCGCATCACCAACTTTTTGCAGTCTTTGCAAATTGGCAGTTTTTTATGTCCGTCAGACACACTTTAAAATAATCCCAAACCATAGACATGGTGTCGTTAGTCAGTCACTGAGCGAGTTGGCTTGTTAGCCACGGCTACAGCACCGACAACAACACACTCTTGTTGTTGTTATGCTGCGCTCGCGGCGGTTTGATGAGGTCATCAAGCGTCGCCGGTAAACCTCTCATGCTGCAGTCATCAACTCCTGTGTTGTGTGTGGGAGAGGGGAGAGGCTGTTGACTGGGTTTATATCTGTGTTTTACCGGATATGTACCGCTCTGTACAACGGCATTTTACAAAGTCATTCAATTTACTTTTTGAAACCGATACCGATAATTTCCGATATCACATTTTAAAGCATTTCTTGACATCTCTAATAAATATGAATGTCACCAAGGCTTTTTGGTTCTACTCAGTTCATATTGCTACATTTCTCCGACCAAGTAAGTTGTTGTTTTTTGGCTGGCCTTACTGTGTCCTTTATCAGCGACTGTCAGATGCCTGGAATTGTTTTCTTCTTCAGCGTCCCCCAACCCCCGACCCCATGACATTAGTTTGCCTCTGCCTCTACTTGTACTTCCTTAATTGCGCATCGCTTTGCCTCAGACCTCGCAGACGACGCGGCGGAATTGTTTTCCCATTTAGACAGCCATGCGTGTTTGCAAGACCGAGACTGAAAATGGAAGCGGTGCACTCCTATTACCAAAATATGACGCGGAACGACAGCACAAGGCGGCGTGTCAATTGTGGGGAAGACGAATGACGCCCATATTGGTACAATCAGTAGTAGCATAATAACAATGACTCCATGAAAAATGTTTTCTTCACGCATCATCAAATATTTATGTATTTGTCTTTTTGGTCATTTGCCAATAAATAATTTAGGAATAACAAAAGCAGGGGGCTTCTCGACATAATTATACTTTCACTCATTGCGAGAGACATGTTGTCCTTGTTCAATCTTTGTAAAACAATGACAAGAGGACGGTGGGGGCGGCATCCATTGTTTTACTGCTTGACACAATTGTTCGTGTGGCGAGAACCGTGCCAAAGTTCAGCTTTTACTTGTATACCTCTAGGGTGAAACTAGAGATGTGGGACATGCTCTCCCTTCGAGAGCATGAGGAGGTTGAGGTGGGCAGGGTTGGGGTTGAGTTGGGGACGGCGTGGCGCTGTTGGGAGAGTGGCCGTGCAAGCAACCTGAGGGTTCCTGGTTCAATCCCCACCTTCTACCAACCTCGTCACGCCTGTTGTGTCCTTGAGCAAGACACTTCACCCTTGCTCCTGATGGTTCGTGGTTAGGGCCTTGCATGGCAGCTCCCGCCATCAGTGTGTGAATGTGTCTGTGTATTGGTGAATGTGGAAATAGTGTCAAAGCGCTTTGAGTACCTTGAAGGTAGAAAAGCGCTATACAAGTATAACCCATTTACCATTCACTTACCATTTGTGGGCGGGTGGGGGGTAGCGGGGGGTGTATATTGTAGCATCCCGGAAGAGTTAGTGCTGCAAGGGCTTCTGGATAACTGTTCTGTTGTGTTTATGTTGTGTTACGGTGCAGATGTTCTCCCAAAATGTGTTTGTCATTTTTGTTTGGTGTGGGTTCACAGTGTGGCTCATATTTTTAACAGTAATAAAGTTGTTTATATGGCCACCCTCAGTGTGACCTGTATGGCTGTTTACCAAATATGCCTTGCATTCACTTGTGTGTGGGGAAAAGCCGTAGATATTATGTGACTGGGCCGGCACACAAAGGTAGTGCCCTTAAGGCATGCTCCCAATGTTGATGTCTGGGTGGAAATTGGGAGAAATTCGGGAGAATGGTTGCCCCGATGGGGATTTCGCGGGAGGGGCAAAGCAATTCGGGAGTCTCCCGGGAAAGTCGGGAGAGTTGGCAAGTATGGTCACGGCTCGTGTTTTTCCGGACGAACATGTGCGAGTTTGCATGACTGGTGACCGGCAAGCAACCAGGAAGAGAAAAATGGCATTTGACAAATTGAATTAGGGCGGGGCGATACGGCTTTTTTTTTTTCAATATTTCGACATTTTTAGGCCTTGTCACGATACATGATACGTATCTCAATATTTTCCTTTAGCCTTGAATTATCACTTGATGCATATAATCACAGCAGGATGATGACTCTATGTGTCTACATTAAAACATTCTTGATCATACTGCATTAATATATGCTCATTTTAAACTTTCATGCAGAGAGGGAAATCACAACTAAGTCAATTGACCAAAACTGTATTTATCAAACAGTTATTAAGCAGTGGCACAAACATTCATGTCATTTCACAACAGAAAGTGCAAGATTGTCAGAGACATTTTGAAACAAGCTATCAGTGCACTTTGGTGCATGATGTCACTAAAATGACATATTAAAACAACACTAAATTAAAGTGCACTTTTTGTACAGAATGCCACTACAATAGTTTAAAACAAATAAAGTGCTTTTTTGTGCATGATGTCACACAAGATATTTCATTAACTGTTAAATAAAAATGAGCTGCATAATAGGAAATCAAATTGCTATGTGGTAGGTTACTACGGAGGTTATCTCCTTATGTTGTTCACAATTTTTTTCATAGGGTCTTGATAAAGAAATGGTTGTCTCTGCATTTTGTTGGTGTGGCACCGAATGGAGGTGTTGAAATACAGAGTAAGCACTCTTCATTCTCTAGCAGGTGACTTTTCAAAAGATGCTACATATTAGCAGTAAGGCTACTTCTTGTAGCAACGCTTTTGCACCACACTTGACAAATTACGGTTGTCTGTTCGATATATAAGCAGAGTTTCAAGCACTCTTCATTCTCTAGCGGGTGACTTTTCAAATGATGCTACATTAGTAGTGCTGCTACTTTTTGTAGCAACGCTTTTGCCGCATAAATGTTGAACATATTCCCGCTTGAAGCCAAACCACCGCCAGACGATGCACCCTGTGCGGTTGTTCTTGAGATTAATTTTTCCTTCATTTGTTACCAGATTGGCACCTTCCTTTTCTCGTATTACCACTCGCACCACAGCTAACGTTACCCATGCTGCTACCTCTGTGCTCCGCGAGGGCGTATACGTATGTGACGTATGTAAGAAGGTGTGTTTGCTGTCTGTGAGAATGAGAGACAAAAAAGAGTGGGAAGAGCCTGTAGTGTAATGCACGCAGATAAAAGCAACTGCGTGAGAACTTATATTCAGATATCACGATACAGTCATTTTATATATTGCACATACTGTAGACAAACCAGCGACATATCGAGTATGTCGATATATCACCCAGCCCCAGCGAAAATTGTGCCAAAGTTCAGCTTTTACTTGTACAACTTTAGGACATGGGTTGGCAACCTAAAATGTTGAAAGAGCCATATTGGAACAAAAATACACAAAAAAAAATTATTCTGGAGCCGCAAACAATTAAAAGTCTTATATAATTCTTATGCTGAAGGCAACACATGGTGATTGTGTTTAAATGAGCTATTAACTATCAAAATGACTATGTATCACAGGCTGACACAAATCTTTGTTGATGGAAATGTTGAAATGTACTATTTATTTTACACATTTTTGTAAAATTGGAAAAGATAAGTAAAACGGAGGCTTCTCTGAGGGTGACATTACTCCTGGAAATGTCTATCTTAGAATGGCCAAATGCATAGATGTGTTTGTCTGAGTTAAAGGAAACAGCAGGCTGTCTTCTTTTAATGGATTTATTACAATCTTTGGCAAGCAAGGTAATGTTTGCTGTGGTCTATAATGACATGTCACACAAACAACTATCAGACATGCAAATTAAAATTAAATAGAGAGAGGACATAAGTAAAGGATATTAAATGAGCTAAAATATATCGGTAGCTAAGGCATAATGATGCAATATGTACATACAGCTAGCCTAAATAGAATGTTAGCATCGATTAGCTTGCAGTCATGCAGTGACCAAATATGCCTGATTAGCACTCCACACAAGTCAATAACAATAACAATAACAATAAAAAATAAAAAAGCTCACGTTTGTACATTCACACACAGCATGAAACATTTGTTGGACAAAATGAGACAAAGAAGGAGTGTTATAAAACATGTCTTACTGTTGCTGCGTCTGAGAAAGTTGTACATGTAAAAAAAAAAAAACTACGGTGCGTTCAAGGACCGCATAAATTAGTAGGACAAAACGGCTCTCGTCAAATCCTCTCATCGGTGAAGAATGTTTAATAGAATAGAATAGAATAGAATAGAATAGAATAGAAAGTACTTTGTTGATCCCTGAGGGAAATTCAGCACCACAGTTTGCTCACAATGAACAATAATAATAATAAATAATATTTGACATATATCATAAATATATAATATATGAACAATATACATATATTGTACATATATTCTACATTTAAGTGCAGTCAAGAAGGAACATATGCATTATACAGTCTGATGGCTGTCGGTATGAAGGACATCCTGTGTCGTTCCGTGTTACATTTTGGGAGTCTGAGCCTTCCAATGAACGTGCTCATTCTCTCCGCAAGGTCCGAGTGTAGTGGGTGGGAGGTGTTGTCCATAATGGCTAGGAGTTTTGCTGGACTTCTCCTCTCTGACACCACCGCCAGAGAGTCTAGCTCCACTCCCAAACAAAAAATAATAATCAATAATCAATAAACAGTGATTTATAAAAATTAGGTTTGTGTCAAGTTCAGTTGTTGACGAACCACAAGATGCAGAGAAGGCGGCAGGCATTGTGCAGGTAAACATGATTTAATTTAACACTGAAACAAGAACAAACAAAAGGGTACAAACAAAAGGCATAGAACAAACTTGGCTATGAACAAAAACTAGCACAAAGGCTAACTGTGGACTAGAAACAAAACACTTACTGTGACACGAAGGAACTATGAGATGAGCAGAGTGAACAGAAGTAGACACAGCTACAACGATAAGTATTACTGACATTGACAGGTAGTGGTGACAATAATCCAGCCCTGACTGGAGGGGAAGGCAGCTTTAAATAGTATATGGCTGATTGATACCAGGTGTGGCCAAGTGCCAATCAGCCACAGCTGGGGAGACACAGCACTCAGGGAGACAAACAGGAAAGGGATAAAATAAGAGCGCTGACAGGAAACAAAGACAAACGCAGAGGAAAAACTAAAACATGGCCAAACTGTCAGGGACAAGCCTGACAGTTTGTTTCATGTTTTCTGTCTTACAGAAACAATATTAAAACAAAAATTATATATTATTTTCCACCACCTTTTTCATTTTCATACATTTTTGAAAAAGCTCCAGGAAGCCACGAGGGCGGCGCTAAAGAGCCACATGCGGCTCGAGAGCCGCGGGTTGCCTACCCCCACTCTAGGATGAAACTGTGAAAAAAAGTATTTTTTAGGCTTCATTTCCCTTTTTTTGTCATTTTGGATTTCTTGAGGCGTCTCTCCATGTCGGAAACTGTCAAGCAGGTGCTAATCCGCCAAGCCAGGTGCTGCTATCACACTGTGTAATTTGGCAGAAAATGCACACACACAGACACACACGCGCACACAATCCTGTGCGGCACAGTTGAAAGATTGTAAAGTCAAGTTCTGCCGAGCGACATTAAAAAGGTCACCTCACTCTGGCTGACAGCAGATTGTTTTTTTTTTATTGTTTTTATTTTATTAAACAAACACGCTCTGCGTTGGTAAACTACACCGTTGTAAATCTGTAGCACTTTCTCAGGGTGACTGTGACATTTTTGAAATAATTGATACATACAGTAAATACACTTGACATATTCACTCACACTTGGACACTTGCTGCTTTTTCTTCTGATCCACGTATAACCAAATGTCTTCTAAGAGGTTGACAAGGTGGCAATTTTGGAAAAATAGTCCGTTCTTGAGATTTTTTATATGTTTCCTCATTTGATTGCTGCCATTGATGAATGGTGTGGATTACAGATGTCCGATTATATCGGGCTGCCTATATCATTGGCCGATAAATGCTGTAAATTGTAATATCAGAAATTATCGGTATCGGTTAAATTTCTGCCGATTTCCACCCAGACAAAACTATTGGGGGCATGCCTTAAAGGCACTGCCTTCGCATGCCAGCCCACTCACATAATATCTACGGGTTTTTGCACACACAAGGGAATGCAAAGCATACTTGGTCAACAGCCATACATGTCACACTGAGGGTGGCCGTATAAACAATTTCAACACAGTTACAAATATGCGCCACACTGTGAACCCACAACAAACAAGAATGACAAACACATTTCGGGAGAACACAACACAACATAAACACAACAGAACAAATACCCAGAACCCCTTGCAGCACTACTTCTTCCAGGACGCTACAATATACACCCCCGCTAAACCCTAAACCTCCCATGGAACATGCTTGCCCTAAGAGCATGTCCCAAATTCCAAGCTGCTGTTTTGAGGCATGTTAAAAAAAAACCCACTTTGTGACTTCAATAATAAATATGCCAGTGCCATGTTTGAATATTTTTTTTCCATAACTTGAGTTGATTTATTTTGGAAAACCTTGTTACATTGTTTAATGGATCCAGCGGGGCATCACAACAAAATTAGGCATAATAATGTGTTAATTCCATGACTATATATCGGTATCGTTGACATCGGTATCGATAATCAAGAGTTGGACAATATCGGAATATCGAATATCAGCAAAAAAGCCATTATCGGACATCTCTAAAAATGTCATCATGGCTTTCATAACCAAATTTGTAGGTGCAGTCAAGGCGTTGAGGGGTTCCGGTTTGGTGGCTGCGGGATTAGGTCTCTGCTTTTTGCAGATGATGTGGTCCTGGTGGCTTCATCTGGCCGGGATCTTCAGCTCTCACTGGATCGGTTCGCAGCAGAGTGTGAAGCGACCGGAATGAGAATCAGCACTTCCAAGTCCGAGTCCATGGTTCTCTCCCGGAAAAAGGTGGAGTGCCATCTCCGGGTTGGGGAGGAGACCCTGCCCCAAGTGGAGGAGTTCATGTACCTAGGAGTCTTGTTCATGAGTGGGGGAAGAGTGGATCGTGAGATCGACAGGCGGATCGGTTCGGCGTCTTCAGTAATGCGGACGTTGTACCGATCCGTTGTGGTGAAGAAGGAGCTGAGCCGGAAGGCAAAGCTCTCAATTTACCGGTCGTTCTACGTTACCATCCTCACCTATGGTCATGAGCTTTGGGTCATGACCGAAAAAATAAGATCACGGGTACAAGCGGCCCAAATGAGTTTCCTCCGCCGTGTGGCGGGGCTATCGCTTAGAGATAGGGTGAGAATCTCTGTCATCCGGGAGGAACTCAAAGTAAAGCAGCTGCTCCTCCACATCGAGAGGAGCCAGATGAGGTGATTCGGGCAACTGGTCAGGATGCCACCCGAACGCCTCTCGAGGGAGGTGTTTAGGGCACGTCCAACCGGTAGGAGGCCACGGGGAAGACCCAGGACACGTTGGGAAGACTATCTCTCCCGGCTGGCCTGGGAACACCTCGGGATCCCCTGGGAAGAGCTAGACGAAGTGGCTGGGTAGAGGTAAGTCTGGGCTTCCCTGCTTAGGCTGCTGCCCCTGCGACCTGACCTCGGATAAGCGGAAGAAGATGGATGGATGGATGGGCTTTCATAATGATTGTGAACGATAGGCAAATTATTTTTTAAAAATGAGCAGTTCCCCTTTAAGTACAACATATATATCGGTATCGTTTGATATCGTAGTCGGTAATTAAGAGTTGGACAATATCGGAATATCGGCAAAAAAGCCATTTTCGGACACCTCAAATGTCAGTGTTAGTTATTTTGACACACTTTGGCTATGATAAGGATAGAGTCAACAAAAAGGTAGAGTCGTCGTTGAAAGTGGGATAATTTGCATTAACCGAAATTAGGGATGTCCCGATCAACATTTTTGGCTTCGGATCCCAATGAGATTTTTTTGGGCATCAGATCCAATCCTGTTTTGAGTCCCAATCCGATACGTTGACAACAGATTGTCGACCTGAAAGTGTTTTACTGCAAGTAACTAAAGTAAACACAATAACAAAGGACTTTCAGATCAAAATATTTGGCCTCCGTACCAGATCTGATTTTTTTTTGGTCTCACATCCAACTCAATGTTGAGTTCCAAACAATAGATTAAAGAAGTGAACATGTTTTATAGCTATTTACTGAAGTAAACACGATAGACCATTTTAATCGTAATATCGGATATCGGCTGAAAAGCCATTATCTGACATCTCTAATTGCTGACATTGATGAATGGTGTGGATTACTTATGTTGTGCATTTTTGCACTTCCCACAGTTTGTATGGGTGCTCAAAAACCTTTAAAATGCTCGGCTTTTAACGTTGTGTTTTCAAGGTTTGAAAAAAACTTGAATTTTGGGTGAAGTTTTTTATTAAATGCTTGGAAATGTTCATCATGTTTCTCAGCGGTCTGACTCAATAGGCTAATAATTAAAAATAAGTTTCCTTAAAAATGAAAGCTACACGCTTGATCTGTTGGCTTTGCACGAGCCCTTACATTAGGTCGTTGTCTTGTATGTACGGCTCTGTGTCGCCGCCAATAGGACAGTGGTGCCTCGGTCCATCATGCCGGGAGGTTTTAATGAACATTGGACGGTGAATAACAATTACAAACTCTGGATCAAATGTGGACCAAATCCACGTGGAGCCTGCTGTAAAGTATGCAAAAAGGAAATCCAACATGGTTTGATGTGTTTTTTCGCTCCATTATTTTGGTTGTCTACTTAACTTGTGTGAATCAATCCGTGCGGTTCGATGTCACTGAGTGCTGTAAGTAAGAAAAAGAACAAGACATTTGAAGAACAACACAAATGGAGACACGTTTGCAAACACCAATGACATTGAATAGTCTCCTCACACGAGGCATATGTTATTACCATGAATTCATTTACGTGGACCCCGACTTAAGTTGAAAAACTTATTCGGTTGTTACCATTTAGTGGTCAATTGGACGGAATATGTACTGTACTGTGCAATCTACTGATAAAAGTTTCCATCAATCAATCAATACAGAAACACTGCTTCATTTTATATGCCCCATTCAGTTAATGATAACTGCTGTTTCAATATTAGGCTTAGGTTTTAGCAGATGTTCTCTATTTTTCCGAAAGACAGTATTTGGTGACCTCAAACAACAAGGCTATGGATTGATTCTAGTGATGTCCGATAATTGCTTCTTTGCCGATATTTCGATATGGTCCAACTCTTAATTACCGATTCCGATAACAACAGTCGTGGAATTAACACATTATTATGGCTAATTTTGTTGTGATGCCCCGCTGGATGCATTAAACAATGTAACAATGTTTTCCAAAATAAATCAACTCAAACCATGGAAAAAAATGCCAACATGGCACTGCCATATTTATTATTGAAGTCACAAAATGCTTTTTTTTTTTTTAATATGCCTTAAAACAGCAGCTTGGAATTTGGGACATGCTCTACCTGAGAGAGTATGAGGAGATTGAGGGGGGCGGGGTTAAGGTCAGGGGTGTTAGATGGTAGATGGGGGTGTATATCTTAGCGTCCCGGAAGAGTTAGTGCTGCAAGGGGTTCTGGGTATTTGTTCTGTTGTGTTTATGTTGTGTTACGGTGCGGATGTTCTCCCAAAATGTGTTTGTCATTCTTGTTTGGTGTGGGTTCACAGTGTAGCGCATATTTGTAACGGTGTTAAACTTGTCTATACGGTCACCCTCAGTGTGACCTGTATGGCTGTTGACCAAGTATGACTTGCATTCACTTGTGTGTGTGAAAAGCCAAAGATATTATGTTTTTGGGCCGGCACGCAAAGGCATGGTCTTTAAGGTTTATTGGCGCTCTGTACTTCTCCCTACGTCTGCGTACCACTCCTTACAGCGGTATTTTAAAAAGTGAGAAATTTTACTTTTTGAAACCGATACCGATAATTTTCGATATCACATTTTAAAGCATATATCGGCAGTCCGATATTAATGGATATTGCTAATTGATTCACACTGGTTTTTGCCTTTTGAAGGGTACTGGAAAAACTGCAAAATTGATCTTGAAATTCCTTAAAAAGTGCTTGAATTTGGCCATGGAAAAGGTGTACGAACCCTGACTTTTGAATTTCATGTGCTCCCGCTAATGCCTAATGCTGAGATAAGTTGTGGCTCATGATGCCAACAAAAAAACAACAACTTGGTCCTATTTCATATTTCATACGGAGGATTTTTACATAGTGTTTTTGAAGTAGGTTCCTAAAAACTGCAAAGCGCTCCTATCCTATAGAGCAGTGGTCCCCAACCACCGGGCTCGATCGGTAACAGGCCACAGAATAATTTTTTATTAATTTTGTATTTAATTTTTTACTTTTTTTTGTATTTATTTTTTATTAAATCAACATAAAAACACAAGATACACTTACAATTAGAGCACCAACCCCAAAAAACCTCCCTTTTTCATGACAAAAACCCAGAAACAAAAAAAATTACACACAGTTTGAGCAGTAGCACCGTGTTTGAATATAGGAAAACAAAACACTGTACTTTAATCATGTGATTCTTTGGCGTACCGCTAGATGGAGCTTACATACCACTATTGGTTTGCCAACCGCAATTTGAGAATCCCTGATATAGAGGATCTTTGACACACTTTCAGACTGTATCCTCTTGAAAACCCGCGTCCTACGCATTAGACATTTGTTTTTAGTCCAATTCTTTTGTCAGAGGTACACATTTTAGAAATAAATCCCTTTCTAATATAAAACAGTTCTCAGGACGCGTACGCTCTTTGTAGTATTTTTGTTTTAGGTTCTTAAAACAGCAGAGTGCTCCCGTCATAAAGAAAATATTTGACTTACCTTAACATAGAGCTTTATATATTTGATCAAATACGAAACTAACTAGAGTAGTGAAGGGATAATACGGCACCCGAGTCCTTAGCTTTCTGAAGATTAGTTAAATAGCCCTGATTTACACTTTTTTTTTTTCAATAAAAATGGCATAAATTGTTCTGTAACTTCCATAAACTACTTAACCTACTGTACCTGTCTCTTTCAAGCATCTTCAACATTCTCAACTAATACAACACCAGTCATGGAGTGGAAAAACAGTACAAGGTTTTATCATTAAGTTTTAACTTTGAAGCATGTGAGTCATAATAATCTGAATATTAGATCAGTGCGATGAAATCTACTAAAAAAACCTTGCATTGTTTCTCCATCCCATTGAACACGTACTAAATACAATTCATTAAAGTCTCACCCAGCACTCACCCTTAAAACCATCACCTATTTTTTGTCATTATTATTTTTTTCTGTTATTATTTATGTCTTTTGTTGTTGTTTTCTCTTCAGGCTGTGTGTTGTTTCAGAACATCCCAGTGGAAGTGATCTCACTAATGGACACGCGCAGAGGCTAAAAGAAAGGCAGGAACAAAAAAGATTGTTTATGCAGAAAACGGGCGAAAAACGGATGTCCACCCAACAAAAATACACGCAAAAAAAACAGATTTTTGTGATGCCAATATGGTCCAGTTCCATGCTGAGGAATCAGTTGAGCATCATTGACCAATCAGAGAGACCCTTGTCCTAAAAGCCTCCCCCATTGGATGAATTATTTACATCACATGGATAGAAATTGCCATTAACCTATATCTTTCACTCCTACCCACCCGCACTCTACAGCTCACACATCCACTCACCTTTTATAAATATTTCATGCTGCCCTTTGACCTCCTCCTAGTACCCTGCAAGCCAGACCTGGACAAATTAAGGCCCGGGGGCCACACGAGGCCCGTTAAGCTTTTCAATCTGGCCCGCCGGACATTCACAAATAATTTTTTTTTTAGATCTTTCAACTGTAACTGCCATTATGTTGTGCAGTGACCTTTTTAAATGACCGTAAGTATTGAACTATACCAGGGGTCAGCAAGCTGCGGCTCTAGAGCCACATGCGGCTCTTTAGCGGCGCCCTGGTGGCTCCATGGAGCTTTTTCAAAAATGTATGGAAATGGAAAAAAAATGGGGCGAAAAATATATTTTTTGTTGTAATATGGTTTCTGTAGGAGGACAAACACTACACAAATATTCCTAATTGTTAGAAAGCCCACTATTTAATATGTTTGTGTGCATGCTTCACTGAGGAGAGAATTTGGCAAGTGCCTTTTTGTCCTACTAATTTCAGTGGACTATGAACTCACCATTGTGTGGACTGTGGCTCAATAGTTTGTTCACATGTACACATTTCTCCGATGCTGCCATAGAAAGACATGTTTTATGCCACTCCTTTGTCTCATTTTGTCCACTAAACATTTTATACTGTGCGAATGCAAAACGGTGAGCTTTGTTGTTGTACTTGTTTCGTGTTGAGTACTAATCAGGCATATTTGGTCAGTGCATGACTGCAAGCTAATCGATGCTAACATGCTATTTAGGCCATACTGTATGTACATATTTCTTCGTTATGCTTCATTTCTAGCTATATTTAAACTCATTTAATTTCCTTTACTTATGTGTATTTTGTTTATTTTTCCATCTTTCATGACACATTATCTGTATGTAAAATTGTCTGCATTTCTGATAGTTGTTTGTGCGCCATGTTGTTCCAGACCACAGCAAACGTTACCCAGCTTGCAAAGATTGTGATAAATCCATTAGAAGAAGACAGCCTGACGTTTCCTTTAACTTGGACACACACATCTATAGATTTGGCCATTCTAAAACTGTCATTTCAAGGAGTTATCTCACCCTGCCTTCCACCCGATTGTAGCTAAGATAGTCACCAGCGCCCCCCTCGATCCAGTAGAAAATGGATGGATCTCACCCTCTAAGAAGTTTTACTAATGTTTTCCAATGTTGTAAAAATGTGTAGGATAAATATTACATTTCAACATTTCTGTCAACGAAGATTTGCGCCAGCCTGCGACACATAGTCATTTTTATAGTAGGCTAATACAGCTAATTAGCCTCTTACATCATGTGTTGCCATCATTATAACACTTATATGAGACTTTTATTTTTTTTGCGGCTCCAGACCGATTACTTTTTTGTATTTCTGGTCCAATATGGCTCTTTCAACATGTTGGGTTGCCGACCCCTGAACTATACAAAGTATTTCAATAGTTGAAATCTGCGCTTTTGCATGATATGATAGTTACTATGGTAATCTAATTAGTTACTATGGTAATCTACGTCACAGCAGGTCAGACGAGGCACCAAGAAGTGTGGGGTGGGGAGCGTTTCCACGGAGTGTTTCCAGAGCGGCCAGCCTGAAATGCGTGTGTCAGGGAGGGAAGGATATTTTTACAACAGAGTTCTAAAGCTTAGTGATATATCAGATTGTAGGTTGGGGTTTTTTTTACCCTTCGCATTCATATTTCGCGGTGTTTGTTGCATTTTTGTTGCGTTTTGCTTGATTGTGAAATATGTCGATCGATAGGGGGTGTGACGTTCATATGTTGTCAATATTCAGTGTTTTATCGCCCATTGTTAATATTGTAAACCCCACATTCTTTATTTTCATGTACATTCTGGGTGTCTCATTCAGTATACAAAAGTAAAAATGCATTCTGTTTTTTTTAAGGCGGTCTGTCATAACGTTTTTAGCATTCAATCACACATTATTGTGAGGTTTTGTATTAGTGTTCCTAAAAATAGATATACCGCCCCCCCAGACACATTTTTGTATCTAAATATCGCCCCCCGAGTCCAAATAATTGCCCAGGCCTGCTGTAAGCACTAACCACCATAACTTTATTTCCTAAAAGCAAGCCCGTTTCAGGAGAATTGAGTAGATTTTGTGCAAAATGTAACGCAATATAATATGACAAAATATTGCGATTCATTGTATTAAGAGGTCACTCTGATATGCTAAATGTTGCATAATGTTAAATATCATTACTCTTATAACTATATTTGGAAACATTTGAAAATATATCATCATTTATTCATAAATACCGTATTTTTCCGATTTTAAATCGCTCCGGAGTATACGTCGCACCGGCCGAAAATGCATAATAAAGAAGGAAAAAAAATTATATAAGTCGCATTTTTGGTGGAAATTTATTTGATAAAATCCACCAAGAATAGACATTTGAAAGGCAATTTAAAATAAACAAACTGAACAACAACAGGCTGAATAAGTGTATGTTATATCAGTGGTCCCCAACTACCGGGCCGCGGCCCGGTACCCGTCCGTGGCCCGATTGGTACCGGGCCGCAGAATAATTTTTAATTCATTTTTATTAAAAAAAAAATAATAATAATAATTTGTTTTATTTTTTTTTTATAAAATCAACATAAAAAACACAATATACACTTACAATTAGTGCACCAACCACAAAAACCTCCTTTTTTCATGACAAAAAAACCCAACTTTTTGTTCAAAGTTCACTAACACATTCATTTTTAAAAGAAGGCTTTCATGTGAGACTTGTGTGGCATTGCGATGCCGGATTTGTTCCTCCGTGGATGCGTCGGGCAAGAACACAGCAAAAGGTAAAAAATAAAGTATTTATCAAACTAATAAAAAGGCTAGGAACAAAAACACTGGTGCTAGGCAGATAAGAGAAACAAATGGCACTAGCATGGGAGCTGGGGAAACAAACAGATAAACTAATACTTGGCACAAAGGCACAAAAAGGGAAAACAAAACAACTAGCATGAAAGCTAAGAATAAAATAAAGCATAGCGTGAGAGCTAGCGAGTAGATAGATAGAAATCAAGTCGTAATCTGTTGCGTGAGCGCAAACTAGGATCCGGGAATGAACTATCAAAAGGGACAGTCTTAAATACGGCAGTAATCAGTAGAAAACAGGTGTGCGTAGAAAGCAAGGGGCAGATGAACTAATAAGCTACCATGGTGACAGAATAAAACAGGAACTAAGGACGTCAAACAACAGAATGTGAAAAAAAGAACAAAGCTACAATATGTGATGATCCGACCATCGGATCATAACATTTCACTCGGTTTTCCCTTGCTTAGTTTTGTAGTTATCGCAATGTATGGCGAATGTTTTTCTCCAAACAACTATCGCGCAATTGGGTAACTTTTATTGTTGATATATAATTTGCATTGAGTGAGGGAGATGGTTGCTAGGGCGGGAAAGCCATTCGAAGAAGGTGAATTCATTAAAAAGTGCATGTAAGATTTTTTTTTAAGAAACCTTTTCTTGCGGCCCAGCCTCACCCAGTTTCTACATCCAGTGGCTCCCAGGTAAATTGAATTTGAGACCCCTGGTCTTGGATGTCTTTCTACCATATGTCAATAGCAGTAGTGTGTCGTCAAACTGCCGGGTGACCATCTGATTAGTTCTGCAGGTACTTGACGTACACCTGTCAAAACATCCTCTCCAGAAATCCAGAACTTTTCCTTCCCCCGTTTCCCAGCAAGTAGTTCTGCTCCAGTCAACATTTTTACCTGTAAATCAAATCATGCTTGCTAGTTATTTTTACCGCACACACTTTGTAGATGCCCGCCAACAAGACTGTAAAGTTTAACCTTCTTTTAGGTCAAATGCGCTGTGACATTTCGGACTAAATTACTCCGTGAGTGCATATCCGCCTGAGAGCCTGTGTCCTCTGCGGTGGGCATATGTGTTTTGCCTAACGGGGCCTTGTCAGAACGTGGTCTATGGTGTGGCTTGTTTTCCCGGAATGCAAAGGAAGGTGCACTGCAAAAACTGAAATCTAAGTAAGATGAAATATCTCAAATAAGGGGCATATTTGCTTATTTTCTGTCTGATAAAATAATTCTTCTCACTAAGCAGATTTTATGTTAGTGTTTTACTTCTTTTAAGTGTTTTGGTCCTAAATGATCTCAGTAAGATATTACAGCTTGTTGCTGAGATTTTATGACCTATATTGAGTAAAACATGCTTGAAACTAGAGGATCAACTGATGGAATGTTGTGTAATCAACACTCACAAGTATAAAACTGATTTTTCAAAGTAATAATTTCTTATTTCAAGCATGAAATAAAAAATCATATTTCATGCATGAAATAAAAAAATCATGACTTTGACACAATTGTGTCTCATAATTAAAAAAGATGACAGCCAAATGGACTTTGCTTTTTTATTTTCAATGAAACAATAGAACATACATACTCATATAGTGGTACAGTTGGCACAGTACAGTAAACTGACAGTTAGTATTTAAACATTTAACATGTGACATTTCTAACTATTTTGAACAGAAATAGTTCATGTACATTCAGATACATTTTTCAAAATTACAATAAAAAATTGGGTTAGGGGGCCGGGCTGGAAATGTGTGTGTGTGTATATATATATATATATATATATATATATATATATATATATATATATATATATATATATATATATATATAAAGCGGCGTTTTAAAAAGTTACACATTTAACTTTTTAAAACCGATACCGATCATTTCCGATATTACATTTTAAAGCATTTATAGGCCGATAATATTGGCAGTCCCATATTATCTGACATCTCTAGTTATCAGTCTTCAAAAGCAGGAAGTTAATGTTATTAGAATCGACTTGAGGAAAAAAAAATTGCGTATCCCTAGGCATCATCGTGCATGGAAGTGCAAAAAGCCTAATTTAAGTAAGTAGCTACTGTTGTAAATTTATAATAGTAATAATAATAATAATAATAGCTTTTATTTGTATAAAGCACTTTACATTGAGCAAACAACCTCAAAGTGCGACAGTGTATTAAAAAGTAAATAAAAAAAATAAAAAATAAAATAATAATAAAAATATAATAAAAATATAATACAAATAAATAAAATATAAAAATTAGAACAGCCTAAAAGCTAGAACTAGTATGCATATATCTATAAAAATTATGGTGTTTAAGCCTTTTTTAAAAGCATCCACAGTCTGAGGTGCCCTCAGGTGGTCAGGGAGAGCATTCCACAGACTGGGAGCAGCGGAGCAGAAAGCCCGGTCCCCCATAGTTCGTAGCTTTGTCCTTGGAGGTTGGAGGAGGTTGGCCTGTTTGGAGCGCAGGTGTCGTGTGGAAGATTTGGGGGTGAGTAGTTCTTTGAGGTAGAGGGGGGTATTCCCATGGAGGCACTGGTGAGTCAGCAGGGAGACTTTGTATTCAATCCTGAATGGAACAGGAAGCCAGTGAAGGGATTTTAGAGTTGGTGTGATATGATTGTATTTAATACAATCTTAATATTGTAATAATCCTCAACATCCTTTTTTTTTCTTCAAAAGCTTCTAAACATAGTTTGTTTCTGACAAATGTGACTCAAAGGTGATGTCAACCTCACTGTTTCCTACTTGCATATATTAAGTTAAAGTTAAAAGTTAAAGTACCAATGATTGTCACACACATTAGGTGTGTCCTCTGCATTTGACCCATCCCCTTGATCACCCCCTGGGAGGTGAGAAGAGCAGTGGGCAGCAGCGGTGGCCGCGCCAGGGAATCATTTTTTTGGTGATTTAACCCCCAATTCCAACCCTCGATGCTGAGTGCCAAGCAGGCGGGTAATAGGTCCCATTTTTATTGTCTTTGGTATGACTCGGCCGGGCTCTGAACTCACAACCTACCAGTCTCATGGCGGATACTCTAACCACTAGGCCACTGAGTAGGCACTAATTACACAAAGTTATTTACAAAAATAAAAACACAATTTAAAAATAACGTAAAAATAAAAATGTTCTTTTGCAAGTCGTTCGGTTTTCTTGTTGTTAGAAGGCAAGGCTCACAGAAACACACTGCTTGTGAATGAGACCGAGGCAGATGCGTGGGGAATATTTGATTCTGAGGGTAAGGGTGTCCAGACATACCAACACACACACACACACACACACACACACACACACACACACACACACACACACACACACACACACACACACACACACACACACACACACACACACACACACACACGCACACACAGGTATGCATAGCAGACATTGTTTATCCCCAGGGCCCAGGAAGCCAAACTGCTAATAATCCATCTGCCAAAGTGCTAATTAGGCTGAAAATTAATCACACCCTTCATAACTTGTGATACCTAATATTTGAACTGTAGAAAGGATATTTAAATCGACTCAATTAGACTCCAATGACGAATGAAGTAATTATGTCAGAGGGTGTGGGGCAGTGGTGTGTATGTGTACAGTGCAAGGAGTACGCATGCACGCAAAAAGAAGTATATTTTATAGAGATGTCCGATAATATCGGACTGCCGATATTATCGGTCGATAAATGCTTTAGAATGTAATATTGGAAATTATCAGTATCGGTGTCAAAAAGCCAAATTTATGACTAAAATGTATGGAGTGGTACACGGATGTAGAGAGAAGTACAGACTGGCAATAAACCTAAAAGGCACTGGCTTTGCGTGCCGGCCCTATCACATAATATGTACGGCTTTTCACACACACGTGAATGCAAGCATACTTAGGTCACACTAATGGTGGCCGTATAAAAAAAACTTTAATACTGTTACAAATATGTGTCACATCAAACAAGAATGAAAAACACATTTCGGGAGAACATCCGCACCGTAACACACCATAAACACAACAGAACAAATACCCAGAACCCTTAGCAGCACTAACACCGTATAAACAATTTTAACACTGTTACAAATATGTGCCACAATGTGAACCCACACCAAACAAGAATGACAAACACACTCCGGGGGAACATCCACACTGTAACACAACATAAACACAACATAACAAATACCCAGAACCCCTTGCAGCACTAGTTCCATACAAACAACTTTAACACTGTTACAAATATGCGCCACACTGTGAACCCACACCAAACAAGAATGCCAAACAGATTTCGGGAGAACATCCGCACCGTAACACAACATAAACACAACAGTACAAATACCCAGAAACCCTTGCAGCACTAACTCTTCCGGGGCGCTACAATATACACCCCTGCTAACTCCTAACCCCCCCCCCCCCCCCCATCCCCACCCACCTCAACCCCGATTACGTCAGTTTCCAATACTTTCTACAACTCTTAATGTCCCTTGGCAAGTTTCACTGCAATAAGGCACTTTTGTTAGCCACCCACAAGCTTCTGGGAAGCATCTGGTTAAATTTTTGACCACTCCTCTTGACAAAATGTTTCTGACATGGACTTGTTTCTTCAGCATTGTCCACACGTTTAAGTCAGGACTTTGGGAAGGCCATTCTAAAATCTTAATTCTAGCCTGATTTAGCCATTCCTTTACCACTTTTGACGTGTGTTTGGGGTCATTGTTCTGTTTGGAACACCCAACTGCGCCCAAGACCCAACCTCTGGGCTGATGATTTTAGGTTGTGCTGAAGAATTTGGAGGTAATTTTCCTTTTTCATTGTCCCCATTTAAAGCACCTGTTCCATTGGCAGCAAAACAGGCCCAGAGCGTAATGCTACCACCACCAGGCTTTGACGGTAGGATGGTGTTCCTGGGATTAAAGGCCTCACCTTTTCTTCTCCAAACATATTGCTAGGTTTTGTAGCGAAAAAGCTCAATTTTTGTTTCATCTGACCACAGAACTTTCCTCCAGAAGGTCTTATCTTTGTCCATGTGATTTTAATTGTAGAAATTATTGGAAACTCAAGACAGCCATGACATTATGTTGTTTACAAGTGTATGTAAACTTTTGAACATGACTGTCGATGGTCTGTGCAAGGTTAGGTTCTGCCTAGAAATGGTTAACAGCTTTAGTCAGTGAAGGAGACAGGCGCTTATTTTTTTAGTTTAATCAAAATATGGCTAGATTGTGTTGTAACTGGTGCATCAGTGCACAGAGCAATGTCATTCCTTGGAGCTCTATGATTGGATGCCCTAACCCAGACCTGGGCATTCTGCGGCCCGCGGGGGCCACATTCGGCCCATAGTGCATCCCTGTCCGGCCTGCGTGAGGCCAATCACAAATCACAAAATAAATGTAAAAAAACATCTATGTCGTGCGTGCAATACAACTGTGTTGCCTTTATTTTGAAAAGTGTTATTTATGGGCGTATGTCCGTGTGTAACCTGTGAGTGATTGTGCACAGCCACAAGTGCTGCCCGGTGACCACTTGCGTCCTGGTGGACACGCTAAAAAAAGAAAAGTTGATGACGAATGCCATATTTTCAACAAGATAAGGACTGCCAAATATTTCTTTAAAGAAACTAAAGGTAAAGCCGTGTGCTTAATTTATGGTACACAAGTTGCTGTGTTTAAAGAATATAATTTCAATTGCCACTGCATGACGAAGCATGAGGAAAAATACCAGAATCTGTCTGATAAAGAGCGCGCAAAAGAGGCTGATACGTTGATGGTAAAACTGCAAACCCAACAAGGACTTTTTACCAAATTTCAAAGCCCCAGATATGCAGCCGTCAGAACAAGTTTCGTCTTTTCTCACAAAATCGCCAGAAAAAGTAAGGCGTTTTCTGACAGAGAGTTTATTACGGAGTGCGTATTGGACTCTGTTGCGCTGATATGCCCAGTGAAGAGGGCTGTATTTGATAACGTGTCACCCTCCCGACGCACTGTTTTTTGCTGGCTTTGGATGAGAGCTGCGATGTACGAGACACCGCCCTGCTGCCCATCTTCTTATGTGGGATAACTGCAGACTTTTAAATCATGGCTTAGCTGGCAGCCATGCAGTCACTTAAAGAGACAACCACAGGTAATGACTTGTTCACATAGGTAAATGCATGTTGGGACATGTTAGGACTGAAATGGGACAAGCTGGCAGGTATGACAACAGATGGGTGTCCAAATCTGACGGGGAAAAATGTTGGACCTTTAAAGAGGATGCAGGATAAAGTGACAGAAATTGACATTTTTGCATTGTATTATACAAACCCCGTTTCCACATGAGTTTGGAAATTGTGTTAGATGTAAATATAAACGGAATACAAAGATTTGAAAATCATTTTCAACCCATATTCAGTTGAATATGCTACAAAGACAACATACTTGATGTTCAAACTGATAAACATGTTTTTTTTTTGCAAATAATCGTTAACTTTAGAATTTGATGCCAGCAACACGTGACAAAGAAGTTGGGAAAGGTTGCAATAAATACTGATAAAGTTGAGGAATGCTCATCAAACACTTATTTGGAACATCCCACAGGTGTGCAGGCTAATTGGGAACAGGTGGGTGCCATGATTGGGTATAAAAACAGCTTCCCAAAAAATGCTCAGTCTTTCACAACTGCGTGAGCAAATAGTAAAACAGTTTAATCAATCAATCAATCAATGTTTATTTATATAGCCCCAAATCACAAATGTCTCAAAGGACTGCACAAATCATTATGACTACAACATCCTCGGAAGAACCCACAAAAAGGCAAGGAAAACTCACACCCAGTGGGCAGGGAGAATTCACATCCAGTGGGACGCCAGTGACAGTGCTGACTATGACAAACCTTGGAGAGGACCTCAGATGTGGGCAACCCCCCCCTCTAGGGGACCGAAAGCAATGGATGTCGAGCGGGTCTAACATGATACTGTGAAAGTTCAATCTATAGTGGCTCCAACACAGCCGCGAGAGTTCAGTTCAAGCGGATCCAAGACAGCAGCGAGAGTCCCGTCCACAGGAGACCATCTCAAGCGGAGGCGGATCAGCAGCGTAGAGATGTCCCCAACTGATACAGGCGAGCGGTCCATCCTGGGTCCCGACGAGCGGTCCATCCTGGGTCTCGACTCTGGACAGCCAGTACTTCATCCATGGTCATCGGACCGGACCCCCTCCACAAGGGAGGGGGGGACATAGAAGAAAGAAAAGAAGCGGCAGATCAACTGGTCTAAAAAGGAGGTCTATTTAAAGGCTAGAGTATACAAATGAGTTTTAAGGTGAGACTTAAATGCTTCTACTGAGGTAGCATCTCGAACTGTTACCGGGAGGGCATTCCAGAGTACTGGAGCCCGAACGAAAAACGCTCTATAGCCCGCAGACTTTTTTTGGGCTCTAGGAATCACTAATAAGCCGGAGTCTTTTGAACGCAGATTTCTTGCCGGGACATATGGTACAATACAATCGGCAAGATAGGCTGGAGCTAGACCGTGTAGTATTTTATACGTAAGTAGTAAAACCTTAAAGTCACATCTGAAGTGCACAGGAAGCCAGTGCAGGTGAGCCAGTACAGGCGTAATATGATCAAACTTTCTTGTTCTTGTCAAAAGTCTAGCAGCCGCATTTTGTACCAACTGTAATCTTTTAATGTTAGACATGGGGAGACCCGAAAATAATACGTTACAGTAATCGAGACGAGACGTAACAAACGCATGGATAATGATCTCGGCGTCTTTAGTGGACAGAATGGAGCGAATTTTAGCGATATTACGGAGATGAAAGAAGGCCGTTTTAGTAACGCTTTTAATGTGTGACTCAAAGGAGAGAGTTGGGTCGAAGATAATACCCAGATTTTTTACAGAGTCCCCTTGTTTTATTATTTGGTTGTCAAATGTTAAAGTTGTATGGTCGGTGTCTAGCAGGACCGATAATCAGCATTTCCGTTTTTTGGGCATTAAGTTGCAAAAAGTTAGCGGACATCCATTGTTTAATTTCATTAAGACACGCTTCCAATTGACTACAGTCCGGCGTGTTGGTCAGCTTTAGGGGCATGTAGAGTTGGGTGTCATCAGCATAACAGTGAAAGCTAATACCGTATTTGCGTATGACGTCACCCAGCGGCAGCATGTAGATGCTGAAGAGTACAGGGCCAAGGACCGAACCCTGGGGAACTCCACACGTTACCTTAACATAGTCCGAGGTCACACTGTTATGGGAGACGCACTGCATCTTATCAGTAAGATAAGAGTTAAACCATGACAGGGCTGAGTCTGACATACCAATTCGTGTTTTGATACGCTCAAATAAAATATTATGATCGACGGTATCGAAAGCAGCGCTAAGATCGAGGCGCAGCAACATAGATGACGCATCAGAGTCCATCGTTAGCAATAGATCATTAGTCAATTTTGCGAGGGCTGTCTCAGTCGAGTGATTTGCCCTGAAACCGGATTTAAGAACGTTTCTAAAAGTGCAATTGTAAAAAATGTAGGGATTTCAACATCTACGGTCCATAATATCATTAAAAGGTTCAAAGAATCTGGAGAAATCACTCGACGTAAGCGGCATGGCCGGAAGCCAACATTGAATGACCGTGACCTTTAATCCCTCAGACGGCGCTGTATCAAAAACCGACATCAATCTCTAAAGGATATCACCACATGAGCTCAAGAACACTTCAGAAAACCACTGTCACTAAATACAGTTTGTCGCTAGATCTGTAAGTGCAAGTTAAAGCTCTACTATGCAAAGGGAGAGCAATGTATCAACAACATCCAGAAACGCCGCCGGCTTTTCTGGGCCCGAGATCATCTATGGTGGACTGATGCAAATTGGAAAAGTAGTCTGTGGTCTGATGAGTCCACATTTCAAATTGTTTTTGGAAATATTCAACATCGTGTCATCCGGACCAATGAGGAAGCGAACCATCCAGACTGTTATCGACGCAAAGTTCAAAAGCCAGCATCTGTGATAGTATGGGGGTACATTAGTGCCCAAGGCATGGGTAACTTACACATTTGTGAAGGCACCATTTATGCTGAAAGGTACATTCAGGTTTTGAAACAACATACAGCATGCTGCCATCTAAGCGCCATCTTTTTCATGGACGCCCCTGCTAATTTCAGCAAGACAATGCCAAGCCACATTCAGCACGTGTTACAACAGCGTAGCTTTGTAAAAAAATAGTGCGCGTACTGTCCTGGCCCGCCTGCAGTCCAGACCTGTCTCCCATCAAAAATGTGTGGCGCATTATGAAGCGCACAATAAGTCGTTCAACAGACCCCAGAATGTTGAACGACTGAAGCTCTACATTAAACAAGAATGGGAAATAATTCCACTTTCAAAGCTTCAACAATTAGTTTCCTCAGTTCCCAAACGTTTATTGAGTGTTGTTAAAAGAAAAAGTGATGTGACACAATGGTGAACATGCCCTTTCCCAACTACTTTGGCATGTGTTGCAGCCATGAAATTTTAAGCTAATTATTATTTCCCAAAAAAAATTAAGTTTATGAGTTTGAACATCAAATATGTTGTCTTTGTAGTGCATTCAATTGAATATGGGTTGAAAAGGATTTGCAAATCATTGTATTCTGTTTATATTTACATCTAACAAAATTTCCCAACTCATATGGAAACGGGGTTTGTATTACTATTTATCTTTCGGTTCATCAAATATAATTTTGAGCAAAATTTAATTGAAATATTGTCAGTGTGGCCCTCCAGCAGAGGTCTGGTTGCTAATGAGCCCCCAGGTAAAAATTAATTTCCCACCCCTGCCCTAACCTGTGCTTTATAGATCATGTAGCGATGTCTTGTAATTCGTTTTTTTTTTTAAGAGTTGAACTCTTATTTTGCCCAAACTCAACTTAGTTGTGATTCTCGCAACCCCACGGCGCCCTCAAGTTGGAGTAAAACGACCTTCGTCGGAGACCCCAAATGTGGGCTGAATATAAAAAAATGGGACGAATTCAACTGAGGGAGCAACCGGGAAAATGAAAGAGTAAGATAGAGGATGATGTGGGAGAAGTATATTTTGAAAGAACACAAGCGTGTGACTCAAGAAAGTGGGGTGTTTGATGCAGGTGTGGAGATGCGAAAAATGTGTGGAAAGCAGAAATAGAGTGGAGGAAATGACTCTTACCAATGGAGGTGTTGTGGTGAAAATGAAGGAGGCCGATTCATGCGGTCATTATTATCTAACTGTGGTGCAGAGGAACTTCTACCAGTCACCTCTTTATCCTGTTTAGCTTTGTTTTTTGTTTAAAGAACATTCGTTTATTGCATTTTTGATGTATACAGTTAAGAAATACAATTAAAAATATGTCAAATGTTTTGTCCACAAGTAACCCACAAAATATTACATCAAATAAAATAAATAAACATCCATACATCCATTTTCTACCACCTATCCCCTTTGGGGTGGCGGTGGGCGCTGGAGCCTATCTCAGCTACAATTGGGCGGAAGTCGAGGTGCACCCTGGACAAGTCGCCACCTCATCACAGGGCCAACACAGATAGACAGACAACATTCACACTCACATTCACACACTAGGGCTCATCCATCCATCCATTTTCTACCGCTTGTCCCTTTTGGGGTGGCGGGGGGTCTCTGGAGCCTATCTCATCTGCATTCGGGCGGAAGGCGAGGTACACCCACAAGTCGCTACCTCATCACAGGGTCAACACAGACAGACAACATTCACACTCACATTCACACACTAGGGCCAATTTAGTCAATTAAATAAGTACGTAAAAATGATAAAGTAGAAAAAAAAACACACAAAAAAGACATAAGTACAGGCAAATATTGACAGGAAGCCACAGACAACTGCACTCCTGAGTTTCCCCAACACGGTGCAGCAATACACAAAAGCCGACAAAAGGCTGATCAATTACCTACCTTTCAATTTGTGTTGTCACAGCCCTTTGAGCCACTAGTGTTTTAGGGCTATATAAGTAAACATTGATTGATTGATTGATTGATTGATTGAATTACTTTTCAATCAGGGTTCAATTGGAGATCAGTCTCTTTTACAGATTTTAGGAAATCATCCCATACTTCTTGTAACTTCACAGAACAGCCGTTCAATGTCAGCCTAATTTTCTCCAGTTGAAGGAAATTAAAAGCCTATCTCTAAACCAGCGGGTGTGGCAGGGAGACCCTGCCGCATTCCAATTTAACACAATGAGTCTTATAGCCTACAAAGTAGTGAATGTTACCAAGTTATTTTTGGATTTGCTAAGAGAAGATGACAGAGGGGTTGCCCCAAAATAGTCCACTTAGAGCATGGGTGTCAAACTCTGGCCCGCGGGCCATATTTGGCCCGCCGTGTAATTTAATTTGGCCCTTGAGGCAATATCAAATTAACATTATGGCTGGCCCGCCATTATTACACAGCAGTGGTGCCGCTGTAACACCGCAATTTCTCATACTTGCCAATCCGCCTGAAGTTCAGTGCCCCTTCCGAAAATCTCCCGGGGCAAGCATTCTCCCGGTTTCCACCCGGCACTGCCTTTAGTATTCTCTACAACCTGTCGTCACGTCCGCATTTCCTCCATACAAACAGCATACAGGCCCACTCGCATAATATATGCGGCTATTACACACACATAAGTGAATGCAAAGCATACTTGGTCAACAGCCATACTGGTCACACTGAGGGTGGCCGTGTAAACAACTTTAACACTGTTACAAATATGCGCCACACTGTGAACTCACACCAAACAAGAATGACAAACACATTTCGGGAGAACATCTGCACTGTAACATAACATAAACACAACAGAACAAATACCCAAAACCCCTTGCAGCACTAACTCTTTCAGGACGCTACAATATATTTTGATATTTACCTCAGAAGGCTGCAAATAGAAAAGAGGCATTAAATTTGTATTTAAATTTTATTTGATATGCCATTGATATTTTTTAATTATTATTATTATTATTTGAAACTCGATTTTGCATGTCACTATAAAGTTACTGTATATAAGCCTTGCTTGTTCAATGCAAAACTTGTTTGGGTCCCTATTGGTTAATTTGTTCAACCTTGGCCCGCGGCTTTGTTCAGTTTTAAACTTTGGCCCACTCTGTATTTGAGTTTGACACCCCTGACTTATAGGATTCGGTTTGATATTTTTCGCTAATTACCAAAGATAAAGTATTAAATATTTCCTCCAAAATAACTGCACAGGGATGGACAAAGCCAAAATGTATGTATTAAGTTAGCTGGAGACTGTTGACACCGATCGCATAATACCAATATTATGTCTGAATGTTGTCTATCTGCGTTGTCCCTGCGATGAGGTGGCAACATGTCCAGGGTGTACACCGCCTTCCGTCCGAATGCAGCTGAGATAGGCTCCAGCGACCCCCCGCCACCCCAAAAAGGACAAGCGGTAAAAAATGAATGGATGAATGGATGTCATACAGCTTAGCCAACAATGTATTAGTTTGCAATGAATAAGACTGTGTCTAGCACGGTGGTTCTTAACCTTGTTGGAGGTACCGAACCCCACCAGTTGCATACACGCATTCACCGAACCCTTCTTTAGTGAAAAATATAATGTGTATTTTTTTTCAAATCAAGACAAAGTAATGTTCTTTTACTGGTGCACAAAATGAACCGTGCATGAACATCACCTTGTTCAAATAACAAAACCAACTCAGTGTGACTTCTGCTGTTGCCGTATCCATAATACGCCGATTGGGGGAAGTTTTTATTTACACGATGAGTCGGGTGTGTCTTGACCTCTGCGGCGGAGGCCCTGCCAAACCCCTGAGGCTGACTCACCGAACCCCAAGGGTTCGATCGAACCCAGGTTAAGAACCACTGGTCTAGCACAAATAGAAGACTTATGAAGTCTCAGGATTTCCCCTTTGAATGTAGCTGACCACCACAGCATTTTTATTACCACCATACCTTGAAAATAAGCTGGGTTTTTTTTAACCTAGAAACTAATAAAATAAAGTAATATAATGTTGTGTAGCCCCCATGAAGAAATAACAGAAAGTCTGAGTGTTGCTTATTATTTGCGCACTATTGACAAGTGATGTACCGAAAACTCGACCACCGAAAAAATTGCTTTGATCACCGAAAACAGTGCTGCCCAACCTGGATGTAAAAAAGACACTATCCATTTGTCTGAAGCGTTGTCAGCATGTTTTACATAGATGCTAGGGGTGTAACGATATACAAAAATTTCGGTTCGGTACGTACCTCGGTTCAAAGGTCACGGTTCGATTCATTTTCGGTACAGTAAGAAAACAACAAAGCATACATTTTTGGGTTATTTATCCACCAAATTTGCAAAATCTTCCACCAAAAATATTTTTCTTAGTGGAATATTTAATGTGAAGTAATGGGAACCTTGGATAGGTCAATAATTCATAATAACATTGATTTTGATTTAATATTTTGTTTTGAGCAATGACAGTTTGAAAGAAAATAAAAAACAGCTTTGTTTTATTAGTCAACGTTGCAACTTTTTTTAAGTTACATTTAGCCTTTAAGCTTTTTTATTTCACTTTTGTTTAATATATTTTTTTATTTTAATAATGTTTTTAGAATGTGCCGTGGGCCTTTAAAACATTAGCTGTGGGCTGCAAATGGCTTCTGGGGCACACTTTTGACACCCCTGCTGTAGAATTTTTTTTTTTAATCTGATAAATCTATGGGTAAAAAGCAGAGCCTGGAGACGCATGCGCATTTATCGTAACTCTCGCTCTCTGTCCCTCCCTCACGAATGCTGCTGCGTGCACAATTAGTTTTGTTTTTAACCCCTTCTCAACCCTGGACGTGCAAAATACACGTAACCCTAACTTAAAATGCTGGACATTTGAGGCATTTAAGAAACTCCACCCGGACAACCCCGCAAAAGAGGACATGTCCGGTAAAAAGAGAAGGTATGGTCAGTCTATCGTAGCCATGTCTTTGCTAGCTTGCCATGTGGTGTGCATTGTTTACACAATGTGCAGTACGCTACTTAATATGTCCGTGTGGAAACTCGTTCGGTACACCTCCGAACGGAACCGAAACCCCCGTACCGAAACGGTTCAATACAAATACACGTACCGTTACACCCCTAGTAGATGCGCACACAGCTGATTGGCCTGATGCCAAATATTAGCGGAGGTAAAACCGCCCAATTAGTGTCACCTCATGCAAGTGAAATGAGTGACAAATTCCTACAATTTGTGTTTTGCCCTCTACATGGCTTACCTGTGTACATTTATCCATAGTTTTCTTTTTAGTATTCACTAATAATTATATTTTTCTTAAAGCGCTGACCAGGATTGGCAACCATAAATAATAAAAAATGTAATGTGATGTCAATAAAGCTTTTTATTCTATTTTAACCTAATCCTTGATAATGGCAGACTTTATGTTATATGGAAAATGTTATTCTGCAGCAGTAATTGGTCCATCTAACTCTATCGCAGTGGACTGATAAACCAAGGGGATGTCCAGAAGGGAATATATTTTTGGTTTTAATAAGATTTTTGTAGGAATACCAACATGACACAAACCTTCCTAATTGGTAGAAATCCCACTGTTTATATCGAACATGTTTCACTAATGAGAGTATTTGGCAAGTGCCCTTTTGTCCTACTAATTTTGACGGTGCTTGAACTCACCGTAATTTGTTTACATGTACAACTTTCTGCAACGCTGCCATAAAAAGACATGTTTTATTCCACTCCTTCTTTGTCTCATTTTGTCCACCAACCATTTTATGCTGTGCGTGAATGATGTTATTGACTTGTTGGAGTGTTAATCAGGCATATTTGATGTGTGCATGACTGCACACTAATCGGTCCCAAGATGCTATTTAGGCTGGCTGTATGTACACATTGCTCGTTATGCCTCGTTTGGGCTCATTTAATTGCCTTTACTTATGTACATTGTGTTTTTAATTGTTATTTGTATGTCTCATGAGACATTATCCGTATGTAATATTGTCTGCATGTCTGATAGTGGGCTTCACGGTGGAAGAGGGGTTAGTGCGTCTGCCTCACAATACGAAGGTCCTGCAGTCCTGGGTTCAAATCCAGGCTCGGGATCTTTCTGTGTGGAGTTTGCATGTTCTCCCCGTGAATGCGTGGGTTCCCTCCGGGTACTCCGGCTTCCTCCCACTTCCAAAGACATGCACCTGGGGATAGGTTGATTGGCAACACTAAATTGGCCCTAGTGTGTGAATGTGAGTGTGAATGTTGTCTGTCTATCTGTGTTGGCCCTGCGATGAGGTGGCGACTTGTCCAGGGTGTACCCCGCCTTCCGCCCGATTGTAGCTGAGATAGGCGCCAGCGCCCCCCGCGACCCCGAAAGGGAATAAGCGGTAGTAAATGGATGGATGGATGGATGTCTGATAGTTGTTTGCGTGCCATGTTGTTCCAGACCACAGCAAACGTTACCCAGCTTGCAAAGACTGGTCTAAATTCACTAGAAGAAGACAGCCTGACGTTACTTTTAACTTGGATACACTCATCTATGTCTTTGACCATTTCAAACTAGTAATTTCCTGGCGTTATCTCAACCTCTGAGAAGCCTCGGTTTTGCTAATGTTTTTCAAAGTTGTAAAAAGGTCCATCCATCTTCTTCCGCTTATCTGAGGTCGGGTCGCGGGGGCAGCAGCCTAAGCAGGGAAGCCCGGACTTCCCTCTCCCCAGCCCCTTCTTGCAGCTCTTCCCAGAGGATCCAAGGTGTTCCCAGGCCAGCCGGGAGACATAGTCTTCCCAACGTGTCCTGGGTCTTCCCGGTGGCCTCCTACCAGTCGGACGTGCCCGAAACACCGCCCTAGGGAGGCGTTCAGATGGCATCCTGACCAGATGCCCGAACCACCTCACCTGGCTCCTCTCGTTGTGGAGGATCAGTGGCTTTACTTTGAGCTCCCCCCATATGACAGAGCTTCTCAACCTATCTCTAAGGGAGAGCCCCGCCACCCGGCATAGGAAGCTCTTTTCGGCCGCTTATACCCGTGATCTTGTCCTTTCGGTCATAACCCAAAGCTCATGGCTATACGTGAGGATGGGAACGTAGATCGACCGGTAAATTGAGAGCTTTGCCTTCCGGCTCAGCTCCTTCTTCACCACAACGGATCGGTACAACGTCCGCATTACTAAAGACGCCGCACCAATCCGCCTGTCGATCTCACGATCCACTCTTCCCCCACTCGTGAACAAGACTCCGAGGTACTTGAACTCCTCCACTTGATGGAAGATTATCCTCTCCCACCCGGAGATGGTACTCCACCCTTTTCCGGGCGAGAACCATGGACTCGGACTTGAAGGTGCTGATTCTCATCCCGGTTGCTTCACACTCGGCTGCGAACCGATCCAGTGAGAGCTGAAGATCTTGGTCAGATGAAGCCAACAGGACCACATCATCTGCAAAAAGCAGAGACCTAATCCAGCAGCCACCAAACCAGATACCCTAAACACCCTGACTGCGCCTTGAAATTCTGTCCGTAAAAGTTATGAACAGAATCGGTGACAAAGGGCAGCCTTGGTGGAGTCCAACCCTCACTGTAAACATTTTTGACTTACTACCGGCAATGCGGACCAAGCTCTGACACTGATCATACAGGGAGCGGACCGCCACAATCAGACAGTCTGATACCCCATACTCTCTGAGCACTCTCCACAGGACTTCCCTGGGTACACAGTCGAATGCCTTCTCCAAGTCTACAAAGCACATGTAGACTGGTTGGGCAAACTCTGTAAAAATGTGTAAAATAAATATTACAATTTAACATTTCTGTCAATGAAGATTTGCGACACATAGCCATTTTGATAGGTAGCTAATATTGACACTTACATCATGTCTTGCCTTCATTATTAGACTTATATAAGGTGTTCAATTGTCTGCGGGTCCAGACACTTTTTTGTGTGTGTTTTTGATTCCGATATGACTAATCCATGTCTGAAGTCATAATGTTTACAAAGACCATCATGAAGAAGGACTGTTTGCAGAGTGTACATCTCAACCAGTGCCAACTCTTCATCAGTCTGTACTACTGTTTGTCTCCCTTGCATCCTTCCACCCCGGTCAGGATCAATACTTTACTTCCTGTCTTCAGTCCACTTGGGTGACAGCAGTTTGGAGACCACAGGTTTCATGTTACTAGTGTGTGTGTGTGTGTGTGTGTGTGTGTGTGTGTGTGTGTGTGTGTGTGTGTGTTAGAGCTTAAAGGGTCACCAAGGCCTTTTTAGTGGCAGCAGTCTACACTGGATCTTGGCTGACTACTCCTCATCCTCAACATCCTTAGGGCAGGATTATGTGTAATCTTTCCGAATGTGTCTGTGGGCTTGTTTTTCCAGCAAACTTCTAGTAAGATTGGTAGATAAAATGGACCTGATAGCAAAAGATCATTTTTGGTATGCAGCTACAAGGCAGGAACCCATAAATATACGTCTAATTAGTTGAAAGGCAGTCAATACCTAACTGATAATCGACTAATCTCGAATGGTTAAAACCCAGTGTTATCTGCTAATAACTGTCTTCCTTCGTCCTCCCCGAACATCAAACGTACAAGATCCTGTGAGCGTCTTAACTGACAGTCCCCGATGTTCTTAAACATCCCTGCTATAACCTCGCAACATCCATCGCCCCGGGCAACAGGCACCAGCAAATGGTTACACTCTGTCTGGGGTCCACCCGGCAAGCTGAGAGAGATCAATGTAGTCACTCAAGGTCGCCATTTCTACCGAGCCATAAAACTCCTCATTCGGAAACCCCCCGGATCCACTGAAAGACTGACGGCACCAAATTGAAGACTTATAAAAATGAACCTGCACCTTGAAACACAGTGGGCATTGTAAGTAGGTTCTTTCTCTTGATTTTTGTACAAGAAACAAGTCGAAATTGTTCAGCTGAACAGGCCACATGACAAAAGATCCCCAATCGTGCAAAGGGGAGTTTTTTAAAAAGGTCCCTACAGTTATAAGTTACCCTACAACCTGCAAATGAGGACTTAACAGGGTTTTTTTCCGGCTCAAATTGAGACAGAGCTGGTAGGATCCTGACAATGCGCAAGAATTCCAACTAGATATCGGACTGCCGATATCATCGGCCGATAAATGCAGTAAAATGTAATATCAGAAATTATCGGTATCGGTTTCAAAAAGTCAAATTTACGACTTTTTAAAACGCCTCTGTATGGAGTGGTACACGAACGTAGGGAAAAGTAGCGCCTGCCAGTCACAATTGCCAACCCTCCCGATTTTCCCGGAAGACTCCCGAATTTCAGTACCCCTCCTGAAAATCTCCCTGGGTAACCATTTCCCCTAATTTCTCTTGATTTCCACCCGGACAACAATATTGGGTGCGTGCCTTAAAGGCACTGTAATTGCGTGCCAGCCCAATCACATAATATCTACAGCTTTTCACACACACAAGTGAATGCAAGGCATAATTGTTCAACAGTCATAAAGGTCACACTGAGGGTGGCCGCATAAACTACTTCAACACTGTTACAAATATGCGCCAAACTGTGAACCCACACCAAACAAGAAGGACAAACACATTTCGTGAGAACATCCGCACCGTAACACAACATAAACACAACAGAACAAATACCCAGAACCCCTTGCAGCACTAACTCTTCCGGGACGTTACAATATACCACCCCCCCCCTGCTGCCGTTTTAATTTTCCTGAGGGAACTCTCCTGAAAGAATCAATATAGTACTATCCATCTATCTATATCGATCTACCCCCTAACCCCCACCTTAACCCCGCCCACCTCAACCTCCTCATGCTCTCTAAGGGAGAGCTTGTCCCAAATTCCAGTCTGCTGTTCTGAGTCGTTATGAAAAAAAATAATGCCGCACACCCCCAAAAGAAGAGTACCGCTCCACTAAATGTCATCGCGCACGCTTTTCTATCACACAACCGATGTGCCGGCTCTGTATCATGTTGTGTGAGATTTGTGCAGAACAACGTTAGTGGCTGCAAGACGTACTTGTTCAACAGCCATACAGGTCACACTGAGGGTGCCGTATAAGCAACTTGAACGCTGTTACAAATATGCGCCACACTGTGAACCCACACCAAACAAGATTGACAAACCCTTTATGGGAGAATTTCAGCACCCTAACATAACTTAAACACAAGAGAACAAATACCCAGAACACCTTGCAGGGCTACAATATACAACAGCTCAACCGAAGCAAGTAGGGAGGGTTGGGGTGTGGGGGGCCAGTGTTTTTGTTTTTGTTTCAAGTTTATTCACAATACCATATAACAATTACAATAGTGGTGAATGTCATCATTTAAAGATGTTGGCACGTGAAAGGGTCCCCCAAATAAGCTAGAAGAAGCTTTTGACAGGGGGTCCAGAGGACAACATATACATGGAAAGATGAAACATGGTAGCAAGCACAACAACAAAAAACAAAAACAAAACAACAACAACAAATATACATGATAAACACAAGATAATAGTACTAAAGCAAGCATACACATACATACATTCATTCAACAATGCAAAACCCAACAGCAGTCTACACCACATGAGGCATTAGAGATAGGTGGTTAATAGGTAAGTTTTCAGTTTTGTTTTGAAGTTGGAGAATGGATACAGCATCTTGAGGCTCTCATTAAGCTGGTTCCAAATCTTTGGTCCCCTGCATAAGACACTGTGAGCGGCTAATGTGACATCTGAAATTGAGGTATTCGTCAATGATGACCCCCAGGAATTTTGTGGAGTATACTCTCTGTATTTCCTACCCATTGATGTTGATATGGCAGTGCTCAGTATTTGTCCGGTTTTTATTAGAACGAAATAGAATAAAATTTATTGCATTTGAACCAGGAATCCACTTTCACTATATATATATATATATATATATATATATATATATATATATATTATATAAAATGTGTTATCGCAGGATGCAATATTCATTTTTCACAGAGTTGATTTATTTCCCAGTACATAAATAATTCCGCCTACGCTATCCGGCTAGCAAAGCTCAAGTGAATATCAATTGCATTTTCCCTGAAGAGGTTGTAGCTACAGAGTGTGGGTGTCCCAGAAATTCCTTCAATGTTTCTATTCCACCACTATCCTTTCTCTCGGCCTAACCTGGTCTATGTGTGCGAGCCATCTGTTCACTTTTGCTAAGCAGCTAATCGTATTGGTCGCCACAGAGCTCTGATGGAACAGGAAGGCTGCACAGACATGTAGCGCCTTGATTTGACAGCGTGACTGTGAACAAGATGTATTATTAATTAAAGCGCCAGTGTTGTTGTCCAGCCTCGTCTGACACGCGAACAGTTGCTCTGTCAGACTCTCGCAGACGATTGTTGTAGTCGCTAACTGATCGCCGCAACGCTTTTAAACTAATGTTTGTGTCTTCCTGTTCCACTCCTTAAATGGGACCTGTGATGGTTATAATCTACATTTAACACACTTCCTTGTGGTCTAGATCAGGGGTTCGTAACCTTTTTGACATTGAGGTCCTAATTTTTCCACCACAAAGTGGTCTGGGGCACACTCAAATATTAACACTGAATTAGTAACCTTACTCTTGATTTAGATAATTCAATAATTGTGTGAATGCTCCTTAGCATTCACACATATGGTTTTCTACACCAATATTAATCTTCTTCTCCAAGTTTTGGCGCGCTCTAACTTCAACATTTTTCACCTGATTCCAACTTCAAACTGTTCAGCCTAATCGGGAATGGCGGGGTTTCCCTTGAAAAATTCAAAACATTTCCAGATTTCCCAAAAATCCCGGTTTTCCAGGACATTTTTCCCATTTAAAATTAATTGGCCATTTTTCAAACTTTCGCCATTTCCACATTTTTTTATCCTATTCATACCATTCCACTTTCAACAGATTACACCATCCTGAGAAATCAAACACATTTTTTACCCAAGTTAAAAAAAAATCCAGGATTTTCCAGAATTCCTGGTTTTCCACAGCCCTATTTCCATCCTTTTTTCTGGCGACTACTCCTCCCACATTTTTCAACCTACTTCAACCGTTCCACCGTAAATACATTCCTTTTAATTAGGACACAAAACAAAGTTGTTTTTTGCACCGGAAAAATACCTGGTTTTCCAGGAATTCCATAATACCAATTCTCAATTCAACCTGTTACTACTTTAACATTTCTCGACAGATTTGAAAAATTCTAACACCCACCATTTCAACTCATTCAGGCCATTCAAGTTTTCTTTTTCTTTTACCATTTTCAAAAAATTCCCGCTTTTTCCAAAATTCCCAATTTTTGGGGAAATCCCCAATTTTAGGGGGGTAATTCCCAATTTTTTAGGAAATTCCCATTGATAGAAATGGGACATTCTTCAAAGTTAAAATTCTCACATTTTTCATCGATTCAAACCGTTCTAACTTCAAAATATTCAGCCTGTTTGGGAATTGTGTGTGCTACTTCAACAATTCTAAAAATATATATATATATATTGGGTTCCCCATATCTTCCCATAATAATTTAGTGTCTTTCATCTTTTACTCTCTGAGAAGCAGTGTTCTCTACAGTGGACATGTTTATATCAGTCAAGTGAACTAACAATTTAATTTTTAATCATGTAAATACCTCACTACCTGATGTATGTATCCGCTGGCTTCTAATACCTTTTCTTGGTGACAGTTTTTGAGAAGGCGACTTGTCCATACAGCTGGATAAGCAGATACTTGCCTAATAATATGTCGTTATCGCTGGAGGCTGCAATATAAGTTGCGATATAGATTTTCAGCCGCATCGGTCATCCCTGCTTCCATTTTTAAGTCAACCAACCTAGGTCCACTTTAATGTTAAAGTACAAACCCCGTTTCCATATGAGTTGGGAAATTGTGTTAGATGTAAATATAAACGGAATACAATGATTTGCAAATAATTTCCAACTCATATTCAGTTGAATATGCGACAAAGACAACATATTTGATGTTCAAACTGATAAACCTTTTTTTTGTTGCAAATAATCATTAACTTTAGAATTTGATGCCAGCAACACGTGACAAAGAAGTTGGTAAAGTTGGCAATAATTACTGCGTGGCGCAGTGGGAGAGTGGCCGTGCGCAACCCGAGGGTCACTGGTTCAAATCCCACCTAGAACCAACCTCGTCACGTCCGTTGTGTCCTGAACAAGACACTTCACCCTTGCTCCTGATGGGTGCTGGTTGGCGCGTTGCATGGCAGCTCCCTCCATCAGTGTGTGAATGTGTGTGTGAATGGGTAAATGTGGAAGTAGTGTCAAAGCGCTTTGAGTACCTTGAAGGTAGAAAAGCGCTATACAAGTACAACCCATTTATTTATCATTTATAAAGTTGAGGAATGCTCATCAAACACTTATTGGGAACATCCCACATGTGTGCAGGCTAATTGGGAACAGGTGGGTGCCATGATTGGGTATAAAAACAGCTTCCCAAAAATGCTCAGTCTTTCACAAGAAAGGATGGGCGAGGTACACCGCTCTGTCCACAACTGCGGGAGCAACTAGTCAAACAGTTTAAGAACAACGTTTGTCAAAGTGCAGTTGCAAGAAATTTAGGTATTTCATCATCTAGGGTCCATAATATCATCAAAAGTTTCAGAGAATCTGGAGAAATTACTCCACGTAAGCGGCATGGCTGGAAACCAACATTGAATGACTGCGACCTTCAATCCCCCAGACGGCACTGTATCAAAAACCAACATCAATCTCAAAAGGATATCACCAAATGGGCTCAGGAACACTTGAGAAAACCACTGTCACTTAATACAGTTTGTCGCTACATCTGAAAGTGCAAGTTAAAGCTCTACTATGCAAAGCGAAAGCCATTTATCAACAACCGCCAGCTTCTCTAGGTCCGAGATCATCTAAGATAGACTGATGCAAAGTGGAAAAGTGTTCTGTGGTCTGACGAGTCCACATTTTAAATTGTTTTTGGAAACTGTGGACGTCGTGTTCTCTGGAACAAAGAGGAAAAGAACCATCCGGATTGTTCTCGGCGCAAAGTTCAAAAGCCAGTATCTGTGATGGTATGGGGGTGTATTAGCGTCCAAAGCATGACTAACCTACACATCTGCAAAGGCACCATTAATGCTAATAGGTACATACAGGTTTTGGAGCAGCATATGTTGCCATCCAAGCAACGTTATCATGGATGCTCCTGCTTATTTCAGCAAGACAATGCCAAGCCACATTCAGCACGTGTTACAACAGCGTGGCTTCGTAAAAAAAGAGTGCGAGTACTTTTCTGGCCCACCTGCAGTCCACACCTGTCTCCCATCGAAAATGTGTGGCGCATTATGAAGCATAAAATACGACAGCGGACACCCTGGACTGTTGAACGACTGAAGCTCTACATAAAACAAGAATGGGAAAGAATTCCACTTTCAAAGCTTCAACATTTAGTTTCCTCAGTTCCCAAACTTTTATTGAGTGTTGTTAAAAGAAAAGTTGATGTAACACAGTGGTGTACATGCCCTTTCTTAACTACTTTGGCACATGTTGCATGAAATTCTAAGTTAATTATTATTTGCAAAAAAAAACTACTTTGGCACGTGTTGCATGAAATTCTAAGTTAATTATTATATGCAAAAAAAAATGTAAGTCAATGAGTTTGAACATCAAATATCTTGTCTTTGTGGTGCATTCAACTGGGTATGGGTTGAAAAGGATTTGTAAATCATTGTATTCCGTTTATATTTGCATCCAACACAATTTCCCAACTCATATGGAAATAGGGTTTGTACCAATGATTGTCACACACACACTAGGTGTGGTGAAAGTATTCTGACCCATCACCCTTGATCAACTCCTGGGAGGTGAGGGGAGCAGTGAGCAGCAGCGGTGGCCGTGCCCGGGAATATTTTTTCTTGATTTAACCCCCAATTCCAACCCTTCATGCTGAGTGCCAAGCAGGGAGGTAATGGGTCCCATTTTTATGGTCTTTAGTATGCCTCAACTTGGGTTTGAACTCACAACCTACCAATCTCCAGGCAACCTCCAAACCCAGACTGGTCCATCAGATTGCCAGATGGAAAAGCGTGATTCATCACTCAAGAGATCGCTTCTCCACTGCTCTAGAGTCCAGTGGCGACGTGCTTTACACCACTGCATCCCACGCTTTGAATTGGACTCGGTGATGTATGGCTTAGATGCAGCTGTCGGCCATGGAAACCCAGTACTCTCTGCGTACTGTACGTGGGCTAATTGGAAGGTCACATGAAGTTTGGAGCTCTGTAGCAACTGACTGTGCAGAAAGTCTTTGCACAATGCGCTTCAACATCCGCCGACCCCTCTCTGTTGGTTTACCTGGCCTACCACTTGGTGGCTGACTTGCTGTTGTTCCCAAACTCTTCACTTTTCTTATTACAAAGTTGACTTTGGAATATTTAGGAGCCAGGACATTTAATGATTGGATTTGTCGCACACGTGGCATCCTATGACAGCTCCACGCTGGAAATCACTGAGAGCGGCCCGTTCTTTCACAAATGTTTGTAGAAACAGTCTCCATGCTTGAGTGCTTGATTTTAGTGATCTAGTGATTAGGACACCTGATTCTCATCATTTGGATGGGTTGCCAAATACATTTGGCAATATAGTGTATGTTGCCATCCAAGCAACGTTATCATGGGCGCCCCTGCTTATTTCAGCAAAACAATGCCAAGCCACGTGTTACAACAGCATTGGCTTCATATTAAAAGAGTGCGGGTACTAGACTGGCCTGCCTGTAGTCCAGACCTGTCTCTCAATGAAAATGTGTGGCGCAATATGAAGCCTAAAACACCACAACGGAGACCCCGGACTGTTGAACTACTTAAGATGTACAAACCCGTTTCCATATGAGTTGGGAAATTGTGTTAGATGTAAATATGAATTCTGTAAATATAAATTCTTGATGTTGTTGATAAATGGTTTTCGCTTTGCATAGTAGAGCTTTAACTTGCACTTACAGATATAGCGACTGTGACAGTCTCAAGCCGTCGTCGTGTGGGTTGCGTGGACCACTCAGAAAGGACGTCGTTTCAGCACCGGTTTGACTTTTTATTTTGCAATAAAGCTGCAGTGTCGGTCGGGTCGCTCTTTCAGCTCCTCCTCCGCTGCTCGCTCCAGGTCTGCTTTTCAGCTGCCGATTTGCCGCCTTCGTTTGTCTTCTGCTGTTCTCTGTCGCTCTGTGGCTCGCTCTCTGATCGTTGCTGTGGACACTCCACCTCCTCTTTCTTCTCATCCTTCCTCCTTCTCCCCTCTTATATTCTGCGAGCAGATAGGTAGATTGTAAGCCGGTGTGTGAGCCACGCACCTGATCTGGATTGCAGCGGCGTTGTTCCCGGCACGCCCCGCCTCTCCGTTCCGCTGCAGGGCCAAAGCTTGTCCTGCCCCGCTGTCAGCCCATCAGCTCCGCCTCTCCACAGTGACAAACTGTATTTAGTGACAGTGATTTTCTGAAGTGTTCCTGAGCCCATGTGGTGATATCCTTTAGAGATTGATGTCAGTTTTTGATAAAGTGCCGTCTGAGGGATCGAAGGTCACGGTCATTCAATGTTGGTTTCCAGCCATGCCGCTTACATGGAGTGATTTCTCCAGATTCTCTGAACCTTTTGATGATATTATGGACCGTAGATGTTGAAATCCCTAAATTTCTTGCAATTGCACTTTGAGAAATGTTGTTCTTAAACTGTTTGACTATTTGCTCACGCAGTTGTGGACAAAGGGGTGTACCTCGCCCCATCCTTTCTTGTGAAAGACTGAGCATTTTTTGGGAAGCTGTTTTTATACCCAATCATGGCACCCACCTGTTCCCAATTAGCCTGCACACCTGTGGGATGTTCCAAATAAGTATTTGATGAGCATTCCTCAACTTTATCAGTATTTATTGCCACCTTTCCCAACTTCTTTGTCCCGTGTTGCTGGCATCAAATTCTAAAGTTGATGATTATTTGCAGAAAAAATAACGTTTATCAATTTGAACATCAAATATGTTGTCTTTTTAGTGCATTCAATTGAATATGGGTTGAAAAGGATTTGCAAATTATTGTTTTCCGTTTGTATTTACATCTAACACAATTTCCCAACTCATATGGAAACGGGGTTTGTCCTTACTTCCAATACATCAGAGAGACCTCCGAGTCCCACATAAATCAATTAGGCAACATGTTTATTAGCTTCCATGACACCACCTTTTGACCTGATGCTGCAAGACATGTCATCACCATGAGGCGCCCCCAGGAGGATGTAAAAAAAAAATAAAAAAATAAAGTATTAATCTGACCGTGAGACGCAATCGCTCGCTCATCCCCCGGCCAGCCAGCTTCCAGCCACGGTTGATTTATTGACCGTCGAGCCTGGGTTCTACCTCAGCAGGCTACCACTTTAAACATGGCTTCCATGTCTATTAACAGCAAGGGGTCATGACCTGACCCCACTTATACTTTCACCTCACCCTGTCCATCTCTCCCCTCCTCCCCGTCTCCCAGCCTTCCATCTTCTCAACCCTGTTTTTACCAAGTCACTCCCAGTGGACCTCACGCCACCTCGCTTTGTCTTAAAACACACACACACACACACACACACACACACACGCACACACACACACACACACACACACACACACACACACACACACACATACACACACACAAGGCCTCCTTTTGCCCCTTGGCTTAACCGTATTTATAACGATTTAACCCCGAGACCTCTTTGTGTTAATGATCTTCAGCTCTTCCCAGTACAAACACGCTCGACAGACAATAACCTGCACGTGTTCGAGTGTGCGTGTGTTTCCTTCCTTTTGGTTACACAGACGACCTCGTAGGAATTAAACAAATGAGCAATTAGCCTGCAGACATAAGCAAACATCTCCATTTCTTGAAATAATTATGGACCCGAACATCAAACATATTTAGGTGGCGTGCTGTAGTAAAAGTTTATTGTTTGCCTGATTGTAATGAAAGTAAGGACTAAAACAGCATGAACAAATCAATGGCAAAAAAAAATGACACACAAACAAAACACAAAACAAGCAGATGGTATTTATAATCCTAATGTATTAGATTTGATTGATTTCATCTAGGGCTGGGCGATATGGCTTTTTATTAATATGTCGATATTTTTGGGCCATGTCATGATACACAATACATATCGCAATATTTTGCCTTAGCCTTGAATGAACACTTAATGCATATAATCACAGCAGTATGATGATTACATGTGTCTACGAATAAAACATTATTGTTCATACTGCATTAATATATGCTCATTTTAAACTTCCATGCAGAGATAGAAATCCCAACCAAAACTGTATTTATTAAACAGTTATTAAGCAGTGGCACAGACATTCATTTCATTTCAAAACAGAAAGTGCAAGATTGTCAAGACATTTTAAAACAAGCTTTTAGTACACTTTTGGGCATGATGTCACTAAGATGACATATCAAAACAACACTAAATTAAAGTGCACTGTTTGTACAGAACACCACTACAATAGTTAAAGACAAATAAAGTGCACTTTTGTGCATGATAACAGACAAGATATTTCAAAAACTGTCAAATAAAAATGAGCTGCATAATAGGAAATCAAATAGTGTATGTCCTTCACTATGTGGTAGCTTCCTGCGGACGTTATTGCCTTCTGTTGTTGATTTTTTTTTTCATACGGTGATGATCTGGAAATTGTTGCTTCGGCATTTTGTGGGTGTGGCACTGATCGGAGATGTTGACATGCAGTTTCAAGCACTCTTCATTCTCTACCGGGTGACTTTTCAAATGATGCTACAAATTAGCAGTGCTGCTACTTTTTGTAGCAACGCTTTTGCCGCATAATTGTTCAACATATTGAAGCCAAACCACCGCCAAATGATGGAAATAAATTCTTCCTTCACTTGTTACCAGATTCGCACCTTCTCTTTCTCAAATTACCCATGTTACCCATGTAGCTACTTCTCTGCTCGGGGAGGGCGTTTGACGTTGCACACGTGACGTGTGTAAGAGGGTGCGCTTGTTCACCTTTATTGTTAGTTTTTAAGCCAAAATGCGTCCGTTCTCCCTTTTCTGTCTACACACTGTGTCTGCTTGTAAGTACTCTGTGATTGTGCGCTGCCCAAAATGCTCCTCTGCTCATAAACCGGCAATGAGACAACGGGGGCACTCTTCAGAGGCGGTATAGTACTGAAAATGATTCATTAGTACTATACTAGTACCGTACAATCGTAGTTTGTGGCTATCTTCGGTTCATACGAGTAAAGAATTTATATCTTGTTTAAATTTCTGTATTTTTTTAAATAAAACAACAAAAAAAATGTTTTGTGGGTTTGCTCACCAGTTGGAAAATTTGGATTTATTTATGTATTTACTATTTTGAAAATGTAATTTAATGATAAAAATACTGTTGTTTTTATTTTAAATTTAAAAAAAAAGTTACAGAAAAGTGATTAAAATGACAATATTTTGTTGAGTATGTGTGCTTGAAAATATAGAACATGCCTATTTTACATTAAGAAAGACAAAGAATACCTAATTTTGTGGCGGCTCTATGTGCATCATTCATTCATTCATTCATTGCCGCTCCGTTGTCTGATAGTTTCCACCTAGTTCTTTGTATCGTCATTGTGAATTGTCAATCAATCAATCAATGTTTATTTATACAGCCCTCAATCACAAGTGTCTCAAAGGGCTGCACAAGCCACAACGACATTCCCGGTTTAGATCCCACATAAAGGCAAGGAAAAACTCACAACCCAGTGGGATGTCAATGAGAATGACAATGTGAAACCTTGGAAAGGACCACAGATGCAATGGACGTCGAGTGGGTCTAGCATAATATTGTGAAAGTCCAATCCATAATGGATCTAGCACAGTGGTTCTTGACCTTGTTGGAGGTTTTCATATGCGCATTTACTGAACCCTAAACAACTAAATATAAAATTCAAATTGAAGACAAAGAAATATATTTTTTTACTGGTGCACAAAATGAACCGTGCATGAACATCGCCTTGTTCAAAGAACAAAACCAACAAATCAGATAGAAAATTAGAGGGATCATTGTTTGGGGGTATCCATAATAGGGAGAGGTTTTTATTTACACGCCGAGTTGGGTGTGGCTTGACCCACCAAAGCCCTAGGGTTCGATTGAACCCAGGTTAAGAGTCACTGATTTAACATAATAGGGAGAGTCCAGTCCATAGTGGATTTAGCATAATAGTGAGAGTTCAGTCCATAGTGGATATAACATAATAGTGTGAGAGTTCAGTCCATAGTGGATCTAACATAATAGTGGGAGAGTCCAGTCCACAGTGGATCTGACATAATAGTGAGAGTCCAGTCCATAGTGGATCTAACATAATAGTGTGAGAGTCCAGTCCATAGTGGATTTAAAATAATAGTGGGAGTCCAGTCCATAGTGGATCTAACATAATAGTGTGAGAGTCCAGTCCATAGGGAATCCACGGTTCAGATCCCACATAACGGCAAGGAAAAACTCACAACCCAGTGGGATGTCAATAAGAAACCTTGGAGAGGACAGCAGGTGTCGAGTGTGTCAAGCATTATATTGTGAAAGTCCAGTTTATAATGAATCTAACATAATAGTGAGAGTCCAGTCCATAGTGGAGCCAGCAGGAGACCATCCCGAGCGGAGACGGGTCAGCAGCGCAGAGATGTCCCCAACCGATGCACAGGCAAGCGGTCCACCCCTGGTCCCGACTCTGGACAGTCAGCACTTCACCCACAGCCACCAGACCTGTTTCTCCCCCTTCCACAAGGGGGAGGGGGGCAGAGCAGAAAGGAAAATAAACGGCAGACCAACTGGTCTAAAAAGGGGGTCTATTTAAAGGCTAGAGTATACAAATGAGTTTTAAGATGGGACTTAAATGCTTCTACTGAGGTAGCATCTCTAACTGTTACCGGGAGGGTATTCCAGAGTACTGGAGCCCGAATAGAAAACGTTCTATAGCCCGCAGACTTTTTTTGGGCTCTGGGAATCACTAATATGCCGGAGGTCTTTGAACGCATATTTCTTGCCGGGACATATGGTACAATACAATACAATTGTGAACAAAAACAGGTACAGGTATAGATAGACAAATAGAGTTTAAGAAAACTTTAGTTGGTCCTCATATTGTCTGAACTTTAGGGAGGTCATGGGTCATCAGGGAGTTGGATGTTTCTGACTTCCTAGGTTTCCTCAAAGGGATCGTTAGAATACAAGTGAGCCCCTGAACCTTGATCGGAGTTTCCATCAAAACAACACACGTCTTTAGGATCTCTGCTTCTCGATTGAGGCGCCTCCAATCACAGATGTGTACGCACAAGCCAGCTGGTCAAGCTCCACTCTTGGACTCTTGGCGTACACACAAGCACACGTTTTTTCCTCTTCCCCCGACCAGTCGCCCTTCCTGGGCCGGCTGCAGCTGGATGGAAATGAACAATGTTGAAATGCATTCAAAGCGACTGCATGAGAGGAAAGACATCTATTGTCTTTTTTTTTTGTTGTTCATGGAAAATCCATGGCAGCTCGTAATGCACTAAGCCATGCTCATGTTTTTAATATATGTGATCGTGTGTGTTGAATAATTCCACTGTCTGTGACATGACCCGTACTCAGATTGCCGATGTTGTGATGTTGATTGTGACTCACGCTACCAGACAGCCAAATTTGGCAACACGTGTAAATGTGGAAACACATTTCGCAGTCTGTTTTCGCCATCTTAATTACTCGCTAATAACACCTCAGTTGCCAAAACAAACTTTTTTCCCCGTTTTTTTTTTTGCAGGTAAATACTCACGCTTCCTATTGTGCTGATCAGACACTCTTGCTGTGTTTGGCCATTCAATGCCTGCACTGCAAAAACTGAAATCTAAGTAAGATGAAATATCTCAAATAAGGGTGATATTTGCTTATTTTCTGTCTGATAAGATAGATCTTCTCACGAGGTAAATTTTATGCTAGAGTGTTTTACTTGTTTTAAGGGTTTTGGTCCGAAATTATCTCAGTAAGATATTACAGCTTGTTGCTGATATTTTATGACCTATATGGAGTAAAACATGCTTGAAACTAGAATATCAACTGTTGCAAAGCTGTTTCATTAACACTCAGAAGTGTAAATCTACTTTTTTAAAGTACAAACGTGTACTTCAAAAATGAAAAAAAAAAAATCATGACGCTGAGCGCATATCATCATGTCAAGATAATGGCACTAGCATTTACCTATTTAAGAATATCTTTCAACATATTGAGCAAAAAGGTAAAAAAAAAGTGTTTTTCCACCAAGAAAAGTGCAGTTGTTATTAATGAGAATCTACTTATTTTTAGGTATTTTTGGGTTCATTGAGGTTAGCTATTTTTATTTTATTTGGAAAGTCTTGACAAGCCAAATTTTGTTGTTCTATTGGCAGATAATTTTGCTCAGTTCAAGTAAAATAGCCCTCATTTTTTGTATTTTTTTTCTTGTTTTTGAACACTGACTTTTTGCAGTGTGGGCTTGGACACGTGACTCATGATAAGCTTTTTTCCACCAAAAGTTGAGAAACTTTTAAGTTCCTGGAACCTTTCATTTCTGGAAATAAAGGTTCCTGTGCAGTTTGTGTTTCCACCGCATTTTACATTTCAGGGTAGTTTAGACCTGCTCAGTGTCCGTGAGTAGGTCAAGAGTAGAGATGTCCAATAACATCGAACTGCCGATGTTATCGGCCGATAAATGATTTAAAATGTCAGTCAATCAATCAATCAATCAATCAATGTTTATTTATATAGCCCTAAATCCAAGTGTCTCAAAGGGCTGCACAAACCACAACGACATCCTCGGTACAGACCCCACATAAGGGCAAGGAAAAACTCACCTCAGTGGGACGTCTGTGACAGTGACAATAATGACTATGAGAAACCTTGGAGAGGACCGCATATGTGGGCAGACCGAAAGCAATGGATGTCGAGTGGGTCTAACACGATATTGTGAAAGTCCATGAAATGTAAAATTGGAAATTATCGATATCGGTTTCAAAAGGTAAAATTCATGACTTTTTAAAACGCCGCTGTGTAAACGGATGTAGGGAGAAGTACAGAGCGCCAATAAACCTTAAAGGCACTATCTTTGTGTGCTAGCCGGGTCACATAATATCTACGGCTTCTCACACACACACACACACACACACACACACACACACACACACACACACACACAAGTGAATGCAAGGCATACTTGGTCAACAACCTCACAGGTCACACTGAGGGTGGCCGTATAAAAAACGTTAACACTGTTACAAATATGTGTGAACCCACACCAAACAAGAACGGCAAAGACATTTCAGGGGAACATCCGCACCGTAACACAACATAAACACAACAGAAGAAATACTCAGAAGTCCTTGCGGCACTATCTCTTCCGGGACTCTACAATACAAACCCCCTCTACCCCCTACAGTGTCCAACCGTCAGAATGTCGCCCCCTCAGTAAATGATGAATTAATGAGTGTCTAATGGCCCATTATCAGATTTAAACGACGTATTAAGAAAAAATATAATTGTTTATCCGACGGTGACAACATAAACGCATCAGATTTAGCGTTAGCCTGTTAGCCAAACATTCGGTTCGCTCGGTTTTGTCATGTTTTGGTTTAAGTCATGTTCTGTTTGGTTTTTGAAAACTCAGTTCATGCTTTTTCACTCTCTTGTTTTGTCACCATAGCAACCATTAGTTTCACCTGTTTCACATTTGGAGGAGTCACGCACCTGTTTTCACTAATCATGCCACTATTATTTAAACCGATAGTTGCCAGGAAGTCAGCCTGGCGACTTTACCTCTGCTCACTTCATACCATGCTACCTCTGATACTCATGCCTGTTCATAGTTATGCTTCTTGCCATGCCACGTAAGTTTTGTTATTTCATGTCACAGTTATCGAGTTTTGCTTCATGTTCATAGTTTCTGCCTTTGTGCAAGTTTTTGTTTCATTAGCCAAGTTTTTGTACTTCTGCCTTGTGCGCGCCTTTTGTTCCTTTTTTATAGTAATTAATAAATATGTCCTTACCTTCATGCCTTCCCCGCTTCAACTTTCCTTTGCATTCCTGGAAAAAAAAAAAACAAAGTCCACGCTTTGACAGGTTTGAGATGAATAACAACACACATGGCGTGCCACTGGCTAGTTTTACAACATGTAACAAAGTAAAAAGTGAATATTTGATGTGATTGACCTTCGTTCCACTCGTCCTTCTTTTCATATTTCTCTTCAAACTACGAGGTCCAACGCCAAGCGGCTCCTCTCGCTCCAGCGGAATACTTCATATTTCTCTAAAATGTTTGTTTAAAAGAGTCCGTTCACTTCTCTAATAAACGTAATTAAACTGCATATTGTGCACGTTTAAAGACTACAGCTGTGTCATAACATACTAAAGCATTTTGACAGATTTTTAAGCATTGTGTGTAATTTCCTATATTGTCAATGAAACATCAATGTTTTGGGCTTGCTTGCTAATGTCATCTTGCAGTTGACAAATGTCTCTTATGTGTGACTGCCATCTACTGGTCACACTTATTTTTACACAATTTACCAAATAAAATTGCTCCCAGGTCGGTAAGCACAACCAGAATCAATCCTTACATGAGCAGCACCGGGTTGGAAGGCACACTGTAAACTTTGGGGAAAATTAAAGGGTTTTAAGTGCACCTTGTAGTCCAAAAAGTACGGCATGCCTCAGATGATGTGTGTGTTAAACAAACAAAGTTACAATGCTATCTACTATACGGAGTTATGGAGTTAAGTGAAAACAGATTGCGCCAAATGTATTTGTGGCAGTCCAAATTCATTTGTGGCAGGCCGCCATGCATGTCTAGGATCCTCCAGGGTTTCCCCGCAGTGCTTTGTTGTTAAGGCGGCCTTAACAACTAAGGGCCACCGCCTAAGCTAAAGTCTTAACAAGCTGCTCCGCTTAGTTCTGCCTCTGTCAGTACGTTTCGGCAGCTACTCAGCATTGTCCCATCCACAGAACCATTTGATTGATTACACGCAGAGCGGTAATAGCCAATCAGCGGTGCAGATTCAGAGCGCATGTAGTCAGTGCTCCTGCGGTCTGGTGAACAGAAAGGTGTTTAGCAGGTAAGCATAATTATAATGAAAAACTCCCAGTCAACTACTAGTAACATCACTATGAGCCCGTTGACGTTCTAGAAACATAAGCGGCAGCTCAGCTCGCTCGCAGTCCTTGTCGCTTTTAGCGTAACATTAGCTCATTTTGTGGTGTGTGTGTGTGCGTGCGTGCGTGCGTGCGTGCGTGCGTGCGTGCGTGTGTGTGTGTGTGTGTGTGTGTGTTACGGACAGCAAAGCCCTGTCTGTCTGAGAGAAAGACAAGCATTATTTACCTACAACTACAGTTAAAAACTAAGTTATTATATTTTACCTTTTTTCTTTGTTGATTGAGCTGTGTTGAAGCAGCGAAAAAGGACATCATGTTAAACGAAGAGTTTCCTGAAGCTGTCTCTTATAGTTGATATAATAATGTAACTGCATCTTAAAGCCTACATGAACTCCATGGTGTTCAGGGATGAAACGTCTATCCTATTGCTTGTGTACTATTTTCTTCAGCTATAGTCACATTAATATTTTGACCTAGTAAGTCATAATAATGACATACTTAGTATCTCAGGTAACTAGGACTGTTTTGTTTTTACTTTACGGGGAAAAATTTCGAGATATATATCGTATATCGCCATTCAGCAAATGGAGCGGTAAACGCAACCCAAAGTCGTAGGCTTCTTCAGGCGATGAAGCCGGCCTACTTCACCACAGTCTGTAGTCTATTGCCCGCCCTAGGCTGTAGTGGCAGCGGCATGGTAGAGACGTGATGGCACCAGAAGAAGTTACACCAATCCTTACAACGACCCAGCACCGGGGGAAACAGTGTCTTCTATATCAGTCTCCCATCGTTTTATTTAGCCAGTGCACAAACCAAAAAAAACATGACCTATTCTGGCAAAAGCCCCCTGCTGTTTTTGAGTACCTACTTCAGAAACATGATTCAAATATTCTTATTGACAGGAGTGTTGTGCTGTTTAAGAATCTTTTTGCAAAAAATGTTGGTCTCTCTGAAGTTTTGACCTGAACTCGTTGGTTTTGGTTTATGGACGTCCAATGGAGAAGCACTGCCCTAACGGACTGAAGGTAAAGAACCAGCAAGATATGATATTTGACTGACATCGCTGTCTTCTCCTACAGGATGCAGGATCAATACCACAACTTAACCGCCTCTTCTTACTTCATCTCCTCAATCTTGGCTAATAACATCTTAACAACCTAATGAAGTCTTCTGTGCCTTCATACAGTTAAAGTGGCGAGCATGCAACGTAATGGCTCCTCGCTCGATTCTCGTAAAGATAGGACGCACCGCTGGAACTCTTGCTCATCGTCCTCTGTCTCTCTCTCTCGTTCTCTCTGTTTCTTGAAGGACCGTCCTCAGTCATCAGTAACGATGACGACTCGGCCTCCCCTCTCCATCACGTCTCCAACGGCAGCAACACGCCCTCTTCCTCCGACCTGGGCCCCGACGCCGTCATCATCGGCATGACCAAGATCCCCGTGATTGAGAACCCGCAGTACTTCAGGAGCTCCAACAGCCTGCTGAAGACGGATACTTGTAAGTAACATATCAACAGCAATCACAAGTAGTAACCTTAGGACAGGGGCAGGCATTACGTCGATCGCGAGCTACCGGTCGATCGCGGAGGGTGTGTCAGCCGATCGCAAGCCAGGCATTAAAAAAATAGACATAAAAATGAGCAATCATCAATCTTTCCCAAGACTTCACTTTTGTCAGTTGTTTGACATTTCGGCACCCGAGGATCTTGTGAGATGACGCTGGCTGCTGCGAGCTCATTATTAAGAAAAAATCACTGACAGGACGGAGAGAAACACTTTTAATTTCAACAGACTCTTGGGCCGTACCTGCTGACAAAACTCTAAAGACGGACTGCACAGTTCCTGTCTTCACCATAAAAGACCTGCTTCATCCTACCTGTGCTAACAAAATAAGAGTCTCAGAAAGCTAGCGTGCACAAGCCAGCAAGCTACGGAGTTTGATGTCAATGTATTTCTTATAAAGATGTTGCACCTTTCCTGCTTCCGGCGCCTAGACCGTAGTCAAGCAGCGCAGGAGAGACACTTCTCCAGGGCCGATGGATTCTCAGGGCAACACCCTCCACTTTATCCGGCAGTGGGTCTTCACAATTCCGGACTCCAAGGCAAAATGAGGAGCCCAGCGATTAGTTGCAAATCGTGGCTTTTGATTTACGTCTTGCACACAGTAGAAAATCCCACACAAAAACACTAGCCACTCCCCCGCCCTCAGCGACCGCTCTCTCTCCTCTCTCACCCACACACTCACTGACGTCACTCACCTGCTGCCACACATTAAAGGGTAACACACACGCATATGCTACTCTCATAAAAAAGTGTTTAAAAATGAGTATGCAAGTTGGACAAATGAGATGCCAAATTCAACCACTTTCATGTGGTATTAGACAGAAAGGAGGACGTTTTTTCTCCTCCGTTTGAAAATGCGGACGTTATCAGCACCACTGTCTGATTCCAATCAATGCAAGTCATCAGAATCAGGTAATACACCAACTTATATTCTTGTCTTCATGAAAGAAAGGAATCTATATGTGTTAAACATGCTTGTATTATCATTAAACACCATTAATTTGTTAACAAAAATGTGTCTTTCATAGATAAATAAATATAAGTTATAAATATGAATGAGGTAGATCTCCTCGACTTGGTCAATTGAAAAGTAGCTTGCCTGCAAAAAAAGTGTGGCCACCCGTGCCTTAGGAGCTACAGTAAATACTGTAATACCCTAATTTAGTCAGCAAGATTCCTGGAATAATTAGTGCTGAATAGTGTTGTAACGATACCAATATTTTGGTACCGGTACTAAAATTATGTAGGTACTTTTCGGTACTTTTCGGTACTTTTCCAAATAAAGGGGACCACAAAAACATTGCCTTATTGGCTTTATTTTAACAAAAAATCTTAGGGTACTTTAAACATGTCATAACGAGGACTTTGGAGTGTTTGTTTTCCCGAGATGCAAGTAAAGTTGGAGTGGACATGGCGTGAAGGTACAGACATAATTTATTTTAACACTAACAAAATGAACAAACAAAAAAGCGCGCACAAGGCGGAAGAACAAACTTGGCTTTGAAAACAATAAACTAGCACTTGGGCAAAAGCTATGGACATGAAAACAAAAACACTTACTGAGACATAAAAATAGACAAAACTCACTTGGCATGGAACTATGGTAACATATAGCTGAAGTCATCAGAGGTAAACAGGGGTAACAGAGTTAATGTCACCAGCCCGACCAACAGAAAAATATAGGCTTAAATAACAGTGACATGATTAACACAGGTGCATGTGTCCAAATGAGCAACAGGTGAAACTAATGGGTAACCATGGAAACAAAACAAGGAGTGAAAAAAAAACCAGGTACTTAAAGAGTCCAAAGGTCAACAGAACATAGCCAAACAAGACATGATCAAAAGACATGACAAAACATGTTTCTTATTGCAGTTAAGTCCTTAGATAAAGTAGTGAACATACTAGACAACTTGTCTTTTAGTAGTAAGTAAACAAACAAAGGTTACCAATATATTGGTACCGGTACTAAAATGATTTTGGTACTTTTCGGTACTTTTCCAAATAAAGGGGACCACAAAAACATTGCATTATTGGCTTTATTTTAACAAAAAATCTTAGGTGCTTTAAACTTAAGTTTCTTATTGCAGTTAAGTCCTTAGATAAAATAGTGAACATACAAGACAACTTGTCTTTTAGCAGTAAGTAAACAAACAAAGGCTACCAATATTTTGTTACCGGTACTAAAATTATTTCGGTGCTTTTCGGTACTCTGTGTTACTTTTCGGTACTTTTCCAAATAAAGGGGACCACAAAAAAATTGCATTATAGGCTTTATTTTAACAAAAAAAATCCCAGGGTACTTTAAACATGTGTTTCTTATTGCAGTTAAGTCCTTAGATAAAATAGTGAACATACAAGACAACTTGTCTTTTAGTAGTAAGTAAACAAAAAAGGTTACCAATATTTTGGTACCGATACTAAAATTATTTCAGTACTTTTCGGTACTTTCTGGTATTTTTCGGTACTTTTCCAAATAAAGGGGACCACAAAAATTTTTTATTATTGGTTTTATTTTAACAAAAAATCTTAGGGTGCTTGAAACATATGTTTCTTATTGCAGTTAAGTCCTTAAATAAAATAGTGAACATACAAGACAACTTGTCTTTTAGTAGTAAGTAAACAAAAAAGGTTACCAATATTTTGATACCGATACTAAAATTATTTCAGTACTTTTCAGTACTTTTTGGTATTTTTCGGTACTTTTCTAAATAAAGGGGACCACAAAATTTTTTTATTATTGGTTTTATTTTAACAAAAAATCTTAGGGTGCTTGAAACATATGTTTCTTATTGCAGTTAAGTCCTTAAATAAAATAGTGAACATACAAGACAACTTGTCTTTTAGTAGTAAGTAAACAAACAGAGACTCCTAATTAGTCTGCTGACATATGCAGTAACATATTGTGTCATTTATCATTCTATTATTTTGTCAACATTATTAAAGACAAGTGGTAGAAATTGAATTATTAATCTAATTGTTCATTTACTGTTAATATCTGCTTACTTTCTCTTTTAACATGTTCTGTCTACACTTCTGTTAAAATGTAGTAATCACTAAATCTTCTGTTGTTTGATACTTTACATTAGTTTTGGATGATACCACACATTTCGGTATCAATACGATACCAAGTCGTTACAGGATCATACATTGGTCATATTCAAAGTCCTCATGTGTGCAGGGACATATTTCCTGAGTTTAAACATAATATACATTTGTAAAAAACGAAAGAAGATGATGTGGTGCCAAAAAATATCAACGTAATCATAATAGTATTGAGTAGACACATGCCTGTACTTGATATCATTACATTGGATGGTAGGTGTAGATCCACCCATGGCGTTTGTTTACATTTTGACGCCGGTGAGCTACGGTGTGTAGTGAAGCATGTTTAGCTATTCCTCGTCCTGCAGGGATGATATTGGTAAGAAACATACTTTTTTGTCACCATGGAGGCGAGGATTAGTGATTCAGAAGTAGCTTAAATGTTGTCTGTCTATCTGTGTTGGCCCTGCGATGAGGTGGTGACTTGTCCAGGGTGTACCCCGCCTTCCACCCGATTGTAGCTGAAATAGGCGCCAGCGCCCCCCGCGTCCCAAAAAGGGAATAAGCGGTAGGAAATTGATGGATGGAAGTAGCTTAAACACTGCTGACTGGATGTTAGCCGCCAGCTGCCTAGCCATGTCTTAAAGCACTTCTTCCTGAGGGTGTTTCAGTGTTATAACTTCTTCTTTAGTGTTAGTTTTTAAGCCAAAACTCGTCCGTTCTCCCTTTTCTGTCTACACACTGTGTCTGCTTGTAAGTACTCCGTGATTGTGCGCTGCCAAACATGCTCCTCTGCTCAAAAACCAGCAATGGAACGAAGTGACGACGACGGGGGCACTTTTCAGAGCCGGTATAGTACCCAAAATTATTCATTAGTATTGCGGTACTATTGTAATACCGCACAATTTTAGTATGTGTGTACCTGTGGTTCATACGGGTAAAGCTTTTGTTCTTTGTCTAAATTTGTGTATTTTTTAAACAAAACGCAAAAAAAAAATGTTTTGTGGGTTTCCTCACAAGTAGGAAATATGGATTTATTTATGTATTTACTATTTCCATCCATCCATCCATCCATTTTCTACCGCTTATTCCCTTTGGGGTCGCAGGGGTCGCTGGTGCCTATCTCAGCTACAATCGGGCGGAAGGCGGTGTACACCCTGGACAAGTCGCCACCTCATCGCAGGTATTTACTATTTTGAAGATGTAATTTAATGATAAAAATACCGTTGTTTTTATTTTAAATTTTATTATTTTTACATAAAAATTATTCAAATAGCAATATTTTGTTGAGTATGTCTGCTATAAAATAGAAAAAATGTCTATGACAAAAAAATACCTAATTTAGTGGCAGCTCTATATGCATCATTCATTCATTCATTCATTCATTCGTTCATTCCTGCACAGTTGTCCGATATTTTCCACTTAGTTCTTTGTATCGTCATTGTGAATTGTTAATCAATCAATCAATGTTTATTTATATAGCCCTAAATCACAAGTGTCTCAAAGGGCGGCACAAGCCACAACGACATCCTCGGTTCAGATCCCACATAAGGGCAAGGAAAAACTCACAACCCAATGGGATGTCAATGAGAATGACTATGAGAAACCTTGGACAGGACCGCAGATGTGGGTGACCCCAAACTCGTCGAGTGGGTCTAGCATAATATTGTGAAAGTGCAGTCCATAGTGGATCTAATATAATAGTGTGAGAGTCCAGTCCATAGGGAATCACCGGTTCAGATCCCACATAAGGGCAAGGAAAAACTCACAACCCAGTGGGATGTCAATGAGAATGACAATGAGAAACCTTGGAGAGGACCACAGATGTCGAGTATGTCAAACATTATATTGTGAAAGTCCAGTCCATAGTGGCTATAACATAATAGTGAGAGTCCAGTCCATAGTGGATCTAACATAATAGTTTGAGAGTCCAGTCCATAGTGCATCTAACATAATAGAGAGAATCCAGTCCATAGTGGATCTAACATAATAGTGTGAGAGTCCAGTCCATAGGGAATCCCCGGTTCAGATCCCGCATAAGGGCAAGGAAAAACTCACAACCTAGTAGGATGTTGATGAGTATAACAATGAGAAGTGGACCATAGTGGAGCTAGCCCATGGCAGCTAAAACACTGCCATGTCTTAAATCAACTCTTCCTGAGGGCGGTTCAGTGTTTAAACTTCACCTTTATCAGTAGTTTTTAAGCCAAAATGCGTCCGTTCTCCATTTTCCGTCTACACACTGTGTCTGCTTGTAGGTACTCCGGGATTTTGTGCCGCCAACCATGATTGTCTGCTCATAAACCAGCAATGTCAGGACCTGACTTCGACGCGGGTGCGGGATCGGTACGTTTCAGAGCCGGTATCGTACCGAAAATTATTCATTAGTATCGCGGTATTATACTAATACCGGTATAATATACAACCCTAGTGCTGAAATGTAATTCTTTTTTGCGCGCCTTTATTGCAATTTCAATAGACTCTTACTCAGCCCCCGTGCATGTTTTACGGAAATCAATTAAACAGCAGGCGATCCTGCCATAAACAAACAATGGAGCAATAAAAACACAAGTGCTAAGTAGTAAAAAGGACAAAGTGCTGTAATACACTCCCAATAGTTGTTCGGAATTGCTGAGTTATTCAGTGAGTGTCATATAAAGACATGTGTATATATGATATATGCATTGATTGATTGATTGAAACTTTTATTAGTAGATTGCACAGTTCAGTACATATTCCGTACAATCGACCACTAAATGGTAACACCCCAAAAAGTTTTTTCAACGTATTGCCTAGAGGTGCCACCTAGAATTGCCACCCTTGGGGAGACACTATAGAGCAGTGGTTCTAAACCTTTTTTTATGTGATACACCGCCTGTGAAATTTTTTTTAATTCAAGTACCCCCTAATAAGAGCAAAGCATTTTTGGTTGAAAAAAAAAGAGATAACAAAGTAAAATACAGCACTATGTCATCAGTTTCTGATTTATTAAATTGTATAACAGTGCAAAAATTGCTCTTTAATAGTAGTGGTCTTTCTTGAACTAAAAAATACATGGACAAATACATGGAAAAAAAATACATAAAAATAACTAAAAACTTGTTGAAAAATAAACAAGGGATTTAATTATAAATAAAGATTTCTACACATAGAAGTTATCATCAATTTAAAGTGCCCTTTTTGGGGATTGTAATAGAGATCCATCTGGGTTCATGAACTTAATTCTAAACATTTCTTCACAAAAAAAAAAAAAGAAATCTTTAACATCAATATTTATTGTTGCATTGCTTTTCACAGTTTATGAACTTACATTCATACATTTATAAAGGATTTTTGAATTGTTGCTATTTTTAGAATATTTAAAAAAAAAATCTCACGTACCCCTTGTCATTTACCATTATCCTCTTCTTGATTGGCTTAAAGAAACGGCATGGTTACACTGCCTTTGGAGTTGCGCTCCATTTTGGACTCAAAACTCTAGTTACCAGTGACGTGCGGTCAGGGGAGGCAGGGGACGCAGTGCCTCACCTGTGATAATGCAAAAAAATAAAATACACAATGATAAAATGATTGTAATTGTTAGTTTTTAATTTTCATTTAGTTTCACCAATCTGGATTCTTTTTTCTTCAAAATCGCTGAATTTTCGTAATCCCTCGTAAACTTCTCTGCCGTGCCGTCAGAGCGCGTTCTTGTCTGGTGTGTTGCTCCGCGTTCAAAACGGCAGAGAAAAAAGTCTGAGGTGAGGCAAACAGTTCTCGTGCCTCACGATAGGGGCGGGCCGCTCATGATTCCAGACATACGGTGGCCTCAGCGACTTATTTTTTCCGTCTCGTGCACCCCGACTTTCAACATGGATGACTACATTTCCGCACTTAAACAGTTTTCTAAAGTGGACTTTCAAGCAAAACAGGAAATAATTACTAAAGGAAGAGCTGAATGGTTTGTTTCAATCAGCAGGACGGAAAGTTACTCGCTCTTTCCAAACGGAGTGGTATACGTGAAAAGACTGGCTTTGTGGATCTTCTGCAAGAAACCGCCTTTTTTGCTTTCCTTGCCTTCTTTTTTCAACCTGTGGAAGTGTGCGGAATCAAATGGGATTTTGTGACCTAAAGAATTTGCAAAGAAGCCTCACCAAACATGAGTGGTCGGCCGCTCATATTCAAAGCTAGATTGCGCTAAAAACGTTTGGGATGACGAGGATAGACTTGGCTTTGGATGAACAGCGGCGACTCAACATCAGTGTCCACAATGCTAAGGTAAAAGAGAACCGAGAGACTTTAAAAGATGTCATCAATGCGACCTGCTTCCTCGCCAAACAGCAGCTAGCATTTCGTGGATGGACTTCATTTATAAGGTAATACGGCGATAACATTATTTTTGTTTCGTTTTTAATGAAATGCACATTTTGTGGGCGACAGGTTGTTTGTGTAAAGAATGCCGAAATGAAACATACAGTAACCAGTAAACTGCTGCCAATCAAATGGCAAATAATCTGCGCAGAGCGCATACTGTGTATTTGTAAATCTGATTACGTCAGTGCCTCACCAGCTTCAAACCTCACCGCACGTCACTGCTAGTTACCAAATTAGCTTTCTGGCCTTCCATAGTCTCAGTGAACAATTGTTGAAAGACGTCTACATCCATCCTAACTAAGGTGTTATTAGTGTTAATGGGACATCCAGCACAATGGATGACAAAGTGTCTTTCCATCATTCTGAAAAACAACTTGCATGGCGCAAGACAGTAAAGTTCAATCAGGAGAGCTGCCGATGTGCTCCACAATGAAGCAGCGAGACAGACAATAAGTCGATATGCTCCCTATCAAACAGTCAAAAGCTCCCAGAGTATTACTTTTAATGTTCGTAATACACAGACAACACGCACACACATTATTGACCGTCATTGATTCACTCTGCATTTATTCTTCTCTTATGCAGTAAATCCAGGTCTATCTATCGCTCCTATTGTAGGCTTTAAGAGGTCAATCCCCCCATTTACCGTCATCATAGCCCCCTCCCAATCCCCAACGAACAGGCAGAACCTCCCTCCACCTCTCTTAATGATGCACACACATGCTTCTATCATTTGCTGCAACACAAGGTCGCCGGCTGAAAAAGCTTTTATGACTTGCCAATAATCATAATGTCACATTGATGGAGCAGGTCAATATCTATCTCTCTGTGTGTGTGCGTGTGTGTGTGTGTGTGTGTGTGTGTGTGTGTGTGTGTGTGTGTGTGCGTGTACGTGTGTTCTTGTATTTCTACCCTTTTTGAGACATCAGCAAGGGAAAAGTACCGTCCATATGAGTACCAGTGAACAAGTTAGGACAAAAATCACGGTCCCAATACGGAAAATCTAATAGAGAGCCAAATACTAGACTCCGTGAACATTGCTCCAAAGTCAGTTGTTTTGTTGTTGTTGTTGATTTAATGTGCATACAAAAGTAAACATTGACAGATGCAAGCGCTTTGTAATTGATTGAAACTTTTATTAGTAGATTGCACAGTACAGTACATATTCCGTACAATTGACCACTAAATGGTAACACCCGAATAAGTTTTACAACTTGTTTATTACAAAAAAAACAAATAATAGAGATCTCATTTGCACGACTTTTCAGAAAATTGCCAAAATGTTAAACTTTTATTGCAAAATCGCGGCTGTTTTTGAGTAACATTCCAACTTTTATCATAATATTTCACAAATGTTCCGTTTTTCTTGTAAATGTTTGACTTGCGTTGACTAAAATGACGATTTTTATTATCATACTGCCAAAATTCGAAGTTTTTCTCTTGAAATTGTGACCTTTTTCTCGTGAAATTCCGACTCATTTTTAAGAACAAGCTTTTTTATGTTTGCATAGTATGTATATGTTATTAATGTTGTAAATACAAATCTTTATATACCTAGAAAGGGTGATCCTAAAGAGGCAGGCATTTTTCGGAGGTCCCAAGAAGGTAACAAATACAAGAATGTGTGTGTGTGTGTGTGTGTGTTCCTCTATTTTTACCTTCCTTGAGACACCAGCAAGGAAAGGTACCGTCCATATGAGGACCGGTGAACAAGTTAGGACCGAAATCACCGTCCCAATACGGAAAACCACTGCATCTAATAGAGAGTCAAATACTAGAGTCCATGAACATTGTTCCAAAGTCAGGGGTTTTTTGTTTTTAAAAAACAATTACAAACTAAAAAATTCAGATTTTTTTTATGTACTTAAAGCAGTCTTTTTCTCACATTGTGTCAACTTTTTTTTTTTTGAAAATTGGCAACAATTTCTAGTATTCTTTCTGTTGTATTGCAATATTTTCTCGTAAAATTATTACTTTTTTATGCAAAATGGTGACATTTGTCGGATCAAATTCTGACTTTTATCACAACATTTTGGATTTTTTTTGTTGATGTTGTAAAAACGGTGAATTTTTTTGAGTAAAATTATGACTTTGGTCATAATTTGGCCAAGTAAAATTCCGATGTATTATTATAATAATGTCAACATTTTTAAGCTTTCTTATAAAATTTTGACTTTTGTCGAGTAAAATAATGAAACTTTTCAGAAAATTGCCAAAATGTTAAGCTTTTCTTCCAAAATTGCGATTGTTTTTGAAAAAAATTCCAACTTTGCACAAATGTTTAGTTTTTCTTGTAAAAGTTTGACTTGGGTTGAGTAAAATGACGACTTTTATTATCAAACTGGCAAAATTTGAAGTTTTTCTTGTGAAATTGGGACCTTTTTCTTGTGAAATTCCAACTCATTTTTTACAACTAGTTTTTTTTAATGTTTGTATAGTATGTATATGTTATTAATGTTGTAAATACAAATCTTTATATACCTAGAAAGGGTGGTCCTAAAGAGGTAGGCAATTTCCGGAGGTCTCAAGAAGGTAACAAATACAAGGATGTGTGTGTGTGTGTGTGTGTGTGTGTGTGTGTGTGTGTGTGTGTGTGTGTGTGTGTGTGTGTGTGTGTGTGTGTGTGTGTGTGTGTGTGTGTGTGTGTTCTGGCAATGCTTACTAAATGGGGACATCGCTCTGTTTACTGAGTCAACCTTTAGGGGACCTCTGGCGGTATGGGGACATTAAAACAGATCCCCTAAAGGGAAACCTTTTTAAATGATAGTCAGATCCATTCTGAAGATGCCAAAGTGATTTTTAAACTTTGGCCCATAAAACAAGTTTACTGGTTAGTTTGAGTGTGAGACATTTGCACAGCAACCCTAACCCTCCACAACCTGTAGAAAGGGTGGTCCCTACAAGTAATGATCAAAAACTTGGTCCCCATTCCAAATGATAACCAGTGTGTGTGTGTGTGTGTGTGTGTGTGTGTGTGTGTGTGTCTGCCTGCCTGAGGTCTCCTCTTTGTCTTGTCTAACATTATGGACCTACTGCTTTGTTCCCATTAAAATACATGTTGTGTGGGTTAAGGCAAGCAGAAGCCGACCATGCAGCGAATGTGATAATAAACTGCCCCTTTTTTTGCGTATCTTCCACAATCCTTAAGTGAGACAAGAACACACGTCTTTCCCTTTTCTGTGCTTTCAAGATAGCCGCCTTGTGTTGGCAGTTTTTCACTAACAATGCAGGTAATTGCCCTGCCTTCTGCCTGAATGCAGGTGGGATAACATCCAAAAAAAACAACAACATTTTATATACATGCTGTAAATGTTTGGGTATCGGTCAAGGTGTTGACCCCAGGATGCAGAGACAGAGGCAAGGTTGAATTACAAAAAGGAAAACATTTAATTAGTCATTCATGATAACATGTAACACTTGCAGTGTTTCGGTCATTTTAAACAATACTGAAAGGCCAACTGAAATGAGATTTTCTTATTTAAACGGGGATAGCAGGTCCATTCTATGTGTCATACTTGATCATTTCGCGATATTGCCATATTTTTGCTGAAAGGATTTAGTAAAGAACATCGACGATAAAGTTCGCAACTTTTGGTCGCTAATAAAAAAGCCTTGCCTGTATCGGAAGTAGCAGATGATGTGCGCGTGATGTCACTGGTTGTAGAGCTCCTCACATCCTCACATTGTTTACAATCATAGCCACCAGCAGCTAGAGCGATTCGGACCAAAAAAGCGACAATTTCCCCATTAATTTGAGCGAGGATGAAAGATTCATGGATGAGGATAGTGAGAGTGAAAGACTAGAAAAAAAAAAGTTTTAAAACGTTTTTTTTTAAAAGGCGAGGGCAGTGAGAGCGATTCACATTTACTAGGATAATTCTGGAAAATCCCTCATCCGGTCATTGTGTTACTAGTGTTTAGTGAGATTATATGGTACCTGAAAGTCGGAGGGGTGTGGCCACGGGTGTGGTGACTGCCAGTGTCTCCGGTGGGAGGAGGTGATAAGCTCCGCTCATGTCTACGGTAAGAGCCGACTTATTAGCACAATTTTCTCACCAAAACCTGCCGGTTGACATGTGGTCAGGAACCATGTTCGCTTGACCGCTCTGTTCCATAGTAAAGCTCCACCTTCGGGAATATAAACAAGGCTGTGTTTGTGTTGCTAAATGCAGCTGCAATACACCGCTTCCCACCTACATCTTTCTACATGGCAAAATTGTGATGTTACTGTAAGTCGGCTCTTACCGGAGACTTGAGTGGATTATGCGACCTCCTCCTGCAGCTGTCAAAAAGGCAGCTGTGATCCTGGCTCCTCCATTGGCTTCTCTGAGAGACACTGGCATTCACCGCAGCCCACCGACTTTCAGGTATGACTTTATAATCTCACTAAAACACTATTAACACAATTGGCAGATAAGGGGTTTTCCAGAATTATCTCAGTAAATGTGTCTAATAACATCTGAATCGCTCACACTGCCGCCGCCTTTTTTTTTTGTGCTTCACTCTAACTTTCCTCATCCACGAATCGTTCATCCTCGCTCAAATTAATGGGGAACTCGTCGCTTTCTCGGTCTGAATTGCACTTGCTGCTGGAGGCTATGATTATAAACAATGTGCGGATGTGAGGAGCTCTACAACCCGTGACGTCACGCGCACATCGTCTGCTACTTCCGGTACAGGCAAGGCTTTTTTATTAGCGACCAAAAGTTGCGGACTTTATCATCGATGTTCTCTACTAAATCCTTTCAGCAAAAATATGGCAATATCGCAAAATGATCAAGTATGACACACAGAATGGACCGGCTATCCCCGTTTAAATAAGAACATTTTATTTCAGTAGGCCTTTAAATGGAGAGTTATTAGTGTTTTTTGAATTATTTTTCTTAAAGGACTTTAAAGGCGGAATAGGAGAATCCCCATTACCTGCATTGTTAGTAAAAAAAAAACAAAAAAAACGGCCAACATGAGGTGGCTATGACCGTTAAAAAAATAAAATAAAATCCGTTTTCTTTTAAGTTTTTTTTTTTTTTTTAAATAAATGGGGTTGGTGCCTGCTGTGTGCTGGGTCACTCCAACTTACATGCTTCCGATTTATCCCCTCAATAGACAGCTTGACTGCTACAAGGTCATTGCCATGACAGCAGCAGCTATTTGCCATGACAACTTGTACGCAGCTCTTACACACACACACGCACGCACGCACACAAACACATCATTAATTTATGCATTCAGGAGCCTTAAATCCATGCTGGAGAATACAAATGATTGTTAGCAGGCTAGTATTTCACTAGAGAAAGCGATTCCTTGATGTATCAGACAATTAACAAATAATGCTTGATAGTCCCCTAAATGTGTGGAACCAATCTCCTGCACGTGCAAAAACTGAAATCTAAGTAAGATTAAACATCTCAAATAAGGGTGATATTTGCTTATTTTCCGTCTGATAAGATCATTCTTCTCACTAAGCAGAGTTTATGTTAGAGCAGGGGTCCCCAAACTGGAAACGGCCCGCCAGTGTCCAAAATCCGGCCCGCTGGAAGTCCCAGGTTAAAAAAAATTGAGTATTTATATTATTTTATTTTTAATAAAAACATGTTTTAAATCTGTTCTTTCTAATCCATTTTACTCTCCTAGCGGCTTAGGCAAATCATATTGTCGAAAAATGCATTTTCCCATCGATAACTTGATATCATCAGCGGCAAGTGCGTGCTCAATTAGTGCGCGAGGAATAAATATATATATACATATATATATATATATATATATATACTATAAAAACATATTATGGTAGGAGTCATTTAAATAACTATAACATATAGAACATGCTATACGTTTACCAAACAATCTGTCCCTCCTAATCGCTAAATCCCATGAAATCTTTTACATCTAGTCTCTTATGAGCTAAATAATGTTATTTGATATTTTTACGGTAATGTGTTAATAATTTCACACATAAGTCGCTCCTGAGTATTAGTCGCACCCCCGGCCAAACTATGAAAAAAACTGCGACTTAACAGTCCGAAAAATAAGGTAGTCATAAAGTAGCACACTTGTTAGTGATAAGATAATATACTTATTTTAAGGTTTTTTTGGGTTCATTGAGGTTAGCTAATTTTACTTGTTTTGGAAAGAGCCAAATTGTCTTGTTGTATTGGCAGATAATTTTGCTTAGTTCAATTAAAATACCCCTCATTTTTGTATTTTTGTTTCTTGTTTTTGAACACTGACTTTTTGCAGTGCTTTTGTAATCATTGCCCCATATTTCTACACAGTAACTCATATATGGTAATACTAGCCAGTAGTAGAGAATATGAAGTGATTTTATGTACCGTATTTTCCGGACTATAATTTATAGTCCGGACTATAACCTATAGTCCGGAAAATACTGCGACTTATAGTCTATAAGTCGCAGTTTTTTTCATAGTTTGGCAGGGGATGCGACTTATACTCAGGAGCGACTTGTGTGAAATTATTAAACACATTACTGTAAAATATCAAATAATATTATTTAGCTCATTCACATAAGAGACTAGCCGGATATCAATAATCGTCACACACACGTCAACCAATGAAAATTCAGTGGAGGTGGGTCATGGCAGAAGTGCATTGTGGGGAAAAAAGATGCTACCTGCTATTTCATGGGATTTATCGATTAGGAGTGACAGATTGTTTGATAAACGTATAGCATGTTCTATATGTTATAGTTATTTGAATGACTCTTACCATAATATGTTACGTTAACATACCAAGCACCTTCTCAGTTGGTTATTTATGCGTCATATAACGTACACTTATTCAGCCTGTTGTTCACTATTCTTTATTTATTTTAAAAATTGCTTTCAAATGTCTATTCTTGGGGTTGGATTTTATTTAATAAATTTCCCCAAAAATGCGATTTATACTCCAGTGCGACGTATATAAGTTTTTTTCCTTTTTTATTTTGCATTTTCAGCAGGTGCGACTTATACTCCGGAGCGACTTATACTCCGAAAGATACGGTACTCATATAGTAGCACACTTGTTATTAGTGAGGATGTACTTATTTTAAGGTATTTTTGGGTTCGTTGAGGTTATGTTACGCCGGTTCGGCATCGTAGTACCGGGTTCGATTCCCTCGAGGATGCGTCAAGTGAACACAGCAAAGGTAAGATATACACAATTTATTTAAATAACAAAAAGAGCTATACAACAAAAATGCTGGAGCTAGTAGAATAAAACAAACAAAGGACGCTAGCATAAAAGCTAGGATATACAACAATGAGAAATAAACTGGCACGTAGGCACATAAAAAAGTAAAACAAAAACTTTAGCATGAGAACCGGAATGAACAATGAATGGCTAGCGTGAAAAGCTTAGCGAGAATATACATACTTGAGAGTATTGCAGGCGTAACTCGTTGCGTGAAAAGCAAATCATGAACCCAGGCTGAACAAACAAAAGAGGACGGCTTATAAAGTGATGGTGATTATCTGTAGCAGGTGTGCGGGGCCGTGAGCAGCAGGTGAACTGATGAGTAACCATGGTAATGACTAAACAGGAAGTATGAGGGTAGAACGACGGAGTGAATAAAAATGCAACAAACCATAATATGGGAAGATCGGAGTACGGATCTTAACAGTATCCCCCCCCAAAAAGGCAGATCCCAGGTGTCCCAAAATCATAAACAAAGTTGAACCCCCTCCCCAAAACCAGAAAGTCCCCAAATGAAGGGAGGGTGGAGGGAGGCCACGGTGGAGGGTCGCCAGGTCGCATGTCCCCGAATCCACCGAGGACAAGCAATGTGGCGGATGGAACGCCGCTGCCGAAAGAGTTTTGGCAGCCGACCTTGAAAAGGCCACATCAGTGGCCGCCTTGCAGGATGAGGTGCACGGCGAGGCGGACGACCTCGCAGAGGCCACACCCGTGGCAGACGTGGAGGATGACGCTTCAGCACCGAAGACATGGCATCCTTGGAAGCAGCAGACGAGGGTGCGGGGACTGCAGCCAAAGCAGGCCCGAGTTCAGCTGGCGAGGATGATGCGGGTGCTGCAGCCGAAGAAGGGGTCATTGGCGGCGTGGAAACCGCAGAAGGCGTCATTGGCGGCGTGGAAGCCGCAGGAGTCGTCATTGGCGGCGTGGAAGCCGCAGGAGTCGTCATTGGCGGCGTGGAAGCATCAGGAGTCGTCATTGACGGCGTGGAAGCCGCAGGAGTCGTCATTGGCGGCGTGGAAGCCGCAGGAGTCGTCATTGGCGGCGTGGAAGCCGCAGGAGTCGTCATTGGCGGCGTGGAAGCCGCAGGAGTCGTCATTGGCGGCGTGGAAGCCGCAGGAGTCGTCATTGGCGGCGTGGAAGCCGCAGGAGTCGTCATTGGCGGCGTGGAAGCCGCAGGAGTCGTCATTGGCGGCGTGGAAGCCGCAGGAGTCGTCATTGGGGGCGTGGAAGCCGCAGGTGTCGTCATTGGGGGCGTGGAAGCCGCAGGTGTCGTCATTGGCGGCGTGGAAGCCGCAGGTGTCGTCATTGGCGGCGTGGAAGCCGCAGGAGTCGTCGACGTGAATACAGGCGTAGTCGTCGGTGGTGTTGGCGTGGGCTCCAGCCCCAACGTCTGCGCTGGTGTGGGCTCCGGCCCCGTCGTCTGCGCTGGTGTGGGCTCCGGCCCCGTCGTCTGCGCTGGTGTGGGCTCCGGCCCCGTCGTCTGCGCTGGTGTGGGCTCCGGCCCCGTCGTCTGCGCTGGTGTGGGCTCCGGCCCCGTCGTCTGCGCTGGTGTGGGCTCCGGCCCCGTCGTCGAGGCTGGTGTGGGCTCCGGCCCCGTCGTCGAGGCTGGTGTGGGCTCCGGCCCCGTCGTCGAGGCTGGTGTGGGCTCCGGCCCCGTCGTCGAGGCTGGTGTGGGCTCCGGCCCCGTCATCGAGGCTGGTGTGGGCTCCGGCCCCGTCGTCGACGCTGTTGTGGGCTCCAGCCCCGTCGTCGACGCTGGTGTGGTCTCCAGCCCCGTCGTCGGCAGTGCTTGGCGGCGTGGAGCTGGTACCGGTGCTTGACGGCGTGGAGCTGGTACCGGTGCTTGGCGGCGTGGAGCTGGTACCAGCATTTGTTGAGGAGCTGGTACTGGAGTGGGCTCCAGTTTAGGAACCGGAGTTGGTGCTGGCGTGAGAACCAGCTTAGAGTCAGTTTCTGGTGCGAGAACCAGACTAGAGCTAAAAGAGGGACATGGACTTGGACAGAAATTAAGACAAGGACTAGAACTATCAGTCGGACTAGAGCTAGGGCCAGTACTAGGACTACGACTCAGTTTACGAGTCAGACTAGCACTAGGACTGTGATGAGGACTAGGACTAAGACATGACTTAGTGCATGGACGGAACACAGGTGGAGGATATCTAGATGGCCGTTGAGGCTTGACCGGGGGAAACACAGGTGGAGGAGGTCTACGAGGAAGAGCTAAGCGGAATACAGGTGGCGGCGGCATAGGAGGAGCTAGCGGTTTAACGGGCCGAAAAACAGGTAAGGGTGGCCTCATAGGAGGTTGCGGTTTGGAGGGTAGTATCTGTGCTACCTCCGTAGCACAGCTATAGGCCATAGCCCCTCCCTCTAGACGGGGATCCCAGACCTGTTCCCTATGGTCAGGGACTGACCTTAAGGGAGGGTGGTGGGAGGTTTGGAGGCGGGCCGACTCCTCCCCTTTAATTTGTCCAGAATTTCCTTTAGAAAAGGGAGGAAACACCTTGGACTTGGGCGGAGAATGAGGTTTTAAAGGAGGTGTAGAAGAAGCAGAAGATTGTGAATTACGAGAATAATAAAAAGAAAAATTGTCCTGATAATTTTGTATTTTATCATAAATTTTATTGTTAGAAAGTTGTTGAGAAGTAGAATTACTGTCCACAATATAAAAATCTTCAGCAAAGATATCGATGACAGGGGGCGGTGTTGCGTCACCGGTGGGCGTTCCCCACATGTCATCACTACAGTCTGAGATGGTGTCATGGTGGCCAAAGGAATGATTGAAAAAAAAAACAAGCAGGATTACCGGCAGTGGAAGGTGAATCCTGAATGGAATGACAGTTGCTGTGTCCATGGGGAGGAATAAGTGGTGCTGGAACATTACTGCCGCGCGTGGGACCACTTCACTGGTCCCCCCGCCTCTTCGGGGCAGCGCGAACGGCTTCGGAGGAGACTTCAGGCCCACAGCCGAGTCTTTCCTGGTCCCAAGCCATGAGCTCCAACCACAACCCTAAGTCGAAGGGTTCCTTCCTCTGGTTCGACGCGAGGGAATTCTTTTTTGCTGGGTTCATACTGTTACGCCGGTTCGGCATCGTGGTACCGGGTTCGATTCCCTCGAGGATGCGTCAAGTGAACACAGCAAAGGTAAGATATACACAATTGATTTAAATAACAAAAAGAGCTATATAACAAAAATGCTGGAGCTAGTAGAATAAAACAAACAAAGGACGCTAGCATAAAAGCTAGGATATACAACAATGAGAAATAAACTGGCACGTAGGCACATAAAACAGTAAAACTAAAACTTCAGCATGAGAACTGAAATGAACAATGAATGGCTAGCGTGAAAAGCTCAGCGAGAATATACATACTTGAGAGTATTGCAGGCGTAACTCGTTGCGTGAAAAGCAAATCATGAACCCAGGCTGAACAAACAAAAGAGGACAGCTTATAAAGTGATGGTGATTATCTGTAGCAGGTGTGCGGGGCCGTGAGCAGCAGGTGAACTGATGAGTAACCATGGTAATGACTAAACAGGAAGTATGAGGGTAGAACGACGGAGTGAATAAAAATGCAACAAACCATAATATGGGAAGATCGGAGTACGGATCTTAACAGGTTAGCTAATTTTACTTGTTTTGGAAAGTCTTGACAAGCCAAATTTTCTTGTTCTATTGGCAGATAAATTTGCTTAGTTCAAATAAAACACCCCTCATTTTTGTATTTTTGTTTCTTGTTTTTGAATACTGACTTTTTGCAGTGCTTTTGTAATATTTTCCCCATATGTTTACAGAGTAACTCGGATATGGTAACACTAGACAGCAGTAAAGAATATGAAGTGATTTCATGTACCGTATTTTCCGGACTATAAGTCGCATTTTTTTTCATAGTTTGGCCGAGGGTGCAACTTATACTCAGGAGCGACTTATGTGTGAAATTATTAACACATTACCGTAAAATATCAAATATTATTTATTTCATTCACGTAAGAGACTAGCCGGATATCAGCAATCCTCACACACACGTCAACCAATAAAAATTTGGCGGAGGCGGGTCATGGCAGAAGTGCATTGTGGGAAAAAAAAAGATGCTACCTGCTACGACGTACCATGAGAACAGGAAGCGGCGCATTGCATACCTTTGGAGTTGGCAGAATTGTTTAGAAGTGACATTGAGGAAGAAGATTTCATTGGATTTATCAATTAGGAGTGACAGATTGTTTGGTAAACGTATAGCATGTTCTATATGTTATATTTATTTGAATGACTCTTACCATAATATGTTACGTTAACATACCAGGCACCTTCTCAGTTGGTTATTTATGCGTCGTATAATGTACACTTATTCAGCCTGTTGTTCACTATTCTTTATTTATTTTCAATTGTCTTTCAAATGTCTATTCCTGGTGTTGGATTTTATCTAATAAAATTTCCCCCCAAAAATGCGACTTATACTCCAGTGCGACGTATATATGTTTTTTCATTTCTTTATTATGCATTTTCGGCTAGTGCGACATATACTCCGGAGCGATTTCTAATCCGAAAAATACGGTAGCTGTAATGTAAATGGTTGTTTCTACATATTTAATTCTTAATTCAGTACTTTTTTTGGATTATTTTGTTTTGTCATTTTGTTTAAACTATGTCATTTTGTTTAAACTATTTGGAAGAGGGCTTCACGGTGGAAGAGGGGTTAGTGCGTCTGCCTCACAATACGAAGTTCCTGCAGTCCTGGGTTCAAATCCAGGCTCGGGATCTTTCTGTGTGGAGTTTGCATGTTCTCCCCGTGAATGCGTGGGTTCCCTCCGGGTACTCCGGCTTCCTCCCACTTCCAAAGACATGCACCTGGGGATAGGTTGATTGGCAACACTAAATTGGCCCTAGTGTGTGAATGTGAGTGTGAATGTTGTCTGTCTATCTGTGTTGGCCCTGCGATGAGGTGGCGACTTGTCCAGGGTGTACCCTGCCTTCCGCCCGACTGTAGCTGAGATAGGTGCCAGCGCCCCCCGCGACCCCGAAAGGGAATAAGCGGTAGAAAATGGATGGATGGATATTTGGAAGAGTGGCTTTAATGGGTGTTACAGAAAATAAGATGTCGATGAAGTGGATTAAAAGTGATGTGGATCTCTTTAACGTCGTCACCTGATGAAAATAGAATGCTGGAGCAAATTAAGTGCCTGCCAGGATGCGAATCACGGGGGCCATGTTAATTGAAAAACAAGCGGGAGTAAACAACAGGCCACAAAGATGTTAAATAAAGACAGAGTGAGACACTGAAAATGTTATAAAGGGGAGGGATGTTGCGGTAACGAGGACGCGTTTTCAAAGGATTCTGATTGAAGAGTGCGGCGTTGATTAACTGCATCATGCACCGAAGTGAAGACCTGATATTAAATGTAGGAAGAGTAAAATAAACAGACGCATGCAGGTTAAAAAATAGATAACTTGCTTAGTGTTTTGTTTCTTTGGGGGGGAGTTACTTGATTGTTATTCCTTCAATATACTGTTCGGCACCATCAATTTAAAAATATTTGAGAAAAAATGTTGACGTTGTGGATTAAAGAGAATTGGTGAGTTGTCTTGGTGATGGTGACCAGCTGGTTCAAAGGAGAATCGTGAAGTATATTTATATAGCGCTTCTCTCTAGTGACTCAAAGCACTTTACATTTACCAATATCTAAGTTACATTTAAACCAGTGTGGGTGACACTTGGAGTAGGTGGGTAAAGTGTCTTGCCCAAGGACACAACGGCAGGGACTAGGATGGCGGAAGCGGGGATCGAACCTGGAACCCTCAAGTTGCTGACACGGCCACTCTACCGACCGAGCTATACCGCCCCGATAGTGGCCTGGTGGGGTTTTCTTGTTGCACTCAAAGAACAATTGTCAATTATCCGTATTACATATAGTCTGCCATCATATACGATTAGATTAGAATAAAATAAAAAAGCTTTATTGACATTATATTAGGTAATGTAGCTGAGATTGGCTGCAGCACTCCCTCCGACCCCAAATGCATACTTGCCAACACTCCCGATTTTCCCGGGAGACTCCCGAATTTCTGTGCCCCTCCCGAAAATCTCCCGGGGCAACCATTCTCCCAAATTTCTCCTGATTTCCACCCGGACAACAACTTGTCATCATGTCCACTTTTGTCAATACGAACAGCGTGCCGGCCCATTCACATAATATATGAGGCTTTTACACACACTTAAGTGAATGCAAGGCATACTTGGTCAACAGCCATACAGGTCACACTGAGGGTGGCCGTATAAACAACTTTTAACTCTGTTACAAAAATGCACCACATTGTGAACCCACACCAAACAAGAATGACAAACACATTTCGGGAGAACATCCGCACCGTAACACAACATAAACACAATAGAAAAATACCCAAAACCCCTTGCAGCACTAACTATTCCGGGACGCTACAATATACACCCCCAATATACACAGCTGTATCTTGTTGTCACTTATTCTGCAGCCAAGTAATCGCAAGAATAATCCCAGGGATCACTAGCGCCCTCTACCACCATGAGGCGGGAGAACAGGTGCCTCACACAGTGCGTCTTCGCAGCCGTTTTGTGATTGCCCAGCACAAGAAATACGTTACACACAACAGTTGTTGACAAAATAAACTGTACATTATATACCTCAGCTAACTATGGAAATGTATAATATAATTCATATAGCAATACGCATTCACTGCACATCAGCCAGCAGTTAGCAGAGTCATTGCGCAATCCATGGTGAGGCTCAACTGGCTGCTGACTCACCGCAAGTCTCTTCTCAGTATTTGAACGGCAAATGTGAAAATTCAGCAATTTTGAATAAAAATAATCTAAAACTGGTGGAGTTAAATGGAAAATAACTTAATAAAGTATAATCACTGGATACATATAACAATTTAATATTTTTTTTTTATTTTTACATTTGTTTTCTTTCCATGATGGCAGGTGAGGCACTGCCTCACCTGACTGCACGTCACTGATCCACATATGTATGTATGTATGTATGTATGTATGTATGTATGTATATATATATATATATATATATATATATATATATATATATATATATATATATATATATATATATATATATTATATGTGCTTCACGGTGGCAGAGGGGTTAGTGCGTCTGCCTCACAATACGAAGTTCCTGCAGTCCTGGGTTCAAATCCAGGCTCGGGTTCTTTCTGTGTGGAGTTTGCATGTTCTCCCCGTGAATGCGTGGGTTCCCTCCGGGTACTCCGGCTTCCTCCCACTTCCAAAGACATGCACCTGGGGATAGGTTGATTGGCAACACTAAATTGGCCCTAGTGTGTGAATGTGAGTGTGAATGTTGTCTGTCTATCTGTGTTGGCCCTGCGATGAGATGGCGACTTGTCCAGGGTGTACCCCGCCTTCCGCCCGATTGTAGCTGAGATAGGCGCCAGCGCCCCCCGCGACCCCGAAAGGGAATAAGCGGTAGAAAATGGATGGATGGATGGATGTGCACAACAGGGCAGAGCCAGTATAGGCGTAATATGATTAAACTTTCTTGTTCTTCTCAACTGTAATCTTTTAACTCTAGACATAGGGAGACCCGAAAATAGTACGTTACAGTAATCGAGACGGAGCGTAACGAACGTGTGAATAATGATCTCAGCATCGCTAGTGGACAAAATGGAGCAAATTTTTGCGATATTACGGGGATGAAAGAAGGCCGTCTTCGTAACACTCTTAAACGAGAGAGTTGGGTGGAAGATAATACCCAGATTCTTTACCAAGACGCCTCATGTAATTGTTTGGTTGTCAAATGTTAAGGTGGTATTATCAAATAGGTGAACATTTCTATTAAATAGAAACATTCTCTATAAGTATTGTATTAAGAAAGCATAATAAATTAATCAACACAGAAAACTGATGCACCATGTTGTCAGACTGTGACTTGGATTAAGGTTGTTTCTGCGACGCAGAGGGAATTTGGCATGAGCGAGACGTGAATGTTAGTACATCTTTTTATTTTAACACTATCACTAACAAAAGACAAACAAAAAGCGCTCACAATGGAGGTACAAAACTTGGCTATGGAAACAAACACTTGCACTATGGCATAAACCATGAACATAAACAAAAGACTTAGCACAAAGGCAATTAACTATGAACTATAAACAAAAACTTACATGACATGGAACTGTGAACGAGGGCATGAAGGTAGGAACAGCATGGGTAGGTGAAGATGCCAGGACGGAGACAAAAAAAGAATTACTTAAATAGCAGCTCTGATGATTAGTGAAAACAGGTGTGAGGCTGAGGACAGGGACGTGACTATGTGACCAGGTGAAACTAATGGGTTGGCATGGAGACTAAAACAAACCAGGAAGTGCAAAGACAGAAGTAAATGTCCAAAAAACTAAACATAACCAGACCAAACATGGCAAAAAACAAAACATAATCTTCTAGGCGTGACACATGTAAAGTAAGGAGACTTACTTAATACAGTACTTAATTAAATGATTGTGTAGCGACATGAATACTCACTTTGGACAACCACTACCCACCGTAGACTACAAAGTAGTTGGTCATCTCTCTTTTTCTGTGCTTCTTTGTCCCTCGCCCTCCATTTCGATCGATGTTGTCTCGAAGAGACGAGCTGGATCCTAATGTGATATTCTGAGTGGACAGCTTTTCTTCAAATGTGCCTCTTAATCACATCACAGATAAATCTCAGCTTGTATGTCTACTGCGGCGGCGGGGAGAAGGGGGTTGCCCGCATGTATTTTTGGACGTCATGTCATAGTGAGGTTGCAGCGAGGTCGCCGCATTCTTAAGCATTGTGCGCAATTAAGCAGGAGGGAAGAAGAACGAAAGCATCGCCAGAGTGAGACGCTAAATTTTCTCAAAATTAGCTGACGTGGTATCACCGTTAGGCAGCCGGTCGCTCGGCAACAGAAAGCCGGTTTTGCGGAGTGATTCAACTGTGAGTAAAGAGAAGGCAGTGAGAGATTGTACACACAAGATAATAGGGCTGCGAATCTTTGGGTGTCCCACGATTCGATTCAATATCGATTCTTGGGGTCGCGATTTGATTACAAATAGATTTTTTTCGATTCAACGCGATTCTCGATTCAAAAACGATATTTTTCCGATTCAAAACGATTCTCTATTCATTCAATACATATGATTTCAGCAGGATCTACCCCAGTCTGCTGATATGCAAGCAGGGTAGTAGATTTTTGTAAAAAAGCTTTTATGATTGTAAAGGACAATGTTTTATCAACTGATTGCAATAATGTACATTTGTTTAACTATTAAACGAACCAAAAATACGACTTATTTTATCTTTAAGAAAACATTGGACACAGTGTGTTGTCGTTGTAGGCACAATACCAATGTGAGCAATTTGCAAAATGCGGTTGTAGGCACAATACCAATGTGAGCAATTTGCAAAATGCGCAACCGCATTTTGCAAATTTGTATAATGCGCAATCTTTTTGCAAATTGCTTCCAGCTATATATTTGAATAATGTGTGGTGCACATTTTGCCAATCAATGGGCGCAAATACATGTTTAGGTGTCAAAATAATTGATTAAATACTTATGTAAATCTATTCATTTGTATTCGGGACAATATAAGTGAGTATTGCCCTCAAATCAGTCCAACCCTAACCTTAACCACTATACAGTGTACATCCACGACTAAACAACTGACTAAACTACTGCCACAACTTGGTTTACTATTTATAAAATATAATAATGTAGGGTTACTGACTAAACCATCCACAAAATCTCGTCTTAAATCTCGTCTTGCCATATACAAATTGCTTGCGCACAATGGAAATGACTAGAATTTGCAAAGTGCGCGAGATTGGTGAAATGCTTACAACATTGTCAAGCTTATGAGATGCGATGCAAGTGTAAGCCACTGTGACACTATTGTTCTTTTTTTTTTTTTTACAAATGTCTAATGATAATGTCAATGAGGGATTTTTAATCACTGCTCTGCTGAAATTATAACTAATATTGATACTGTTGTTGATAATACTCATTTTTGTTTCACTACTTTTGGGTTGTTCTATGTCGTCTTTGTGTCTTCTCTCAATTGCTCTGTTTATTGCATTTCTGAGTGTTGCTGGGTCAGGTTTGGTTTTGGAATTGGATTGCATTGTTATGGTATTGCTGTGTATTGTTTTGTTGGATTGATTAAAAAAATAAAATCGATTAAAAAAAAAAAGAGAATCGATTCTGAATCGCACAACGTGAGAATGGCGATTCAAATTCGAATCGATTTTTTTCCCACACCCCTAAAGATAATGTCATATCATAGCATGTCTAAGGTAAAGTACATGAAATGCTCTAATTAGAGCTAAACTATGAGGACGACGTGGCGTTAATTCCAAGCGGGCGATAACTGAAGAGAGTCTGTCATTGACAAACACATTTCGGGAGAACATACGCACCGTAACACAACATAAACACAACAGGACAAATACCCAAAATCCCGTGCAGCACTAACTTTTCCGGGACGCTACAATATACTACCCCACTACCCACTACAACAACTCCGCCCACCTCAACCTCCTAATGCTCTCTCAGGGAGAGCATGTCCCAAATTCCAAGCTGCTGTTTTGAGGCACGTTAAAAAAAAAAAATATTGCACTTTGTGACTTCAATAATAAATATGGCAGTGCTATATTTTTTTTACATAACTTGAGTTGATTTATTTTTGAAAACCTTGTTACATTGTTTAACGCATCCAGCGGGGGGATCACAACAAAATTAGGCATTATATTGTGCTAATTCCACGACTGTATATATCGGTATCGGTAATTAAGAGTTGGACAATATCGGAATATCGGATATCGGCAAAAAAGCCATTATCGGACACCTCTAAAAGACAGCCATCATCTTATCATACAGATAACCTATCCTAGGTGTAGTTCTGTTGGGTACCAATCGTATATATGGAAACACTGGTATGTGTGCCTTTTATAGAATGTGTAGACACATTTTTATATATATATATATATATATATATATATATATATATATATATATATATATATATATATATATATATATATATATATATATATATATATATATATATATGTTGTTGTTTTTTTCCATTTATTTAAAAAAATATCTATCAGATGCCTTTTACTGAATATGCACCGTTTTTAATATTATGTCATAATGCCTTTTATACTGTATTTTGTTTGTTTTATGTACTGTATGTGATTGTATGTCGACTTGGACGTTGGAGTCTGCAATAAAGCTTGATTGATTGGTTGATCGATTAAATCCAATAAAGGGTTGTGAAGTGAAGTGAATTATATTTATATAGCACTTTTCTCTAGTGACTCAAAGCACTTTACATAGTGAAACCCAATATCTAAGTTACATTTAAACTAGTGTGGGTGGCACTGGGAGCACGTGGGTAAAGTGTCTTGCCCAAAGACACAACGACAGTGACTAGGATGGCGGAAACGGGAATCGAACCTGGAACCCTCATATTGCACCCTACCAACCGATCTATGCCGTCCAGCGGGTTGTGCTTGATTCCATGACACAAGAACCCAATAATTCTCTGAAAGTGAACTAAAAGTCTCGTTTTGTTGTGTCCACCAGTTGTCCAGCACATCAAGAGACACAACATTGTGCTCAAGAGGGAGCTGGGAGAAGGTGCCTTTGGAAAAGTCTTCCTTGCCGAATGCTACAACCTGTCACCTGACCAGGAGAAGATACTAGTGGCCGTCAAGGTAACGGAGCTTACTTTTTTTTGATGGTAACATGCCACACGTCAACTGTGAAGGGTGGGTTTGCGTTGTCTTTTGTTTATCGTTCAGACCTGCCAGAACAGCCATTGTGTTGATTTATTGTGTGGAACTGGAAGAAATCTCCATCTCAAATTAATCTGTTTATTGAAAATGATGGCTGGCACACAAATAAAGCGTGTAATGTTGTTATCTAGGGGAGAGTTATTGCATGCGGAACTGGATCCTTGAAATATGCCTGAATATTAAATAACAAATCCACCACAAAATGTTAGGTGTTATCTGGACAATTGAATCTATGTAAGGACACTCAGTACCAGTGTTGGGACTTTGTTTTGTTTTTGCAAATAATAATTAACTTAGAATTTCATGGCTGCAACACGTGCCAAAGTATATGGGAAAGGGCATGTTCACCACTGTGTTACATCACCTTTTCTTTTAACAACACTCAATAAATGTTTGGGAACTGATGAAACTAATTGTTGAAGCTTTTGAAAGTGGAATTCTTTCCCATTCTTGTTTTATGTAGAGCTTCAGTCGTTCAATAGTGCGGGGTCTCCGCTGTCGTATTTTACGCTTCATAATGCGCCACACATTTTCGATTGGAGACAGGTCTGGACTGCAAGCGGGCCAGGAAAGTAACCACACTCTTTTTTTACGAAGCCACGCTGATGTGTGTGTATATATGAAATAAGCAGGGGCGTCCATGAAAAAGACGGCGCTTAGATGGCAGCATATGTTGTTCCAAAATCTGTATGTACCTTTCAGCATTAATGGTGCCTTCACAGATGTGTAAGTTACCCATGCCTTGGGCACTAATGCAGCCCCATACCATCACAGATGCTGGCTTTTGAACTTTGCGTTGATAACAGTCTGGATGACTGGCGGTGTTTCTGGATGTTGTTGATAAATGGCTTTCACTTTGCATAGTAGAGTTTTAACTTGCACTTACACAGACTGTATTTAGTGACAGTGGTTTTCTGAAGTGTTACTGAGCCCATGTAGTGATATCCTTTAGCGATTGATGTCGGTGCAGTACCACCTGAGGGATCGAAAGTCACGGAAATTACTTTCCTCCGCCGGGTGGCGAGGCTCTCCCTTAGAGATAGGGTGAGAAGCTCAGTCATCCGGGAGGAGCTCACAGTAAAACCGCTGCTCCTCCACATCGAGAGGAACCAGATGTGGTGGTTCTGGCATCTGGTCAGGATGCCACCCGAACGCCTCCCGTGGCCTCCTACCGACCGGTAAGAGGCCACGGGGAAGACCCAGGACACATTGGGAAGACTATGTCTCCCGGCTGCCCTGGGAACGCCTCGGGATCCCCCGGGAGGAGCTGGACGCAGTGGCTGGGGAGAGGGAAGTCTGGGCTTCCCTGCTTAGGCTGCTGCCCCCGCGACCTAACGTCGGATAAGCGGAAGGAGATGGATGGATGAACAAACTTTGATTAATCGCGATAGACATTGTAATACTTTGACATCCCTAGTTTTATTATATAAAAAACCTTTGGGCCCTAAGTGGTGTATTTGTTGGAAGAATAATAGCATAAGCACCACAATAGTGGGGGCATGTTGTGACACATTTTTACCCTTTCCGGGGTTGAAACGTTACGGTATCTTTCACCAACAAATGCAATTATTCCGCTTCGACTCTGTTCAGCGTCCACCTCACGTACAGTGTTTTATCGTTTGCAATTTTTTTCTGAAGCAATCCATCAAATTAGACCTGAACCACAGACTTCCGAGTCAAGTTGAACCTCCCTGGAAATCCTAATTATCCGTTCATCCGTCTCTCCATCAAGGATGCTTCGTGCGCGGGTCCGCGGTGAAACCCAATCTGATTGGGAAAAGTCTTCTCATTAACAATACATGACCTGTAAGAGACCCCCCCCCCCACCCCCACACACACACACAGATCCTCCACTTCCTTTGCTTCACCTGCACTACTCCACCCGTGTGGAAACTCTCATATTTACACAAATACACACTGCAAAAAGTTAGTGTTCAAAAACAAAAAAAATACAAAAATGAGGGTTCTTTTATTTAAACTTAGCAAAATTATCTGCCAATAGAACAAGGAAATTTGGCTTGTCAAGACTTTCCAAAACAATTCCAATGAACTAACCTCAATGAACCCCAAAATACCGTAAAATAAGTATATTCTCACAAATAACAAGTGCACTTTTCTTGTTAGAAAAAAAAGATACCGGTTTTTGCTCAATATGTTGTAATGTAATGCGCTCGGCATTACATTTCTTGAAACCAGCAAACTTGTACTAAAAACAAATGTATTGTTTTTAATGGAAATAGTCTATGGTTTATGGTCGAAAAATTCATTTTTCCATCGATAACATGACATCATCGCACCAAGTGCGTGCTCTTTCTGTCAATTAGTGCGGGAAGACTATATATATATATATATATATATATATATATATATATATATATATATATATATATATATATATATATATATATATATATATATATATATATATATATATATATGTATATATATATATTAAAAAATGTGTCTACACATTCAATAAAAGGCACACATACCAGTGTTTCCATATATACGATTGGTACCTAACAGAACTACACCTAGGATAGGTTATCTGTATGATAAGATGATGGCTGTCTTTTAGAGGTGTCCGATAATGGCTTTCTTGCCGATATTCGATATTCCGATATTGACCAACTCTTAATTACCGATACCGATGTATACAGTTGTGGAATTAGCACAATATTATGACTTATTTTGTTGTAATCCCCCCTCTGGATGCGTCAAACAATGTAACAAGGTTTTCCAAAATAAATCAACTCAAGTTATGGAAAAAAAGGGAATAGGCGGTAGAAAATGCATGATGGAAGTTATGGAAAAAAAATATAGCACTATCATTTTTTATTATTGAAGTCAGAGGCTTGTGTGGCATTGTGATGCCGGATTGGTTATTCCAAGGATGTGTCGAAGCAGAACACAGCAAAGGTATGATATACATGGATTTATTAAATAATAAAAGGCTAGGAACAAAAACACTGGTGTAAAGAGAAGGCAAACAAAAGACGCTAGCGTGAAAGCTAGGATAACACTAGGAAACTAAAACTTGGTTCGAGGGCACAAACGAGAAAACAAATCATCAGTGTGAAAACTGGAATAAATAAGTGGCATAGTGTGAGAGCTAGCGACAAAATACATACGATAGAAGGATGACAGTCGTCACTGTAGCACGTAGGCAAATTAGGGGCGAGTTTGAATAAGGGAGGTGATTAAAAGAAACAGGTGTGCGTAGATAAGGGGCAGGTGAACTAATGAGCTACCATGGTTACAGACTAAACAGGAAATAAAGACGTCAAACAGGGTTATACAAATATGGAACAATAAACCATAATATGGGAAGATCAGAGTACGGATTTTAACATATATATATATATATACATATATACATATATATATATATATATATATATATATATATATATATATATATATATATACATATATATATATATATATATATATATATATATATATATATATATATATATCAATCAATCAATCAATGTTTACTTATATAGCCCTAAATCACTAGTGTCTCAAAGGGCTGCACAAACCACCACGACATCCTCGGTAGGCCCACATAAGGGCAAGGAAAACTCACACCCAGTGGGACATCGGTGACAATGATGACTATGAGAACCTTAGAGAGGAGGAAAGCAATGGATGTCGAGCGGGTCTAACATGATACTGTGAAAGTTCAATCCACAATGGATCCAACACAGTCGCGAGAGTCCAGTCCAAAGCGGATCCAACACAGCAGCGAGAGTCCCGTTCACAGCGGACCCAGCAGGAAACCATCCCAAGCGGAGGCGGATCAGCAGCGCAGAGATGTCCCCAGCCGATACACAGGCAAGCAGTTCATGGCCACCGGATCGGACCGGACCCCCTCCACAAGGGAGAGTGGGACATAGAATAAAAAGAAAAGAAACAGCAGATCAACTGGTCTAAAAAGGGAGTCTATTTAAAGGCTAGAGTATACAAATGAGTTTTAAGGTGAGACTTAAATGCTTCTACTGAGGTGGCATCTCGAACTGTTACCGGGAGGGCATTCCAGATTACTGGAGCCCGAACGGAAAACGCTCTATAGCCCGCAGACTTTTTTTGGGCTTTGGGAATCACTAACAAGCCGGAGTCCTTTGAACGCAGATTTCTTGCCGTGACATATGGTACAATACAATCGGCAAGATAGGATGGAGCTAGACCGTGTAGTATTTTATACGTAAGTAGTAAAACCTTAAAGTCACATCTTAAGTGCACAGGAAGCCAGTGCAGGTGAGCCAGTACAGGCGTAATGTGATCAAACTTTCTTGTTCTTGTCAAAAGTCTAGCAGCCGCATTTTGTACCAACTGTAATCTTTTAATGCTAGACATGGGGAGACCCGAAAATAATACTTTACAGTAGTCGAGGCGAGACGTAACAAACGCATGGATAATGATCTCGGCGTCTTTAGTGGACAGAATGGAGCGAATTTTAGCGATATTACGGAGATGAAAGAAGGCCGTTTTAGTAACGCTTTTAATGTGTATATATATATATATATATATATATATATATATATATATATATATATATACACACATAAATACAGCCATGGTACCCGGCCAAAAAATGTTTAATTGTAATTTTGAAGAATTCATCTATATGTGCATGAACTATTTCTGTTCAAAATTGTTAGAAATGTCACATGTTAAATGTTCAAATTTTACTGTACTGTGCCAACTTTACTACTATATGAGTACGTATTTTTTATTGTTTCATTGAAAATAAAACAGCAAAGTCCATCCCTTTTCACTACGACACAGAATTGTGTCAAAGTCATGATTTTTTTTTTTTCATGTTTGAAATAAGAAATTATTACTTTAAAAAAGCAGTCGTATACTTGTGAGTGTTGATGACACAGCTTTGCAACAGTTGATATTCTAGTTTCAAGCATGTTTTACTCAATATAGGTCATCAAATCTCATCAACAAGCTGTAATATCTTACTAGGAAAATTTAGGACCAAAACACTTAAAACAAGTAAAACATTCTAACATAAAATCTCCTTAATGAGAATAATTATCTTATCAGACAAAAAATATGCAAATATCACCCTTATTTGAGATGTTTAATCTTACTTAGATTTCAGTTTGCAGTGCACATATTGTTGAATGTGTATATTTATTAAAGCATCTCATTTTTGATGGATGTTGGATATTGGATGTCATGCCATTGTGGCTGATCTTATTGTCAGGCGCCATCAATCTGTATTGAAAAATATATTTCTAAAACTGCTGGCTCACTAATGTGGATTAATCATTAAATAATTAGAGCCAGTCCATTGATTTGACTTTTTTTTCTTCAATTAGTTAATGTACCATGTATTATCCTTCCTACCTTCTATGCTGGAATGCCATGAGTCACCGTTTCTCTCGAGGGTTCTTCCTACTACTCCTCCACTTTTTTTTTTTTTTTGCTGCATCAACCCTCTGATTCCTGAACATTATGGGATGGCGGGAAGAAACTGACCAAAAACAATAAACAGAAAAAATTGTTAATCAAGAAAGCTTTTATTTTGTGAAAGACGTTTAACCATTGAGACGCCAAACATGTGCACTCAGCTACAATCGGGCGGAAGGTGGTGTGCACCCTGGACAAGTCGCCATCTCATCGTAGGGCGTTGTAAGACTAATTATATGAAATTTAAACAGGAATAACTGATTAATTATCTTAAATAATCCATGAGAGGCTGGACAGGACAAAAAAATCCATATTGCAAAGTGTATAAAATAGGACACTTGGCAATAATGCCTTAAGAACCTAATCCCAAATAAAAAATATGGACTTTTTTCCATCCATCCATTTTTTGCCGCTTATTCCCTTTGGGGTCGCGGGGTGCACTGGCGCCTATCTCAGCTACAATTGGGCGGAAGGCGGCGTACACCCTGGACAAGTCGCCAATGGACTATTTTGTGTTTTCCTATAGAAAATTATGACAAAAGGAGACAGAAAAATATACAAAATATAAAAAGTGTTATACTTAGGTAAAATAGTATAACAGTAGGGGGTAGCGGGGGGTGTATATTGTAGTATCCCGGAAGAGTTAGTGCTGCAAGGGTTTCTGGGTATTTGTTCTTTTGTGTTTATGTTGTGTTACGGTGCGGATGTTCTCCCGAAATGTGTTTGTCATTCTTGTTTGTTGTGGGTTCCCACTGTGGCGCATATTTGTAACAGTGTTAAAGTTGTTTATACGGCCACCCTCAGTGTGGCCTGTATGGCTGTTGACCAAGTATGCAGGACATTCACTTGTGTGTATGTGTGAAAAGCCGTAGAGTTTATGTAATTGGGCCGTAAAATGTATGACTTTTTAAAACGCTCTTGTATTGAGTGGTACACTGATGTAGGGACATGTACAGAGCGCCAAAAAACTTTAAAAGCACTGCCTTCGCGTGCCGGCCCAATCACGTAATATCCATGGCTTTTCACACACACAAGTGAATGCATGTCATAGTTGGTCAACAGCCATACAGGTCACACAGAGGGTTGCCGTATAAACAACTTTAACACTGTTTACAAATATGCGCCACACTGCGAACCCACACCAAACAAGAATGACAAACAGATTTCGGGAGAACATACGCATTGTAACACAACAGAACAAATCCCCAGAAGCCCTTGCAGTACTAACTCTTCCGGTATGCTACAATATACACCCCCCGCTGCCCTCTACCCCGCCCACCTCAACCTCCTCATGCTCTCTCAGGGAGAGCATGTCCCAAATCCCAAGCTGCTGTTTTGAGGCATGTTAAAAAAAATAATGCACTTTGTGACTTCAATAATAAATATGGCACTTTTTTCCATAACTTGAGTTGATTTATTTTGGGAAAACCTTGTTACATTGTTTAAAACCTTTTTGTAGCTGCGGACCGGTCAACGCTCGATAATTTGTCCCGATAATTTGTCATGAAAAAGGGAGGGTTTTTTGGGTTGGTGCACTAATTGTAAGTGTATCTTGTGTTTTTTATGTTGATTTAATAAAGAAAAAAAAAAGATACTTTTTTTTTAATAATAAAAAAAAATAATAATAACAAATTATTTTGCGGCCCGGTACCAATCGAGCCCGGTGGTTGGGTACCACTGGTATAATGCATCCAGCGTGGCATCACAACAAAAAATACGCATAATAATGTGTTAATTCCACGACTGTATATATCGGTATCGGTTGATATCGGAATCGGTAATTAAGAGTTGGACAATATCGGAATATCAGTGAAAAAGCCATTTTGGGACATCTTTACTTCACACCAACCAGTCGCCACATGGGAAGTGACCAGACTGGTCCACAAAATGATACATTGCTTAAAAAGCTGAGCTGAGGTTTCCATGGTAACAGCAGAGAATCACTTGTTCAACATCAATGGGAATTTGAAGTTGGCAGTTTAGGGCACTATAACTACACATGGTGACTTTAAAATCCAGACAATAAGAATGTATATAATACAATTAGCATTTCTGCCTTACCAAAAGTCTATACGTTTCTTATTTGTGATGCATTTCCCTTCATAATCCTCACACATGCACATCTGCCGCTGCTAATGAATTCGCCATAATTACCTCATGCTGCACTCTGTCATGTGTGCTACAATTACAGAAGCATGTTCATGCCATTACAATAACACGCCTGGCACAACAGAGTGGAATAAGGGTCCGCTATCAATCAGCCGCTGGCCCGTAACACCGGGGCGAGTTTGACTGGTACTGTATTATTACACCTAGGTGCCATTGATCACAGGCGCACTTGTAACACACAAATATGCATGTGCTTCCCCTGTTGTTGCCCATCAATCACCAACACTTTCAATAATGCTTCCTTTCAACACGCAGAAATGCGAGTCACTCGTTCCCCCGCAGCCTCAGGATGTTGATTGCTTTGTACGCGTTCTGGGACTTTGAACGCAGCGCGAGCGGATGACTTGCCGTATACAGCACCAAGCGGCCGGGCGACGATGCGTTCAGGGACACAGTCACACTCTGCCGCGCTGTTTACAAACCCCGTTTCCATATGAGTTGGGAAATTGTGTTAGATGTAAATATAAGCGGAATACAATGATTTGCAAATCCTTTTCAACCCATATTCAGTTGAATATGCTACAAAAACAACATATTTCATGTTCAAATTGATAAACATGTTTTTTTGCAAATAATCATTAACTTTAGAATTTGATACCATCAACACATGACAAAGAAGTTGAGAAAGGTGGCAATAAAAACTGATACAGTTGAGGAATGCACATCAAACACTTATTTGGAACATCCCACAATAGTGCAGGCTAATTGGGAACAGGTGGGTGCCATGATTGGGTATAAAAACAGCTTCCCAAAAAATGCTCAGTCTTTCACAAGAAAGGATGGGGCGAGGTACACCCCTTTGTCCACAACTGCTAAATCATTAAAGGCTCCTAATTTTGAATCCATCCACAGGTAAGGAGAGCTTTGATATTACGGACTTTTGATCCCTCTGGCGGTACTGCATCAAAAACCGACATCAGTGTGTAAAGGATATCACCACATGGGCTCAGGAAAACTTCATAAAACCACTGTCAGTAACTACAGTTGGTCGCTACATCTGTAAGTGCAAGTTAAAACTCTACTACGTGGCGCAGTGGAAGAGTGGCCGTGCGCAACACAAGGGTCCCTGGTTCACACCTTGTACTAACCTCGTCACGTCCATTGTGTCCTGAGCAAGACACTTCAACCTTTCTCCTGATGGGTGCTGGTTAGCGCCTTGCCTGGCAGCTCCCTCCCTCAGTGTGTGAATGTGTGTATGAATGGGTAAATGTTGAAGTAGTGTCAAAGCGCTTTGAGTACCTTGAAGGTAGAAAAGCGCTATACAAGTACAACCCATTTATTTATAATTTAACTGCGTGAGCAAAGAGTCAAACAGTTTAAGAACAATGTTTCTCAAAGTGCAATTGAGTGTTGTTAAAAGAAAAGGTGATGTAACACAGTGGTGAACATGCCCTTTCCCAACTACTTTGGCACGTGTTGCAGCCTTGAAATTCTAAGTTAATTATTATTTGCAAAAAAAAAATAAAGTTTATGAGTTTGAAAATCAAATATCTTGTTTTTGTAGTGTATTCAATAGAATATGGGTTGAAAAGGATTTGCAAGTCTTTGTATTCCGTTTATATTTACATCTAACACAATTTACCTGCTCATATGGAAACAGGGTTTGTACTTCTATACCTTTGTACACATCGTTGTCTGCTCTTTTTTCACATCAGTGGCTGCGAATGCTTACTCGAATGGAATTATGCGTTTCATAAAATCTCCCATTGTGGTCCTGGCGTTTTCCCTTTAACGGCCTCGTGGCTCCGGCCTCAGAGGACAAACGCGCCGTAGAAATAAACAAACACATGGCAAGCACGGTTTCCCCCGCTATTTAATAAATCATGTTTTACACGTTCATGAATGTTTTATGCGCTAAACACAAACACATTAGTGGGCTCCGAGTTGTTGTGGTGAAGGTTTCTCACTTCCTCCATCATGAAACTTAATCTCTGTTTTGTTATTAATTAAGAATCCAGTGTGGACCTTCTGGGACGGCGGTCAACCTCATAGTTGCGGATTTCAAAACAATTTCCCCCGTAGGAAATAACCAAAACAGGTATAACAACAACAACAACAAAAACAGTGGCCATCATAATATCCTTATTAACTGAACGGGCAATTGTTTAAAAGTAACATTTTGTAGGATTTTTTTTTTCTTTTTTTTTTTACAATTTTAAGAGGTCTCAGAGGCACCACAACAGCAGATTGAAAGCATGCTGGCTTTGGTGCTGAGTTTATAAGGGCTTTTGGAAAACTCTACTGGGAACAATTCATGTTGTGTGTCTGTAGCTTTAATGCTAATGAGCTGTGTAGAGTGTGTGCACTATTGCAGGGTTTCCCAACGTGCAAAATAAAAGCCACCACACTTTAAAAATTAGTGTTTTTTTTTGTTTTTTTTACAGGAAAGCCGATTTAAATAATGTATTGTATGAATGGATATACTCTATATTAGGGGTGCACGAAAAAATCGATTCACATCCAAATTGCCATTCTCCTTCATCCTGGTTCTGAATTGATTAATAAGTTTCCAAAATTGATTTTGGAAAATACCATTTTTTTATTCTTTTTTATTTACAAGAATCTGTTTAAAAAATATGTTTTCAGGCAATCTCCATGCAACCAGAGGGAGCTTTTCTAACCTTTAACCAGGTAAAAAAAACAAAACAACTTCATCATAATTATTTTACAAAATAATACATTGCGAAATTCGGTTATGATTTGAGAATTGTGTTGAATCGTGAATCGATTTTGAATCTAATCGTCACCCGCAGGAATCCGAATCTGATTGCCGAAGAATTTACACCCCTACTATATATCGTCTGTTATTTAAGCGCTATTGGCTATAATCAAAGTTAGAGTTAAAGTTAAAGTACCACTGACTAGGTGTGGTGAAATTAGTCCTCTGCATTTGACCCATCCCCTTGTTCCACCCCCTGGGAGGTGAGGGGAGCAGTGAGCAGCAGCTGTGGTCGCACTTAGGAATAATTTTGGGTGATTAAACCCCCGATTCCAACCCTTGATGCCGAGTGCCAAGCAGAACCATTTTTATAGTCTTTGGTATGACTCTTTTGTTTGAACTCAACCTACCGATCTCAGATATCATTAAAATGTCCCTCTATGCCAGTGGTTTGCAAACTTTTTTCATAAAGTACCAGAAAATAAGCCTAAGTATTCATTAAAAAACAAACCAGAGGTTTCATTTGGCATACCGTATTTCCTTGAATTGCCGCAGGGTATATAGTATGCACCTGCCTTGAATTACTGCCGGGTCGAACTTTCTTCACAAAATAATTAGCGCATGCTTAGTAATACCGCCTGGTCAAACTCGTGACGTCACGAGTGACACTTCCCCTGTCATTTTCAAAATGGAGGAGGCTGATTTCAATACCGGTAATTTGAAATCGCATAAAGGGAAGAAGATTAAGAGCTATTCAGTAGGATTTAAGGTCCAAGCTTACATCACACTAACATTTTTACTGCATACCTCTGGTAAGTGCCGGAGTGAGAAGAGGTTTTAAAATAATTAGCGCATGCTTACTTTTACCGCATGCCTTTGGTAAGCGCAGGAGTGAGGAGAGGTTTTAAATTAATTTGCGCCCCGGCGGCAATTCAAGGAAATACGTTATATATTTAATATTTTGGCCATTGTAACATTACTCACCATTTGAACAGTAAGACTGTGTTTGAATATTGAAAAATAAAACACTCTACTTAAAAAAATGTGTAAAATCTTTGGCGTACCACTACATGGAGTCATGATCCGTGGCATGATCCGGATCATGTTTTGTTTAGTTATGTTCTGTTAGTTTTGGACTCCTTTAGTTCCTGTTTTGTGCACTTCTGGGTTTGTTTTAGTTTCAATGGGGATTAATTGGGTTCACCTGCCTCTGGTTAGTGGTCGGCACGCTCACCTGCTGTCGAACACTAATCAGAGAGCTATTTATTATATATGATTCAACGTAACTCGGTCGAAGCAACAAAATGACCTGAACGAGTCAAGTTGAGTCAACAAATGTATTTTACGGTGTAGTTTTCTGTGTATTTTTGTTTCCTGTCCAGCGCTCTTATTCTTGTTTCCATTTCCTGTTTGCCTCCATTTGCCACCACTTCTCCTCTGGTCTGAAGGCTTGCTCCCTAACCTGTCCCTGGTTGCCAATCAGGAAGCCTTTTAAGCCAGCCTCGTCAGTAGGACAAGGATGGATTATTGTTTTGCATTGAACTTTAACACACTGCATAGACTTTTCTAGACATTCTGTTCCAGGTTGCTTTTTTTTCGTACACTTTCCTTATACCAGGGGTCGGCAACCCAAAACGTTGAAAGAGCCATATTGGAACAAAAATACAAAAAACAAATCTGTCTGGAGCCGCAAAAAATAAAAAAATGCATATAAGTCTTATAATGAAGGCAACACATGATATAAGTGTCTTTATTAGCTATAGTAGCCTACTATCAAAATGACTATGTGTCGCAGGCTGAAGCAAATCTTTGTTGACAGAAATGTTGAAATTTAACATTTACTCTACACATTTTCACAACATTAGAAACCATTTGAAAATCAGAGGCTACTCAGAGGGTGAGATAACTCCTGGAAATGACTGGCATTTAATGACTCCAGGTATAGATGTGTGTGTCCAAGTTAAGGCTGTCTTCTTTTAATATATTTATTATAATCTTTGGAAGGCTTGGTCATGTTTGCTGTAGTCTGGAACAACATGGCACACAAACAACTATCAGAAATGCAGCCAATATACCATACAGATAATGACATGCAAAACTAAATTATATACAAAGACGATAAAAGTGAAGGATATTAAATGAGCTCAAATATACCTACAAATGAGGCAAAATAATGCAATATGTACATACAGCGAGCATAAATAGCATGTTAGCATGTATTAGCTCGCAGTCATGCACTGACCAAATAGGCCTGATTAGCACTCCAACAAGTCAATGACATCAACAAAGGTCACCTTTGTGCATTCACGCACAGCATAAAACTTGTGGTGAACAAAATGATTTTACATGTAAACAAACTGTTGCGTCAGAGTCCACACTACGATGAGTTCAAGAACCGCCGAAATTAGTAGGAAACAACGATGTTTACAAAATACTCTCATCAGTGAAGCATACACACAAACGTATTAAACAGTGGGCTTTCTAACAATTGGTAAGATTTGTGTCATGTTTGTCCTCAAACAAAAACATAATAAAACAAAAACAATTTCCCCCCCCCATCTTTTTCCATTTTTTTTAATCCTTTTTTAAAAATGCTCCAGGGAGCCACTAGGGCGGCACTGAAGAGGCACGAGTTGCTGACTGCACTTCGCCTGCTGTCTCTGCATCCTGGCTTCCAGACCAACAACGCCAACACTGGCCTGACACACTGACTACTACCCTTTTAAGAAACATTTAACATTCTTGACTGCTGCCAGTAGTAAAATGTAAAAATAACAAAAGACATCATAACACACTACTACTTTACACTACAAAAGTTTACATACACTTGTGAAAAACAAAATGTTATGGCTGTCTTGAGTTTCTAATAATTTATATTCTTATTGTTTTGTGATAGAGTGATTGGAGCACATACTTGTTGGTCACAAAAAAACATTCATGAAGTTTGCTTCTTTTCTGAATTTATTATGGGTCTACAGAAAATGTGACCAAATCTGCTGGGTCAAAAGTATACATACAGCAATGTTTATATTTGTTTACATGTCCCTTGGCAAGTTTCACTGAAATACGCGGCCTTTGGTAGCCAACTACAAGCTTCTGGTTGAATTTTCGACCACTCCTCTAGACAAAATTGGTGCATGTTCAGCTAAATTTGTTGGTTTTCTGACAAGGACTTGTTTCTTCAGCATTGTCCACACATTTAGGTCAGGACTTTGAGAAGGCCATTCTAAAACCTTAATTCTTGCCTGATTTAGCCATTCCTTTACCACTTTTGTCATGTGTTTGGTGTCATTGTCCTGTTGGAACACCCAACTGTGCCCAAAACCCAAGCTCCGGGCTGATGATTTTAGGTTGTCCTGAAGAATTTGGAGGTAATCCTCCTTTTTCATTGTCCCATTCATTATCTGTAAAGCACCAGTTCCATTGGCAGTAAAACAGGCCCAGAGCATACTTCTACCACCACCATGCTTGACAGTAGGTGTGGTGTTCCTGGGATTAGAGGCCTCGCCTTTTCTCCTCCAAACATATTGCTGGGTATTGTGGCCAAACAGTTCAATTTTTGTCTCATCTGACCACAGAACTTTCCGCCAGAAGGTCTTATCTTTGTCCATGTGATGTCAGGTGAAACAACACGACTATACATTAAAGGAGCACAGAGCTGATGCAACCAGTTGCCACTTCAGAGTTGCTATGTCTACATATAGCTACAAAAGTAGAAAACATCCATACATCTATTTTCTACCGCTTATTCCCTTTGGGGTCGCGGTGGGCGCTGGTGCCTATCTCAGCTACAATTGGGCGGAAGGCGGGCTACACCAACGAAAAACAAAAAAAAGCAATTATAATAGTTTATTCCATCTTAATAGGACAAAAAGCAGTCCCCCAACGTTAAAGCAACTCCCATATTTCCCATACATGCTCAATATTACATTTCCAATTGTGCACTGTAACACTACTGTAAAAATCGCCATTGTCACAATGGATTACGTTACAGCCCATAATGTTAATGACTCATGATACGCGATTGGCTGAAAAACAGGGGGTGCGGAGTTTTGGTCCTTCTCATTTTCTGGCAAGTCAGCGTTGTGGCTGCTGGGAGGTCATCGGGTCATTTCCTTCCTCTCTCCCCACAAGCTTTTTTAGCAACGTGTCCTTGCGCTTTCAACCTATATTTGTAATTGGAACCTCGGTTCGCTTCCGCGCAAGGTGGAACGCATATCTATGGCATTTACAGTAGGAAGAACATCTATTATTCATGTAGGACAAAAGCAGTTGCATATATTTTGTACTGTTCAGATGTATACATAGATAGATCCGTATCAATTTCTTTCATTTCCCATCGTCCACTTGCAGTCTTTAGCGTATTGTTGATCTGTCACTTACATTGTATGACTACCATGACGGATTTCCTCCTTGATGGATGGGAGACAGATGAGAGTCGAAAGGAAGCTGGGAATGTAATCAACATAAACACTGATGTGTGCGTGGAAGTGGCTATCATTAATATGAAACGATTTTTCCCCCCCGTTCTTGTGATCCATCATCGCTGGTTCTAATTTACTGTAAGTCATATTTACAAGGCAAGACATTTTTTTCCCATCAGCCAAATAAAACATGACTAATTGATCCCGGAATTGCATGTGTAATGTTTTTTTTTTTCCATTTGTCAGTTTAATAAAATGTTAGTGTGTGTGTTTGTGTGTCAGACGCTGAAAGAGGCCAGCGAAAACGCCCGGAAGGACTTCCACCGCGAGGCCGAGCTGCTGACCAACCTTCAGCATGAGCACATCGTCACCTTCTACGGCGTTTGTGTGGAGAGCGACCCGCTCATAATGGTGTTTGAGTACATGAAACACGGAGACCTCAACAAGTTCCTCAGGCATGCCTTTTACTGCTTTTCATTGTATCACTGCAAAGATACGTTTTCAGAAACAGAATTGTAGGGAAAAGGAAAGGCAAAGCAAATCCTCCCATAAAAAAAAAAAAATTACATTTTATTCACACTTTTATATGCAGAAAACTATGTCAAATAGTTATGAATTATGATGAAAATTTTACATAACTTTCACCTTTTATTTAAAACTCCAAGAAGTAAGATGCGATCCAAACTATGGCCCATGGGCCGGATCTAGCCTGCCAGTGTTCTAAAATCCGGCCAGCGGGAAGTCCCAAGTTAAAAATAAAAAAAAATACTAATAATAATAGTTATAATATTTATTTATTTTGTTGTAAAAAAATGTTTATATATATATATATATATATATATATATATATATATATATATATATATATATATATATATATATATATATACATATATATATATACATATATATGTATATATATATATATGTATATATATATATATATATATATATATATATATCTGATGTCCATGTTTCACCTGACATCACATGGACAAAGATATATATATATATATATATACATAAAAAATACAAATATATATATATAAAAATATATATGTAAAAAAAAATATATATATATATATGTATATACATAGATATGTATGTATATAGGTATATATAAGTATATATATATATATGTATATATATATATATATATATATATATATATATATGTATATATATATATATATATATAAATATAATAAAAAATACAAATATATATATATAAAATATATATGTAAAAAAAAATATATATATATGTATATACATAGATATGTATGTATATAGGTATATATAAGTATATATATATATATATATATATATATATATATATATATATCTTTGTCCATGTGATGTCAGGTGAAACATGGACATCACATATATATATATATATATATATATATATATATATATATATATATATATATATATATATATATATATATATATATATATATATATATATATACATATATATATATACATATATATATATATATATATATATATATATATATATATATATATATATATATATATATACATATATATATATACATATATATATATGTATATATATTAGGGCTGGGCAACGATTAAAAATTTTAATTGAAGTTAATCGCACTATTTCTCTGATTAATCGCGATTAACTGCATTGTATATGCAAAGCCCAATAATGAATTCAAAAGTAGTGTGTAGTGCACCTTTATTGGAATATTCCCCCACATGAACAAAAGCGCCAAAACATTTGTTGTGCAAACACAATTTAAATCAGTCCTTGTTAAACAGTAGCAGTTAAATAGCATATTTTATGAAAATCAACTCAAAAATGTAAATACAAACATTTAAGCTTAGTACTACCACTGCCAGGGTATTTAAGTTATCCTGTTTGTTATGGAAAATAAATATCATCTACATAATAATCTGAGCCACAATCATAACATCTGAACAGGCAATTTCTGAGGTAACAGCAGAAACATTTTTTTTATCAGGGATCTTATGTTTAAAAAACCTATATTATAGGTAGTGGGCTGTTTTAGGGAATTTTTGATCAAATTATCCGTAGTAGCAATATTAATCATGTTGTGTTTATTCTGCGTAGTGCACTTAAAATAATTATGACCATATCTAGGAATTGATATGATGGGAATTTTCCGATTGTTTGCTTGGTGCTTTGATAAACTGAACGCATCATATACATGGTACTATATTGTGATGTTATGAGTCAAAGGAAAAAAGAACTACACTACCCAGCATGCAACAGGAGTGACGAGCATGCGCGGTAACCCGGTAAAGGTTGTGTGTCGCCATGACGGCATCTTGTATGTTGTGATATGCACGCTCTGAAAGTAAACGTTAAGAACTCAGCCAACACTCCTCGTCTGCATTATTCATAAATAGACGGACAACACATATACTCTGCTGCGTCACAGGCCGCTGGATGTAGCCGGCAAAGTATTCCCATGCTAGCTAGCCGGTCTAGCAAGCACGCGTCATTCAGTCCAAAACGGCCCGATCTATCAACATTCAGAATTGTCTGGCGGTCGTAAGTGATCCTGGAGTGTCCACGCTTTAAGCCAGCCATGAAATTTGCAGAATTGTCCGGTAATTTTGCCAAATGTTCCATCTTTACCAAGAGCCCCTCGACGCCGGGCGACGCCATCTTGTTAAGAAAAGGCGTTAACAAAATAAAAGCATGTAAACAACATACGCAAATGTGCGATAAAATAATTGTCGGCGTTAATATATTGATGAGTTAACTCATAATTAACGCATTAATTTGCCCACCCCTAATATATATATATATATATATATATATATATATATATATATATATATATATATATATATATATATATTTATATATATATATACATGTTGCGGTGAGATGGCGACTTGTCCAGGATACCCCACCTTCCGCCCGATTGTAGCTGAGATAGGCACCAGCGCCCCCCGTGACCCCAAAGGGAATAAGCGGTAGAAATGGATGGATGGATATATATATATATATATATATATATATATATATATATATATATATACATATATATATATATATATATATATATACATATATATATATATATATATATATAATTTGTATCTATTTTTTTTTTTATTATTTATTCATTTTTTTAATTACAATTTTTTTTTTCATCCGTCTTTTCTAATCCAATTTATACCACTTGATACTGTCGGTGTTTCCTAGCCACTCAGGCATTTTTTTGTATAAAAAAAAAAATATATATATATATATATATATATATATATATGTGTATGTATGTATATATATACACATATATACATTGTTACGTCGGGGGGGGTCGCAGTTTGCTGCAAGGTTCGTTGCCCTGGGATGCAGATGGACCACCCCGTACAGGACGTGCAGGTAGGAACATGAAATCAAACAAGCACCAAAAACAGAAAACAAGCCAGAGGAAAAACAGGCGGATCGCACTGGTCGCTAGGGCTACCGCTTAGCATAGGTTAGAAGACAAAGAATACTCACGTAACTGCAGCATGAAGCAAACAAAGAAGCCAGGCCGACTGACAGGCAAAGGCAAGCTTAAATAATGGCCTCTGATTAGTGCTCGGGAAACAGGTGAGCGTCCCGAACACCAATCAGAGACAGGTGGAAATAATAAGTAACCATGGTAACTAAAAACAAACTCAAAGGTGCACAAAAACAGGAACTAAGGGAGTTATCTCACCTTCTGAGTAGCCCCTCATTGAGCGCTTAATCTACCTATACAGTATAGCTCTCTCTGTAGGTTCCCTCATTGAGCGTTCGACATACCTAACACGCTGTCTCCACTTGCTCCCTCATTTAGGGCTCACGGTCCAGATGCAGTTCTCATGTCGGATGGCCAGACCACCAGACCTGTGGAGCTGACTCAGTCGCAGATGCTGCACATCGCTCAGCAGATCGCATCCGGAATGGTCTACTTGGCATCACAGCACTTTGTGCACCGCGACCTGGCCACCAGGTTCATGACCCTATCCTTAATAATAGGCACTTGGTCTATGTTGTAAAACTCGGACTATGCTGTGTTATACATAAACTCAATAGTAGTAAATGTGTTACAAATGATCTGAATTCAGTTCTATCCCATCCACCTCTCATGCTGCTTCTTTGCTTCCAACAGAAACTGCTTGGTGGGTGAGAACCTGCTGGTGAAGATTGGAGACTTTGGCATGTCCAGGGACGTCTACAGCACTGACTACTACAGGGTAGGTGTACGTGTCCAACTCTTTCTTTTTTGAGGCTTCTTCTTGTCCACTTCCAACATCCCTTCCTGTTGCATGAATCCCATACCTTCATTGATGTCCCTCTAGAGCAGACCTGGGCTAGCCGTACGTCCCCAAATATTTTTTTTTAGATCTTTAAGATCGAAACTGTAGCTGCCATTATAATGTGCAGTGATGTTTTCAAATTACTGGAACTCTTGAACTATACAAAGTGTTTCATTCGTCTACTTAGAGTCTCACAGATTCACGCTGGAAGGCAGTTGCGCAGTTGACAGGGTTTTTAATGTGTTTTCAGAGCTCTCCAATAGATACTTTTGTGTTGACTTTTCAGTCGCTCCAATCCTCCTTCTCCTCCTACACCCGGCCGCTCGCTGTTTAAGGCAACAGATGATTAGATTAACATGTACCGCCTGTGCAATCTAATCATCTGCCAGCTGTGTCTCGCCGTCAGCAACATGCCTCGCCCCCGTCTGATGCCTCTCTTTTTTCAGCACCATGGACAGAGTCGGTGACCTTTACTCCTGCAAGCGCGCTGATCAACCTCCCTTTGGAATCTGCACTTTTGCATTATATGCTAGTTACTATGGTAATCTAAGTCACCGCAGCTAAGAAGAACCAAGCAGTGTGGTTGGGGGGCGTTTCCACAGAGTGTTTCGGCAGCGGCCAGCCTTAAATGCGGGTGTCAGGGACAGACGCGGAAGGAGATTTTTACAACAAAGTTCCAAAGCTTAGTGATGTATCAGATATATCTGATTTTAGGTGGGTTTTTTTTTTTTACTCTTTGCGTCCATATTTGGCTGTTTGTTTCTTTTTCCTTGCGTTCCGCTGGATTCAATCAATCAATCAATGTAGCCCTAAATCACAAGTCTCTAAAAAGGGCTGCACAAGCTACAACGACATCCGAGGTTCAGCGCTCACATAAGGGCAAGGAAAAGCACACCCCAGTGGGACGTCGATGTGAATGACTGAGAAACCTTGGAGAGGACCGCATTTGTGGGCAACCCCTACCCCTCTAGGGGAGACCGAAAGCAATGGACGTCGAGTGTCTCTAAAATGATATTGTGAAAGTCCAATCCATAGTGGATCCAACATAATAGTGAGAGTCCAGACCATAGTGGATCTAACATAATAGTGAGAGTCCAGTCTATAGTGGGACCAGCAGGAGACGGATCAGCAGCCGATGTCCCCAACGATGCACAGGCAAGCGGTCCACCCCGGGTCCTGACTCTGGACAGCCAGCACCTCATCCATGGCCACCAGACCTGTGTTCCCCCGAAACCCCCTTCCACAAGGGAGAGGGGGGCAGAGAAGAAAGGAAAAGAAACGGCAGATCAACTGGTCTAAAAAGGGGGTCTATTTAAAGCTAGAGTATACAAATGAGTTTTAAGATGGGACTTAAAGGCTTCTACTGAGGTAGCATCTCTAACTGTTACTGGGAGGGTATTCCAGAGTACTGGAAATTGTGAAATATGTCAGGATTGTGAAATATGTCGATCGAGAGGGAGTGTGACGTTCATGCGTTGTCAATATTCAGTGTTTTATCGTTCTTAGTTAATATTGTAAATCCCACATTCAGTATTTTCATGTAAAATCTAATTTAGTAAAAAAAAAAAATGTCATTCTGTTTTTAAGGCGGTGTCATAACATTTTTAGCATTCAATCAGACATTATTGTGATGTTTTGTGTTAGTTAGTGTTCCTAAAAATCCGATATACCGGCCCCCAGACACATTCTTTTATCAAAATTTGGCGCCCCAGGCCTGCTCTAGAGATACGGTATATTAAAAACCTTCTTTGAATGCTGTTAAGGGTGATACTCTGCATATTCATAAAACCATATTTACTGTTTTTACCTATTACAATTGTGTTCAGCACTGTTGCATCATACTTAGAACAGTTTCTATTGGCTCAGGTTCCGCTCTAATAAATAAATTGTGATTGGATTTACAGACTCCACCATGCAGAATAATAACTACACTCTGTTTTCTTTCTATTATTTAACTATAAGGCTGTTGCGCCCTGTGATTGACTGCCGACCAATTCAGGGTGGACCTGCTTTTCCCCCCAAATCAGATGGGAAAATAAAACAAAGAGACGAAAGAAAAAAAAAAAGTATACCCAATATGTTGTCTTAAAGGCCTACTGAAACCCACTACTACCGACCATGCAGTCTGATAGTTTATATATCAATGATGAAATATTAACATTGCAACACATGCCAATACGGCCTGTTTAGTTTACTAAATTGCAATTTTAAATTGCCCGCAAAATATCCTGTTGAAAACGTTGCGGAATGTTGACGCGTGCGCATCACGTCACCGGTGGTAGCGGACATGTTCTTCCAGCACCGCTCACGGCTAAAAGTCGTCTTTTTTTCATCGCATAATTACACAGTATTCTGGACATCTGTGTTGCTGAATATTTTGCAATGTGTTCAATTAATAATGGAGAAGTCAAAGTAGAAAGATGGAGGTGGGAAGCAGTGTATTGCAGCTGCCTTTAGCCACACAAACACAGCCGGTGTTTCCTTATTTACATTCCCGAAGTGAAGCTTTTGTATGGAACAGAGCGGTCAAGCGAACATGGTTCCCGACCACATGTCAACCGGCAGGTTTCGGTGAGAAAATTGTGCTAATAAGTCGGCTCTTACCGTAGACATGAGTGGAGCTTGCATCCTCCTGAAGCTGTGGACTCTCTTACCTTCTCCCACCGGAGACACTGGCGGTTACTACACTCGTGGCCACAGCCCTCCGACTTTCACGTACCATATAATCTCACTAAAACACTAGTAACACAATAAGCAGATAAGGGATTTTCCAGAATTATCCCAGTAAATGTGTCTAATAACATCCCACTGCCCTCGCCTTTCTTTTAAAAATGATTTCCTTTATTTTTTTTTTCTAGTCCTTCACTCTCACTATCCTCATCCACGGATCTTTCATCCTCGCTCAAATTAATGGGGAAATCGTCGCTTTCTCGGTCCGAATCGCTCTCACTGCTGGTGGCAATGATTGTGAACAATGTGAGGATGTGAGGAGCTCTACAACCAGGCAAAGCTTTTTTATTAGCGACCAAAAGTTGCGAACTTTATCGTGGATGTTCTCTACTAAATCCTTTCAGCAAAACTATGGCAATATCGCGAAATGATCAAGTATGACACATAGAATGGACCTGCTATCCCCGTTTAAATAAGAAAATCTCACTTCAGTAGGCCTTTAATTTGACATAAATGACACCATGACACACTGCGATGAGGTGGCGACTTGTCCAGGGTGTACCTCACCTTCCGTCCGATTGTAGCTGAGATAGGCGCCAGCGCCCCCCGCGATCCCAAAAGGGAATAAGCGGTAGAAAATGGATGGATGGATGGACATCGTGACACACTCTGTAGAATACATGTAATACAGATATCCTCAATGTTCTAAAGTTATTAAACAAAACAATAGGGACCATTAGTTAAGTCCAGCCCATACCCCTGCAAAGTTGTGCACTGCAAAAAGTCAGTGTTCAAAAACAAGAAGAAAAAAAAAAAAAAAAAAGGGGTATTTTATTTGAACTAAGCAAAATTATCTGCCAATAGAACAAGAACATTTGGCTTGTCAAGACTTTCAAAAACAAGTAAAATTAGCTAACCTCAATGAAACCAAAAATACCTTAAAATAAGTATATTGTCACTAATAACAAGTGTACTACTATACGAATACATATTTTCTATTGTCCATCCATCCATTTATTTTATACAGCTTGTCCCTTTCGGGGTCGCAGGGGGTCGCTGGAGGCTATCTCAGCTGCATTCGGGCGGAAGGTGAATGAGACACAATTGTGTCAAAGTCATGATTTTTATTTTTCCATAAACAACCAATGAAGTTCTCATGTCATGATTCACGTAACAAGATGAATTAAATTATGATTATTTTTGCCATGGTTCATGATGTCCATCAGGACTCTTCTTCCTTGTACTGGAAAAAAAATATATATTGATATAATTACAGAAAATATTCTTAACAAATGTGGTAATGCAGCAAAGTTATAAAACACAAATTATAAGGCTTTTTGGGGCGAATACTATACAGTATATTATGGTAGATGTTGGAATTAAATACAATTTAAGATCAATTTAATAAATGTATCCCTACTGCGCCCTAGGTGGCGACTTGTCTAGGGTGTACCCCGCCTTCCGCCCGAATGCAGTTGAGATAGGCTCCAGCTACCCCCCGCCACCCCAAAAGGGACAAGCGGTAGAAAATGGATGGATGGATGCTTGAAATAATAAACGATTACTTTAAAAAAGTAGTTTTATACTTGTGAGTGTTGATGACACAATTTTGCAAAAGTTTATTTTATAGTTTCAAGCATGTTTTACTCAATATATGACATCTAATCTCAGCAACAAGCTGTAATATCTTACTGAGATCATTTAGGACCAAAGCCCTTAAAAGAAGTAAAACACTCTAACATAAAATCTGCTTAGTGAGAACAATTATCTTATCAGACAGAAAATAAGCAAATATCACCCTTATTTGAGATATTTAATCTTACGTAGATTTCAGTTTTTGCAGTGTGTTGCTTGATGACGGCCATGTTTTTCAACCAATCTTGCTGAGGCCATGTCTATATTAAGCCGGATAACTCCTTGAACGAATAACTATTTAGCCTAAACCTCTTGTCAGCCACACTAACCCATCGTTTGAGGTTCCCCTCCTCTGGAATTTTGTTACACGGGTAAGTGCGCCGTCTATTTCTTGAATCTCCGGCTCTTAGCTCTGTATGGACTCATTCCTCGTTTATAACAGGGGTCGGGAACCTTTTTGGCTCAGAGAGCCATGAAAGCCAAATATTTAAAAATGTAATTCCGTAAGAGCCATATGATATTTTTTACACTGAATACAACTAAATGCGTTAATTTTTAAGTAAGACCAACATTTTTAGTAGGGATGACCGATAATACCAGACTACCGATATTATCGGCCGATAAATGCTTTAAAATGTAATCTCGGAAATTATCGGTATCGGTTTCAAAATTATTGGTATGGGTCTCAAAAAGTAAAATGTATAACTTTTTAAAACGCCGCTCTGTACACGGATGTAGGGAGAAGTACAGAGCGCCAATAAACCTTGAAGACACTGCCTTTGCGTGCCGGCCCAGTCACATAATACCTACGGTTTTTCGCGCACACAAGTGAATGCAATGCATACTTGGTCAACAGCCATACAGGTCACACTGAGGGTGGCCGTATAAACACCTTGAACACTGTTACAAATACACACCACACTGTGAACCCACACCAAACAAGAATGACAAACATATTTCGGGAGAACATCCGCACCGTAACACAACATAAACACAACAGAACAAATAACCAGAACCCCTTGCAGCACTAACTCTTCCGGGATGCTACAATATACACCCCTGCTAGCCCTCCCTCCCCCCCAACCCCGCCGACCTCAACCACCTCATGCTCTCTCAGGGAGAGCATGTCCCAAATTCCAAGCTGCTGTTTTGAGGCATGTTAAAAAAAAAAATAATGCACTTTGTGACTTCAATAATAAATATGGCAGTGCCCTGTTGGCATTTCTTTCTATAACTTGAGTTAAAATTATTTTGGAAATCCTGGTTACATTGTTTAATGCATCCAGCAGGGCATCACAACAGAATTAGGCATAATAATGTGTTAATTCCACGACTGTATATATCGGTATTATTTGATATCAGAATCGGTAATTAAGAGTTGGACAATATCGGAATATCGGATATCAGCAAAAAAAGCCATTATCGGATATCTCTAATTTTTAGAGTATTATAAGTCTCTTATTCTTTTTAATAACATTGTTATTCTGAAGATAACCAATAATAAATAAAATACCTCTTACCATCAATGTGACTTCTTGAACAGGTGCGATAGAAACGGATGGATGGATTAAAATGCATGAGAATGTTTTAGATTTTGAACGTTAATTTTACCACTGTGATTACCAGCGGAATTATTCATTACTTATTGTGTTAAGCAATGGCACCTAAGATTCATCAGAGAGCCAGATGCAGTCCTCAGACAGGAGACCGTAGATGTTGAAATCCCTAAATTTCTTGCAATTGCACTTTGAGAAACGTTGTTCTTAAACTGTTTGACTATTTGCTCACGCAGTTGTGGACAAAAGGGTGTACTTCCCTCCATCCTTTCTTGTGAAAGACTGAGCATTTTTTGGGAAGCTGTTTTTATACCCAATCATGGCACCCACCTGTTCCCAATTAGCCTACACACCTGTGGGATGTTCCAAATAAGTGTTTGATTAGCATTCCTCAACTTTATCAGTATGTATTGCCACCTTTCCCAACTTCTTTGTCACGTGTTGCTGGCATGAAGTTCTAAAGTTAATATTATTTGCAAAAAAAATTTTTATCAGTTTGACCATCAAATATGTTGTCTTTGTAGCATATTCAACTCAATATGGGTTGAAAAGGATTTGCAAATCATTGTATTCCATTTATATTTACATCTAACACAATTTCCCAACCCATATGGAAACAGGGTTTGTATTATTCAGGGCAGCCATAACTGCGATGTGGCCCTCAGTGAAAACGAGTTCGACACCCTTACCCCTAAGTATATAGCGGGTTATTTCCAAAGTGCATTGAGTTGCGTGTAAAATTTTAGGTCAATCTTATTGATGGCAGTCAATAACAATTTGACAAAGTGATGCATTTGTCCGAGAATAATAGCTCAGGCGACACACAAGTGGTGTATGTTTTGTGCAAATGATCACCCTTTTGTGTGCAGTGGTTCAGAGGAGAAAAAAAATTGTCTACATATACAACTCGCATTGAACTCTCCCCTTGAAATGGACATTTATTGGAACCTCGTCCGCATTAAACATGCAATCACAACATTGCGCATTATGAAAAAGCTCCGCAAATACAAAAGACTCCCCTTTGGCTGTTTTTTTTTTTGTACTCGGTGACGTCCCCGAATTCCCTTCCCGTCTCTCCTCGCCCAGTTCTCTCTTCAATAGAGCTAAGTGTGCTGAGGCTGTCGCCATGGCAACGCACAAAGGCAGCGCCAGCGAACCTCTGAGTTGTATCCAACGTTTCTCAGGAAGAAAAGTAATCACGGGAACTTGTGTTTAGTATGCCAGGAACGGCGCTGGAGACGGATAAAGAGGTGGCGTGGTGGTGGTGGGATGGGGGGGGATTGAAATGTGGAAGATGGTGGAGGAGGGCAAAGAGTTGGGAGGGAAAGGGGAAGAAAAAAAGAAGCAAATATACACCGGCAGAGAGAGCAGCCGGTGATACAGGGATAAAGAATGAGACAGGGGCAATGTAAAATAAGTAAAACATAAGATGCACGAAGGCAAAGGTGCAGGAATTTAGTCGTAGTTCAGCATCTAAGAGACGTGTGTGTGTGTGTGTGTGTGTGTGTGTGTGTGTGTGTGTGTGTGTGTGTGTGTGTGTGTGTGTGTGTGTGTGTGTGTGTTCAGTCATGCTCTTACGTCAGTCAGGAGCCAAGATGAGTCATAAAGGATTCAGCACCACTGCCCCCCCACCCTACACCTCAACGTGTGTGTATGTGGGAGGAAATAGAAACACAGGCTTGGAGGACTGACGAGGCTGTTTCAACGTCACAGCTTCCGCTTAGACAAAGAAGTTGGCAGAGGCTCACAGTAGCGAGGCAGGATGCCTCCATCCTCCTCCTTCTGGTCGCTGCCCCGACCGCAGAAAACCCACGTTATTTATTCGGTCACGTACTGCCGCAGTCGCAATATTAGATACGGGATGAATAGTCTTTTTTTTTTTTACAAACCCCGTTTCCATATGAGTTGGGAAATTGGGTTGGATGTAAATATAAACGGAATGCAATGATTTGCAAATCCTTTTCAACCCATATTCAGATGAATGCACTCCAAAGACAAGATATTTAATGTTAAAACTCATAAACTTTGTTTTTTTTCTGCAAATAATAATTAACTTAGAATTTCATGGCTGCAACACGTGCCAAAGTAGTTGGGAAAGGGCATGTTCACCACTGTGTTACATCATATTTTCTTTTAACAACACTCAATAAAAGTTTGGGAACTGAGGAAACTAATTGTTGAAGCTTTGAAAGTGTAATTCTTTCCCATTCTTGTTTTATGTAGAGCTTCAGTCGTTCAACTGTCCGGGGTCTCCGCTGTCATATTTTACGCTTCATAATGCGCCACACATTTTCGTTGGGAGACAGGTCTGGACTGCAGGCGGGCCAGGAAAGTACCCGCACTCTTTTTTTACGAAGCCACGCTGTTGTAACATGTGCTGAATGTGGCTTGGCATTGTCTTGCTGAAATAAGCAGGGGCGTCCACGAAAAAGACGGCGCTTAGATGGTAACATATGTTGTTCCAAAACCTGTATGTACCTTTCAGCATTAATGGTGCTTTCACAGATGTGTAAGTTTCCCATGCCTTTGGTACTAATGCACCCCCATACCATCACAGATGCTGGCTTTTGAACTTTGCGTCGATAACAGTCTGGATGGTTCGCTTCCCCTTTGGTCCGGATAACACGATGTTGAATATTGCCAAAAAACCATTTGAAATGTGGACTCGTCAGACCAGAGAACACTTTTCCACTGTGCATCAGTCCATCTTAGATGATCTCGGGCCCAGAGAAGCCGGCAAAGTTTCTGGATGTTTTTGATAAATGGCTTTTGCTTTGCATAGTAGAGTTTTAACTTGCACTTACAGATGTAACGACAAACTGCATTTAGTGACAGTGGTTTTCTGAAGTGTTCCTGAGCCCATGTGGTGATATTCTTTAGAGATTGATGTCGGTTTTTGATACAGCGCCATCTGAGGGATCGACGGTCACGGTAATTCAATGTTGGTTTCCGGCCATGCCGCATATGTGGAGTGATTTCTCCAGATTCTCTAAACCTTTTGATGATATTGTGGACCGTAGATGTTGAAATCCCCAAATTTCTTGCAATTGCTCTTTGAGAAACGTTTTTAAAACTGTTTGACTATTTGCTCACGCAGTTGTGGACAAAGGGGTGTACCTCGCCCCATCCTTTCTTGTGAAAGACTGAGCATTTTTTGGGAAGCTGTTTTTATACCCAATCCTGGCACCCACATGTTTCCAATTAGCCTACACACCTGTGGGATGTTCCAAATAACTGTTTGATGAGCATTCCTCAACTTTATCAGTATTTATTGCCACCTTTCCCAACTTCTTTGTCACGTGTTGCTGGCATCAAATTTTAAAGTTGATTATCTGACTATCAAATATGTTGTCTTTGTAGCATATTCAACTGAATATGGGTTGAACATGATTTGCAAATCATTGTATTCCGTTTATATTTACTGTACATCTAACACAATTTCCCAACTCATATGGAAACGGGGTTTGTATTTATTTATTTTTTTTAGCTTTGTTTGTGCATGCGTTGCACGATATTTCAGTGCTAAACACATCGTTAGTGTTACATCGGAGCAGCGGGAAGCGTTCCAAACCGCCGCGGAGCAATTTGGAGGAGAGCTGTGTGACCGGCTCAAGGGCACCACCAGCTGCGCATGCCCATGTCAAATTGAGGGAATCGAACCGTGATCCCTTTGGTCGCAGTCCGCTTTCTTCAACTGCTCTGCCACAGCTTCCCTGCATGGCTTCCAATATAAATATTCTGCCTTTAATAACAATGTATTAATTTTTATAATTTTAGCACGTAATTTTGTTATATCTAAGATGGGACAATCAATCAATGTTTATTTATATAGCCCTATATCACAAGTGTCTCAAAGGGTCGCACAAGCCACAACGACATCCTCGATTCAGATCCCACATCAGGGGCAAAGAAAAGCTCAACCCAATAGGATAACAATGAGAAACCTTGGAGGGGGCCGCAGATGTGGGCACCCCCTGCCCGGTGCAATGGACGTCGAGTGGATCTAGCACAGTGGTTCTTAACCTAGTTTGAGGTACCGAACACCACCAGTTTCATACGAGCATTCACCAAACCCTTCTTTGGTGAAAAATAAAATATATATTTTTTTCAAATTCAAGACAAAGTTATATAATTTTTTTTACTGGTGCACAAAATGAACCGTGCATGAAGATCACCTTGTTCAAAGAACAAAACCAACACAGTGCATGAACCCACAATAAATTACACACCTGCAAATCAGTTTGACTTCTGCTGTTGCCGTATCCAGAGAAGTTTTTATGTACACGATGAGTCGGGTGTGGCTTGACCTCCACGGTGGAGGCTCCACCGAACCCCTGAGGCCGACTCACCGAATCGAGTGAACCCAGGTTAAGAACTGCTGATCGAGTACAATATTGTGAGAGTCTAGTTCATAGTGGATTCAACATAATAGTAAGAGTCCAGGCCATAGTGGGGGCCAGCAGGAGAGCATCCCGAGCAGAGATGACAAGTATGTTGTCATGTCTTGTGATCATGTTTTGTTTAATTATATACTGTTTGTTTTTGACTCCATTAGTTCCTATTTTTGTGCACCTTGGTTTGTTTTAGTTTCCATGACAACTCATTAGTTTCACCTGTACTCATTTGGAATCACGCACCTGATTTGTTGTCCCTATTATTTAAGCTTGTTGTTGCCAGGCAGTCGGCCTGCCGTCATTGTTATTTTCATGCTCTGTTCATGCTAGTTTTATCACTCTAAAGTTCATGCTGCTCCTTCATGCCATAGATCAATCGTCGTTTTCCTGTCAAGTAAGTTTTGATTATTGTCCATAGTTTTGTCTAAGTTGTGTTTCTGTTAAGTTAAGTTAAAGTTAAAGTACCAATGACTGTCACCCACAACCAGGTGTTGTGAAATCTTTCCTTTACATTTGACCCATCCCCTTGATCACCCCTTGGTAAGTGAGTGGAGCAGTGGGCAGCAGCGGTGCCGCGCCCGGGAATCATTTATGGTGATTTAACCCCCAATTCCAATCCTTGATGCTGAGTGCCAAGCAGGAAGGCAATATGTCCCATTTTTATAGTCTTTGGTATGACTCGGCCGGGGTTTGAACTCACAACCTACCGATCTCAGGGCAGACACTCTAACCCAGGTGTAGGGAACCTATGGATCTAGAGCCAGATGTGGCTCTTTTGATGACTGCACCTGGCTCTCAGATAAATCTTAGCTGACATTGCTTAACACGGTAAGTAATGAATAATTCCGCTGGTAATTACAATGTCAAAAATAACGTTCAAAATATAAAACATTCTCCTGCATTTTAACACATCCATCCAGTTTCTACCGCACCTGTTCAAAAAGTTGCATTAATGGTAAGAAGTACTTTATTTATTGATGGTTAGCTTCAGAAAAACAATGTTATTAAAAAGAATAAGAGACTTATTATACTCTAAAAATGTTGGTATTACTTAAAAATGCACGCATTTGGTTGTATTCAGTCTTAAAAAATATTAATTAATATTATATGGCTCTCACGGAAATACTTTTTAAAATATTTGGCTTGTATGGCTCTCTCAGCCAAAAAGGTTCCCGACCCCTGCTCTAACCACTAGGCCACTGAGTAGATTAAATCATGTTTTTACCTGCACGCCGTGTTCCGAGTAGTCCGTCTGTCTTCCAGGGAGAATGACCCCGCAGCAAGCTGCGACCCCTCCAACCCCCATCTTGACAGAAAAACGAGCGTTGATCTATGGCATGAAGGAGCAGCATGAACTTCGGAGTGAAAAAACTAGCATGACCAGAGCATGAAAATAACAAGGCCGACTGCCTGGCAACTACAAGCTTAATTAATAATGACATGATTAACAAAGGTGCGTGAATCCTAAACAAATCAGGTGCGTGAGTCCAAATGAGTACAGATGAAACTAATGAGTTGTCATGGAAACTAAAACAAACCAGGGTGCACAAAAACAGGAACTAATGGAGTCAAAAACAACAGAATATAACTAAACAAAACATGATTACAAGACATGATATATGTGCTCCAATCACTCTTTTACAAAAAATTAAGAGATGTAGAAATGATTGGAAACTCAAGACAGCCATGACATTATGTTCTTTACAAGTCAATCAATCAATGTTTATTTATTTAGCCCTAAGTCACAAGTGTCTCAGAGGGCTGCACTAGCCACAACGACATCCTCAGTTCAGGGCCCACATAAGGGCAAGGAAAAACTCACAACCCAGTGGGATGTCAATGTGAATGGCTATGAGAAACCTTGGAGAGGACCGCAGATGTGGGGGGGGGGGGGGGGGGGGCAGAGCAGAAAGGAAAAGAAACGGCAGATCAACTGGTCTAAAAAGGGGGTCTACAGTATACAAATGAGTTTTAAGATGGACCTAAATGCTTCTACTGACCAGTTGTCATGTCTGTTCACTATTTTATTTAATTGCAATAATAAACATATGGTAGATTTTTAGTTAAAATAAAGCCAATAATGCCATTTTTTGTGGTCCCTTTTATTAAGAAAAGTAGCAAAAAGTACAGGAAAGTACAGAAATACTTTTGGTACCGGTACCAGTACCAAAATATTGGAATCGGGAAAACACTAATATACACACATCAAGCACTCTCAGACTGAAATGTAGATCAGTGCTTATGCCAGTGCTCATGCGTAAATTTGAGCAGTAAAATAAAATTAAAAGTCTGCTTTGGTTTCATTGCCTTCTCTTGGTAACAAAGCCAAGCAAACCTTCTTTCTTTTTTTGCAAGGAAAACAAAGAGGAGCGCCACGCTTATCCCTCCAGAATAAGGGCGCTTGTAACGCTGTCAACTATATGACATTAACACGTATGGAATTACGTGAACGTGTGTATTATAACCTGTTAGGCAATCTTTTCAAAGCCTCACGAGATAAAATTACGTTATGTAATTAATTGCCTTTTTCTACTGTATGATAATCGTTTTCTAATTGGTTTTAATTTGTCCTCACCTCATTCAATGCCAGGGATTTGCACACATTTTAAATTGTATGCATTATTGTATTTAATTTCACATAGATTATGCAGCTTTTTTTTCTCCTTCTGAATAATCAGAATATTAATTGAGTGCATCTAAGTCAGCGAGGAGAGGGATTTACTCACAGGCGCATGAATAAGATTCACTCGTTTTTGCTCCCATGGCAACACAGAGGGCAATTAAGGTTCCTGTGTGTCAAGGAGTGGGTGGAGTTAGTCACGTAAGCCCCACCTACACCACATTATTTCACGCTCTTTTTGACGGGCCCAGTTGCCATGGATACAGCAGCCTCCATGTGGTAGCCACAAAAGAACCCGCTTCTGCTTTATTTGACCCACTTCTCCCCTTTCTCTGTAATTTCGGAACACGTACGGGGTCGAGTTTAAGGATGCATATTTATAAAGCAGGGAGAGGAGCGAGAAGGCGAGGAAAACGTGACCAGAGAGATGGGAACAGTAGGAACAATGGATGGATGGTCTGATTACAGGCATCCTTATTTTTGCTGCATAGACCCGAATAGAACATTACTGTTTTTGAAAAAAATGTTTTATACAAAATCATTGACACAATATTTTTTTAAAGAAGACCAATTTGGTCTTTTTCTGACATATAATGTTGTTACCTTCCCCCTGAATTGCCAGGATAACTTTAGCGGTGGGGGCGGTGTCACCTTGACGCCATCACATAATTTACATAATGTGCTATGATGATATTTGATATTTTTCTAAATAAAGGGTACCACAAAAATCATTGGCTTTATTTTAAGAAAAAAATGTTAGGGTAAATAAACATATGTTTATTAGTCAAATTTTGTCCTTACATAAAATAGTGAACATGCAAGACAACTTGTCTTTTAGTCATAAGTAAGCAAACAAAGGCTCCTAATTTAGCTGCTGACATATGCAGTAAAACATTGTGTCATTTTCCATTCCATTATTTTGTCAACATTATTAAGGACAAGTGGTAGAAAATGAATTATTAAGTGCTGTTATAGAATGATCTTTGACTATCATTTTCATTGGAGGTCCAAACCATACTTGCCAACCTTGAGACCTCCAAAGTCGGGAGATGGGGTGGGAGGGGGTGGGTGTATATATTTTTTTGCACCACAGGGTTTGTTTTCCCGTGGTGCAAAGCGACTAGATCGGACACGATGTGAAGGTAACGACATTTTTTAAAATTAACTTGAAAAAAGGAACAAACGAAAGGCGATTACAGCAGAGGTACAAAACTTGGCTATGAAAACAAAAACTTGCACTAAGGCATGCACTGTGGACATAAAACAAAACTTGAAAACTATGGCATGAAGTAAGAAAACTTACTTGGAACAAGAAAAGAGAATGAAAAAAGCAGCATGGATCATCATCATAAATAGCAAGGGTGATTAGAGGGTGATGTCGCCAGGCTGACTGCCTGGCAACTACAGGCTTAAATAATGCTGTGGTGATTAACAGGTGCATGAGTCGAAATGAATCAGGTGCGTGACATGAGGACAGGTGAAAACTAACGAGTTGTCATGGAAACAAGGGAGTGAGTCTTCAAGTAACATAACACAACTAAACATAAAGTAAAATAACACAACTAAACATAACATGATCACAAAACATGACATTGTTCATGAATGAGTATATCTGTTAGGCCACCATGTTCAATGGAGAAGTCTGATCTACAAAATTTGCAGGCAGCATACCCCTTCCCTTCGAGCTGTCCTGGATGAAACTGAATTATTTATTTTTTTCCAATAATTTTGGAACTTACAAGCGTACTTCTTCTTCTTACTCGTCGTCGCCATGTCTTCTCTTAGTTCTTCTGCTTCGTCTCTGTTATGTTTTTTGGACATTACTACTTGCCGTAGTTTAGAAGCAATGCATGATGGGAATCCGAATGTTGTGTGTCAGTGTAATAACGTGCCGGATGGAATAAACACACGCTGAGAAATAGCTCTGTGCCTGCCGACTTTATGGGTTATAGATAAACCTATGGATAACGGAGACATATATAATAGTCTCATTTTCAGGGGAGAGAGGACGCCCCCAATATTATTTTGGAAATCACGAGAAATTCGAGAGAATGGTTGCCCCGGGAGATTTTCAGGAGGGGCACTGGAGTTCGGGAGTCTCCCAGGAAAATCGCGAGGGTTGGCAAGTATGATCCTAACAAACAGCAGAGCACTCCTGTAACTCTGACAAAGTAAATGGACAAAAATCCAATATCCATTCCCCGGAATAGACAAACAAGGGACTAACAGTCAAGGGAGAAGTCCGGCCTGGAAATGTGGCCCTTGAAATATTTCAGTTGAATATCCTGTCTCTAAACAGTTGCTGGAAATCTCATCAGTTGTTTAGTTATGGTGGTAACATACATTGAAAACAAGCGTAACATCTTCCGTAAGAAACATTAAAACAAGTGGCCGAGTACTTCGGAGACCGGTATTAATATTTCAGAACTTCAGGGGAAATGATCAGCTATGATGAATAAAACAAAACATCTAATGGGTATGACCATGTTGAGACACGTAAGTGAATCAAATGTTATTTGAGATCAAGGGGAGAGAATATAACTTGGTAGGAGAATAGCTGCTGACCCGTCCGTCTCCGCTCGGGATGGTCTACTGCTGGCCCCACCATGGACTGGACTCTCACTATTATGTTTGACACCCTATGGACTTGACTTTCACACTTTTATGTTAGATCCACAATGGACTAAACTCTCACACTATTATGTTAGATCCACTATGGACTGGACGCTCACACTATTATGTTTGATCCACTATGGACTGGACTCTCACACTATTATGTTAGATTGACTATGGACTGGACTTTCACACTATTATGTTAGATCCACTATGGATTGGACTCTCACTATTATGTTAGATCCACTATGGACTGGACTCTCACACAATTATGTTAGATTGACTATGGACTGGACTTTCACACTGTTATGTTAGATCCACTATGGATTGGACTCTCACTATTATGTTAGATCCACTATGGACTGGACTCTCCGTCTTATGTTAGATCCACTATGGACTTGACTCTCACATTATTATGTTAGTTTGATTATGGACTGGACTTTCACACTATTATGTTAGATCCACTATGGACTGGACTTTCACAATATTATGTTAGTCCCACTCGACGTCCGTTGCATCCGGTCTCCCCTAGGGAAGGGAGAGTGAGGGAGGGGGTGGAGGGGTGTCCCCCACATCTGCGGTCCTCTCCAAGGTTTCTCATAGCCATTCACATTGATGTCCAACTGGGTTGTGAGTTTTTCCTTGACCTTTTGTGGGCTCTGAACCGAGGATGCCGTTGTGGCTTGTGCAGCCCTTTGAGACACGTGTGACTTAGGGCTATATAAATAAACATTGATTGATTGACCGAATAAATGCAGCCTGCTGTTTTTCCAAATTAAAAACATGGAGCGGCAATGTATTCCATTTCCATGCTATCCCAAAGATTTAAAAAAAAAGATATATAATTACAGTATATGCCAAAGTAGC